>NC_079226.1:27872379-28180424 GCF_029633865.1 Lampris incognitus
ATGAGATGAGATGAGAGATTATTACATAGAGCAGTCTTCACATGCAAACTGACTTTGTTCAGCAAAGTTGTTGTTTATTTTGTGAAGCATTTTAACAAGTTAAAAATGCCATGCAATGTATATTTAATGCAGGAGTTGACACAACCACAGATGTTCACAGGATGTGCGTGCAAGACCCTTGACGCGTTTGTTAACTAAAGTTACTCTGAATCTTATTTCAAACATCTGCAGTGGCCAGTTCCTCAGAGGCAGAAGCCTTTTTGCTTTCATAACACACTTTGCAATGGGTTGCAGTACAGTTGTCTCAAATAAAGGAAATAGATTTTGGGGGATTTCACTGTCTTGAATCCTGCCATTAAAATTCAGTTCAAATTCCTAAGGCCTATTTCAAGGATAGAAAACAAGCGTATTCAACATCTCCACAGACACACAACCACACTATTTGCCAAAGGGAGAAAACTCACAATCCTTGCCGAATGAATGAAAACTCATAAGTCACACGACAACAAATAAGAGATGCACTATCATATGGAAATCTACCCTGACAGAGCTGTATCCAACAGGAAGACACTCATTTGTCAGCAGTCTTACTGACAACACACACACATGCACACAGCGATACCCACACAAACCCCATAAACCCCCTCAAGGGGAACACTTCGTTTCAGACTCAGAAATTCAAGCAGTTACTCACCGACACGAATATACATACATATATCAGTGCGCACACACACACAGTCTACTTTCAAGTTGAAGGACTACTTGCTGCATGTGCTGTTAGACAGGGTATAGTGGTGTTGATGTTGGACTCATTACTACTGGCTGTTTGCGGTATCTCTGAACCAGGAACGCATGCTTGCAGTGCTTTACACTCACTGTAACCGGCACTGCAAGAAAGCATCTGCAGGAATTCAGGAACATTTATATTATACTGTCACTTGTATCATACTCACTCTCTGTGTTCCTATGGCCTTGCTTTGCTTACCAGCTCTCTAACTCTCTCCCTGGCTGTCTGGGGCTGGTACTGTTCACATGTGCCTCACTGATGCTGCCTCCACGACACAACTACTTCCCAACACCTTCACTCTATGTGGTGACATCCAAGGTCTGGCTTGTGTGTGTGTGTGTGTGTGTGTGTGTGTGTGTGTGTGTGTGTGTGTGTGTGTGTGTGTGTGTGTGTGTGCACGCACGCACATGTGCATGCATGTGTGCGTGTGTGTTTGTGAATATGTGTATGTGCTCACAGCCTAAGGACAGCCACCAGGTCGACAGCAATGCACTGCACTGTTTGTCATTCGTGTGAAACTTTGTGTGTTTCTTTGTGTGTGTGTGTGTTTGCATGCGTGTGTGTCTGTGTGCACACATGAGTGTCTTTCCTTTAAGTTTGTGTCTGCTTGACATCCTGCAATCCTCCCAGCGTCAGACACACATCCTCAAGGTCACAAATCAGGCCAGGTGGCCAGTTGGAAAGATTAAGGACACATTCCTGAGAAGGAGACACTTCGGATAAATCTCATCGCAGCGGTCGCCATGGCGATCTTCTCAACCACAAGGGCAGCGGCGAGGAGTTTGACGAGCACCTAGGAGAGCAATCAGGCTCGACTTACAATACCTCTTCAACTCCTCCGTGCACTACACCCCCAAAATGACAGTGATGGAGGAGAGGGACGGCATATGAGGAAAAGAAGGCGAAGAGAGAACAGAGAGAGTGAGCGCAGGTGCACAGTGAGAGAGAGAGAGAGAAAGGGAGAGAGACATTAAGCTGCCACTAGTCCCCTCTGACAGATGCTGGCCAGGGCGGCGTGCCAGGGAGGTGCAGTCTTAAGGTGACAGGCCCCACTATAGTGAGCAAAAATTGATAACGCCATATGGATAAAGGAGAGCCTACGTAGATTCCAGTCACGTATCTATAAACAAGGAATAATCCGGCCGACGGCATTGTAGGACACGGTTTAACTGCACTGTAAGGTTTTCTTCGGGGGGGGGGGGGGGGTGGAGAAAAGGAGGGGAGAGGGAGAGATGGAGGAGGTGGAAAAGGGGAGGAGTGTGCTGCAGGAACGGCTGCATCATTTAGACTCCCCTCTCCACTCTCCCATCTCCACCTCTCCCCCTCTCTCTCCCTCACCTAGCTTCCAACTGCATGGTGATGTGCTAAAATAACTAAACACTACCAGATGTATTAAAAAAGAAGAACGCAAACAAACAAGCAACAACGCACACAAGGAGAATAGCTACATAGAGGATGTCAGAGGACTGACAGGTGGGTGACATGAGTCAGTATAATGGATAAGGCTTGTATTCTCTTAACAGCCCTCTGCCTCACTCAAACACACAGATGCACACACAGACGCACACACCGCAAAGCAGCGAATTTGCCCGTCTCTGTCACAATATACTATAACAAGCTACACGGTAGAAATCAAAATAGTAACAAATGCACAACTGTGGTTACTGTATTTCTGTTGCACTGGTCCCCACAGAAGGACTGGAGTAGGACTAGGGAAGGTGGTGGACCCTATTCTGTGGTGAGAAGCAATTAATTTGGAGCGTGCGGCTACAGCGAGCCGGGAGGTTAGACTTAAATGGAGCGCAGCCGGCTACAGGGACCAGCCTTAATTGCTTGATTGATTGGCCGCGACTGCGAGGCATATTTTTGAAGCCCCTCCACGCCGATCGATGAGTCAATGAGCGCCTCACCCAACCCCTGCAGCTTCCCCACCTCACAATTCAATTACTGTGGAGGCCTCAGTGGCCTGCGAATGTATTACAGCCCTGGAGACAAGCTTCTGCGGTTCTCTCTCTCTCTCTCGTTCTCTCTCGCTCTCGTGGAGAGATCTACAACATGACCGGGGGGAGAGGATGGTGGATGAATGGAGCGCTACTGAGGAATAAGTGGGGGAATGTTAGAGGGGTAGGCTGGGAGGTTGGCTTTATTAGATTCGTAACAGACACCACATGCTGTATCGGACACAAATCAAGTTAGCCTCCTAATCTGTCATTTAAACAAATTATCTTGGCCGGTGATGCATCAGCAGTATCGCTCCACTCCAGGGGTTTGAAGGCGGGAGGGGAGGGATGGAGCAATGGAGGGAGGGGGCGAGGCTAATGGAGACGTAGGAGAAACTGACACCTTGGTAGGGAAGCAATGCAGGAAGGAAGAGCCAAGGGAGGGAAGGGAGAGGAGGGTAACCGGGAGTGCATTTGGTGTTCAGGATACCAGTTTAAATCACAGTTAAGGTTGTATATTCCGAACGTGCTGTTAAGAGAGTACGCATCATGTTCATTAACATCCTCCTGTACAATACGAACATATGCACGCACTGAATGTTGCACTGAAGAGCTTCATTCATGTGAATAAGAGTATATTATCAGGACAATATGTTTACATGTCCTAACATCCCTTCTACCGTGCCAAGATGCCTAGATTTTTCCCACTAGTAAACATTACTCGATATTTGCATGTTTCTCTTTTTAAAAAAATCAGGATATTGCAGAACATTGAAATATTAATGAGTATGTAAACACACAAACACATCCTCTGATGATGAGACAAGGCTAACTAGCTCCTCTCACTCTGGACTTTAAAAGAGGGAAAATTAAAAGAAAGAAAAAGAACAAAACCACAAGGGGTAAAATCAGTCTTCTGTCCAGACCGTCTGCTCACTGGGCTACAGTTGGTCCGGCTTCGGAGAAGAAACGGATTCGAGGAGAAAAGGAAAAAAAAAAAGAAATGTAGAGAACATGAGATAAGCAGCTGCACGAAGCACAGCATCTAACACTTTATTTGATGAAGGAAGAAATTACTGAGATAAACAGAGAGAGTGAAAGGCAGGTGGGCAGCGAGAGCGGCAGAGAGACAGTGAGAGAGAGGGGGGCAGAGAGAGAGAGAATGAGTGGGGGCAGAGAGAGACAGAGAGAGGCAGAGAGAGAGGGGGCAGAGAGAGGGGCAGAGACAGGCAGAGACAGGCAGAGACAGAGAGAGAGAGAGAGAGAGAGAGAGAGAGAGAGAGAGAGAGAGAGAGAGAGAGAGAGAGAGAGAGAGAGAGAGAGAGAGAGAGAGAGAGAGAGAGAGAGAGAGAGAGAGAGAGAGAGAGAGAGAGAGAGAGAGAGAGAGAGAGAGAGAGAGAAGGAAAACAAGAAATCTATTCAGAGCAGCCCGGACTGCAGGTGGAGATTGGTGCTTGGCACAGGTCAGGGTCAAGGCTGTACTCACGATTACTGAAGATTGACACTTTCATCTGGAGGACGCCAGAAACACAAATATACACCACAGAAAAACACACACCCGGGACTCAGGGGCTGCAGTGCGTTTGTAAACTAAATTAACTGAATAAAATCATCTCAGCAGACCAGGTCAGACCCAATGAGTCTAGACCAGACAAAGAGAACAGAACAGAACAGAACAGAACAGAATATAGAATATAATAGAACAGCATAGAATAGAATAAAATAAAATATGACACAGAATAGAATAGAATAGAATAGAGTAGAGTAGAGTAGAGTAGACTGTTCCAGTGAATCTGGGAACTGGAATCTCCCGTTTCGATTTTACAATTGCAACTCAGTGCAGATTTGCTAAATATTGTGATTTACTATAATCGAAACTATAAGATTAGGGCGGCAGTGCTTTGGGAGGTTAGTGTTAAACTGAACAAACAAAAGTCATGTTATGTCACATCAAATCCCGCTTTGTTAGGTAGGTTACTTTCTCTTCTGTATGTTAACCGTGTTAATATACTGTTTCCTGCATCTGATGAAATAAGTAAAAACTTGGTGGGGGGAGAAAAAAAAGATTACGTTCGTGCAGGGGTAAGTGGAAGAAAGGCAACGCTTCAGGCGGGATTTATCCACAGGCTGACTGTGACAAGTAGATATCAGAGGAGTGAAATCATAGCAGGAGACAGTCTTGTAAACTACAGTAGCGTTTGTGTTGCTGGAGGAAACACGAGTGCTGTATTTCAGTCCCCCGTGCAAAACCTTTAAAAAGTGCTGAGACATTCATACAGCCCCTGAACAAATTACTACAGTTTCTAAAAAAGAGTGAGTGTGTGTGTGTGTGGTAGTAGTAGTACAAGAATGCCAAATCCACGCATGAGCCAATCCAATTTGATCAAATAACAACAGCTATCGACAACTCTGTGATTTCACAAAGTGTTGCAGCCAGAATCCCGAGTAAAACTCGAAAATTTGGCCATATTACACAAATTCTTGCCTCCCTTCACTGGCTTCCTATCCATGTCAGATCAGACTTCGAGGAGCTTCTGCTGACACATAAAATCCTAAATGGGCTTGCCCCATCTTACCTGACTGATCTACTTAAACCGCATATTCCACCTCAAGTGCTCTGCTCTCAAACTACAGGGCTGCTGTGTGCACCCAAAGTGACAAAGAAGTCAGCTGGTGGCAGGGCCTTTTCCTATCGGGGCCCGTTCTTGTGGAATAGCCTGGCTGCTGCCATCAGACAACCGGTCTGTTGAGTCCATTAAATCCTTATCTTTTTTGCCTTAGCTTACAATTAGTTGCCTTTAAATTTAGTGCTTCACAACCTGTACTGCATGGCGGGTCGGTTTCTGTCTCAGTGAATTTACCAACCACTGTTCTGCCAACGAGATTATAAATTATTGACAATTGCAAACTGTTCTCTTCTCTCACATGTCTTTTCTCTCCCTCTGAATGATGTCTTTTCTTCCTATCCCGTGTGTGTGAATGGTGTGATGTGAGTCCCCACCATGTGCACATGTAGTCTGTCCTCCTCTCAGGTCTCCATGATGATGGTGGTCACCACCTGGATGCTGCTTGGCATCATCCTCATCACTTTTCTTTTAATTTTTATCTTATAAATCCATATCCTGTTTCAGTGTTATTTATATCCTTCTGTCACTCCAACGTGTGACTAATGTCTTTTCTTGTCTCCTCTCTCATGTATGTGGATGGTGTGATATGAGTCTCCCCTGTGTGCATGTGTAGTCTGTCCTGTCAGGTCTCCATGGTGACGGTGGTCAGGCGGCTCGGGTCCTGGGCTGTCCCGGTGGCATCTGGACACTGCTTGGCCTCCTCCTCATTATATTCTTCATATATCTTATAATTCCATTATAATTCTGCTTTCATCATTTAATGTTGTATTCGGTAAATTGTATTTCATCTGTTGCACATCTGTCCATCTTGGGAGAGAGATCCCTCCTCTGTTGCTCTCCGAGGTTTCTCCCTATTTTTCCTCCCTGTTAAAGGGTTGTTTTTTTTTTAGGGAGTTGTTCCTTATCTGATGTGAAGGTCTAAGGACAGAATGTTGTATTGCTGTAAAGCCCACTGAGGCAAATTTGTAATTTGTGATATTGGGCTATACAAATAAAATTGACTTGACTTGAAGCATCAAGGGAGGAGGGTTATTATTCTGACTGCACAACATGAATATGCAGACACAGGCAACAACATGAACACACACACAAACACACAGGTGATTGGTGTGTAAAGTGAGTGGGTGGGAAAGTTATCCACTAGTATAATGCCAGGCAGGACATTCATACAGGAAAACAAGCCTTTTTTCCAAAGAGGGGAAAAAAGACAGAAGCAGAAGGACAGAAAGAGAGAGCAATAGATAAACAGAGGAGATGAAAGACAGACAGACAGACAGAGGGCAAGAGAGAAGCAGAGAGAGACAGACAGACAGAGACAAAGAAGGAGAGAGAGACAGCGAGAGAGAGAGAGCGACAGAGAGGGAGGGGGAGAGAGGGGGGCAGGGGAGAGGGAGAGAGGGACAGCGAGAGAGAGAGAGCAACAAGAGAGGGAGAGAGCGACAGAGAGGGAGCGAGAGAGAGTGACAGAGAGGGAGAGAGCGACAGAGAGGGAGGGGGAGAGAGAGGGGGCAGGGGGAGAGGGAGAGAGAGACAGAGAGAGAGAGAGACCAGGACCAAGTCATATGTTCTTTAACTAGATAGCAATATTTTGGTCTTCTCAATCATTTTGTTCTCATCGAAACCATATCAAAGTGCAGAGAGCGAGCGAACACAGGAGGAACGACTAACCAGAGACAGAAACACAAAACACAAACACTCATATACATGCACACACACTTACACACCCGCAGACATTCACAAGCATGCATGTGCATATATGCAAACGTTAACACATACATGCACCACACACGCAACACACTGGGGGGTAGTGTATGTGCATGTGTGTGTGTGTGTGTGTGTGTGTGTGTCTTTGGTGTGTGTGGGTGTTCAGAAGCATTGACGGAGAGATCAAACTAGGTCTCAAGGTCGTGACGCCTCCCATTGACCCTCCAATCATGGTGGAAGCCCACCTGCTCTCCCCACCTCCACCCTTCCCTCAGCTGCTTCCGTATTCAGCCGTGGATGCTGAGTATACACTATCCCAATACGCCGACTCAGGAGACAAAGGGTCAAAGTACAAAGGTTGGCTTTAAAAGGTACAACCCCCCCTCCCCCCGAACTACACATGACACCAGTTTCCTCTGCGGACTCTTAGTTCCCATCGAGCTCAGCGGCTCTTGCAACTGCTCTGATTCAAACAGTTCTGTGTGCGATAAAAGATTTGTCATCTTTTTCAAGCTGGTACAGCTTAGCTGAACTGCCCAGGCTGTGCTTTGCATCCCAGGGTATGGCATGTTATGTAAAACAACAAGCATAACATGTCCAGAATGCAAATGCATACATGCACGCAAGAATGCACCCATGGAAGCGCACACACAAACTCTCGCAAACGTACACAGACACACATTCACGCAAGTATACACACACAGATCACATGCAGAACAACACTCCAAATTTCTGAGGGAATATAAACAAGCAGTGAGTCAGTCTGTCACCATTAAGAATGCAGGCTAGCTCTCTGTGCTTCTAGCCTCAGGCCGTGTGCCGTGCTAGTGATGTCGACAAGTCCATCTGGTCCTAACATGCATACACACCACCAAACAGGTCCAAATAGACCTATCGGAGCTCCGAAGTTTGAGAAAGCAATCTATAGGGCGTCCGGGTAGCGTAGCGGTCTATTCCGTTGCCTACCAACACTGGGATCGCCGGTTTGAATCCCCATGTTACCTCCGGCTTGGTTGGGCGTCCTCACAGACACAATTGGCCGTGTCTGCGGGTGGGAAGCCGGTATGTGTCCTGGTTGCTGCACGAGCGCCTCCTCTGGTCAGTCGGGGCGCCTGTTGGGGGGGGGATAGCGCGATCCTCTCACGTGCTACGTCCCCCTGGCGAAACTCCTCATTGTCAAGTGTAAAGAAGCGGGTGGTGACTCCACATGTATCACAGGAGGCATGTGGTCAGGCCATGGTCAAGCCCTACACCCCCGCCCGACCACTTCGCTCTGCTGCCTCGGAACACCTGGTTGCCCCGTCGCTCAGAGGCCGTTGCTGCCGATCGACCAGGTCACGGCTCTTTTCTGTCCTGGCCCCACAGTGGTGGAATGAACTCCCCACTGATGTCAGGACAATGGAGTCGCTGCCCATCTTTCGGCGCAGGTTTTAAACTCACCTCTTTAAGAACTACTACCCTGTTACTTGCTCTTAGCACTTATTGTATTCACTCATTTAAAAAAAAAAAATCTTTCTTGCACTTTTACTTTAGCACTGGTTTTGCTCTTAGATGCTTGTTTAGATGCACTTATGACCTCTGATGACTAGTAGTTCTGATTTCCTACGTTAAATGCACTTATTGTAAGTCGCTTTGGATAAAAGCGTCGGCTCAATGACTGTAATGTAATGTAATGTAGTCTGCAGCCCTCCCCTGATCAGCAGAGAGGGTGGTGAAGTGACCAGGGCAGCTCGAGTGCGGTGATTGGCCAGGTACAATAGGGGAGGGAAAAAAAGGGGGGGGGGAATCCAAATAAATAAATAAATTTTAAGCATGCAATCTATTCAGAGTGCGAAAAAAAAACTTCCATTTTTTATGCTAGGGTGATTTTTGCTATGTTCATATTTCAGGATTTTGATTGGGTAAATTATATCTGGTGTTGAGGATCACTAAACTGCTCACCTACTCACCAAAAAAAAAAAAAAATTCACTGCAGAATTTAATTGCCTTAACAAAATATATAATGGTCTCTATTAAACGCTGTACACTACCGTTCAAAAGTTTGGGATCACCCAAACAATTTTGTGTTTTCCATGAAAAGTCACACTTATTCACCACCATATGTTGTGAAATGAATAGAAAATAGAGTCAAGACATTGACAAGGTTAGAAATAATGATTTGTATTTGAAATAAGATTTTTTTTACATCAAACTTTGCTTTCGTCAAAGAATCCTCCATTTGCAGCAATTACAGCATTGCAGACCTTTGGCATTCTAGCTGTTAATTTGTTGAGGTAATCTGGAGAAATTGCACCCCACGCTTCCAGAAGCAGCTCCCACAAGTTGGATTGGTTGGATGGGCACTTCTTTGAGCAGATTGAGTTTCTGGAGCATCACATTTGTGGGGTCAATTAAACGCTCAAAATGGCCAGAAAAAGAGAACTTTCATCTGAAACTCGACAGTCTATTCTTGTTCTTAGAAATGAAGGCTATTCCATGCGAGAAATTGCTAAGAAATTGAAGATTTCCTCCACCGGTGTGTACTACTCCCTTCAAAGGACAGCACAAACGGGCTCTAACCAGAGTAGAAAAAGAAGTGGGAGGCCGCGTTGCACAACTGAGCAAGAAGATAAGTACATTAGAGTCTCTAGTTTGAGAAACAGACGCCTCACAGGTCCCCAACTGGCATCTTCATTAAATAGTACCCGCAAAACACCAGTGTCAACATCTACAGTGAAGAGGCGGCTGCGGGATTCTGGGCTTCAGGGCAGAGTGGCAAAGAAAAAGCCATATCTGAGACTGACCAATAAAAGAAAAAGATTAAGATGGGCAAAAGAACACAGACATTGGACAGAGGAAGACTGGAAAAAAGTGTTGTGGACGGATGAATCCAAGTTTGAGGTGTTTGGATCACAAAGAAGAACGTTTGTGAGACGCAGAACAAATGAAAAGATGCTGGAAGAATGCCTGACGCCATCTGTTAAGCATGGTGGAGGTAATGTGATGGTCTGGGGTTGCTTTGGTGCTGGTAAGGTGGGAGATTTGTACAGGGTAAAAGGGATTCTGAATAAGGAAGGCTATCACTCCATTTTGCAACGCCATGCCATACCCAGTGGACAGCGCTTGATTGGAGCCAATTTCATCCTACAACAGGACAATGACCCTAAACACACCTCCAAATTGTGCAAGAACTATTTAGAGCAGAAGCAGGCAGCTGGTATTCTATCGGTAATGGAGTGGCCAGCGCAGTCACCAGATCTGAACCCCATTGAGCTGTTGTGGGAGCAGCTTGACCGTATGGTACGCAAGAAGTGCCAGTCCAACCAATCCAACTTGTGGGAGCTGCTTCTGGAAGCGTGGGGTGCAATTTCTCCAGATTACCTCAACAAATTAACAGCTAGAATGCCAAAGGTCTGCAATGCTGTAATTGCTGCAAATGGAGGATTCTTTGACGAAAGCAAAGTTTGATGTAAAAAAAATCTTATTTCAAATACAAATCATTATTTCTAACCTTGTCAATGTCTTGACTCTATTTTCTATTCATTTCACAACATATGGTGGTGAATAAGTGTGACTTTTCATGGAAAACACAAAATTGTTTGGGTGATCCCAAACTTTTGAACGGTAGTGTATGTCAAGAAGAATTGGTGTTGCAACTGTAATGGTGTGTGTTACATCGCATGCAGAAAACAAGCATATACTGTTTACTATACATCACCATTTATCAATGATGGCCCGCTCTGCTGCAGTCAAACCACTTTCGAACAGTGTGTAGCTGCCTCTATAATGAGCTGCTCCACCTGGGAGTAATGCCCTCATTAAGGTATACACATGCCCACGCATGCACAGTTGGCAATGAGTCGGGAAAAATTGGTCCTTCCCAGAAAGTTCATTCGTCTACTTCTAACATTGATGTGGTCAATAAAGCCAGCCATAGTCCTTAATGATGACCAAGAAAAATGTGCACACACACACACACACACACACACAGCGACATACACAGACACATACGCACACACACCTACAGAACCTCCTATGCATTACTGTTCGATACACCTAGTTCCATTTCATAATTACTTTTCTCTTCCCCCTTCTCCTCCTCCTTCCATCGTACCACGAGTCACACCTTTCCTCCGCTATCTTTACTTTCACTCATTTCCAGAAACACAGTGGACAGGCTTAATGACAAGTGTGCAAAGACATACATAATAATAATAGTATTAATAATATCCATCCATCCATCCATCCATCCATTATCAAAGCCGCTAATCTGAATTCGGGTCGCAAGATGCTGAAGCCTATCCCAGCAGTTATAATAATAATAATAATAATTACATTTATATAGCGCTTGTCTAGGCACACAAAGTGCTACACATTGAAGGGGGTGACTCATCTCAACCACCACCAATGTGTAGCACCCACCTGGGTGGTGCACAACAGCCATTTTGCACCAGAACGCTCACCACACATCAGCTTGAGGTGGAGAGGGAGGAATCATTGAGTCGATTACACAGGGGGATGATTAGGTGGCCAGATGGAGAGAGCCAGGTTGGGAATTTTGCCAGGACACCGGAGAACCCCCTACTCTTTGCGGTAAGTGCCATGGGATTTTTAATGACCACAGTGAGTCAGGACCTCGGTTTAACCTCTCATCCAAAGGATGGCATCTCCTACAGCACAGTGTCCCCGTCACTGCACTGGGATTCGATAGTTGTTGTTGTTGTTTTTTGTATTAGGACCAGAGGGAAGACTGCCCCCTACTGGCCCACCAACACCACTTAACTCCGTTTTCCCGGTAGGTCTCCCAAGTACTAGCCAAACCCATACTTGCTAAGCTTCCGTCATTTGGCAGAGCCAGGGTAAATGTTGGTATGGCTGCCATCTTATGTCAATAACAGTTATGTCAAGTCATACCAGAGGTATAGGTCATTAGGTTACACTGAGTGTTTAAAACTAAATAGCTATGACCCATTCTCATTGGATTGAATAGAAGATAAGTACGATACCGGTAATTATGTTAAGCGTGTGTGTGTGTATGCACGTGCGTGCGTGTATGTGTGTACAAATTTGTAAGTGATCAAATTATACTTTTATTTTCCAGACAGTGCATTTGTATGTGTGGGTATTCATCTGTCTGCTGGAAGTATCTGCATAAGTACGTATAACTCAGTGGATCTCAAATTTTTTCTGTTATGCCCCCTTTTGGAGGGAGAAACATTTTCATGCCCCCCGCCCCAACAAAATGGTGACAAAATGGGCCAAGTTTAACTTAATTTAAATAACATCAAATTCATGAACATTCCTTTCACTTTTCTTTTAGTAATTTATGTTGTGCAAATAACAAATGCAAGTTCCACTTCAACTTAATCAAACCTTTTTGTGACATTCGTCACTAGATTGCTCCATCAGTCTGTGTGCTTTTTCAAAAACAGAAAAACGAAATAACATTTTAAAAATCACTTTACTAGAGCAGTAACAACAAAAAAAAAGAACAAATGCAGATATTTGGGAAAAACGACGAGCAAGTCAATTTGTGAGAGCTCAAGTCTTATCACTGCATTAGTGGCTGAGTAGTTTTGCACTGCAGATCTTTTCAAAATGGGGTTGCAGGCTTGATACTGCCACTCTCAAGTCATGCTCAATGTTGCGCTTAGATCTGTACTTTATTTTAAGTGAGGCAACAACAGAAAAGTCCATCTCACAGAGATAGAATGTGGTGAAGGGAAGCAGAATGCCCATATCCCTATGTCCTGTGAGTGGATACTCCCTCTCCACACCAAGCCAGAATTCACTGTGTCTGAGCTGTAAAGCTCAGCCTTAGGGTGGAGTCAGATGTCATCTCGATGAACTGGTCCTCTTCAGCAGAGCTGAAATCAGCAGGTGCTGCTGCACTTAATGGCTCTGTCACCCAGTCATACTGAGCACATTGTTTGGGGAGTATTTTTGAAAGAAGGAAGAAGGAAGGTGGTTGTCTCTGCCTTGAAGCTGAAGATTTAATTCATTCAGCTTTCTAAATACATCACTGAGATAGGCCAGTTCCATCAGAAATTGTTCATCACTAAACTTGCTTGCAACTTCATGCATACGCTCCTCCTCCAGAAACACCCGAATTTCCTCTCTGAGCTCAAAGACTAACAACACTTTACCTCGCGACAGCCACCTAGCCTCGCTGTGAACCAACACAGCTGAATATTCAGCTCCCATCTCATCACAAAGTGCAGAGAACAGCCACACCCTCAGGGGTCTTGTTTTGATGAAACTGACCATGCTAACAACATCAGTCAAAACCT
The DNA here is from genome assembly GCF_029633865.1 of Lampris incognitus. Classification (NCBI taxonomy): domain Eukaryota; kingdom Metazoa; phylum Chordata; class Actinopteri; order Lampriformes; family Lampridae; genus Lampris; species Lampris incognitus. The sequence goes on from NC_079226.1 coordinate 27,885,707, forward strand.
CATTTAGGTCAGGGCTAATCTGTCTTGATGCTAGCACTTCTCTGTGTATGACACAGTGCATCCATTGCGCATTCGGCAAGACCCTCTTGAGTAGTGCCTGCAATCTCTTCGTTTTCCCTGCCATGGTCTGTGCACCATCTGTGCAAAATGCCCGTTCAGTTCTCCCATTGCAGCCCATGTTCTGTCAGGTAACAGTCACAAAGCCTAAAGAGCTCATCAGCTGTCGCTCTACTTGGGACGTACTTGCAAAACAGCAAATCCTCACACAGTGACTCTGACGTGACAAAGCGAACATAAGCAATAAACAAACAGTCTTTATTGCCGTCAGTAGCCTTGTCCACCTGTAAGGCGAAACGTTTGTCTTTCAGTTTTTCAATGATGTTCTTCAAGGTCATTTGAAATGTCACATATGTACTACGTCTCGCAACTGTATGATTGGACAGTTGGAGAGCCTTCAATTTTGCGGCGCTTGTCTCATCCAACATAGTTGACACCATATCCAAAGCCGCGGGAAGTATGAGCTCCTCTGCTATTGTGTGTGGTTTCTTGCACTGGGTAATTCTGTGTGTGACTTTGTATGACGCTATTAGTGCTTTGATGTTCACTGATGCAGCTTTTACAAAGCAATGTTCCTGCTGACGGTATGCACCAAGTTTTCTCTGACAGAACTCGAGTGGCTTATTGATGTGACTGGGGTGTAATTTCTCTAAGTGTCTTCTTAATTTGTTTGGTGTCACACTACCAGCTGCAAGAGTTTTCCGACATAAAATACACACTGGTCTCTCCTCATCTCCCACCACATTCACAGTGAACCCAAGAGCAAAACAGGCTTCGTCATATTTTCTTAACTTGGTTTTTGGTTGATTACCATCAGCTAAGCACTTTGTTTTGCTTGTCTCGGAAGCATCGCCTGTCTTTCTTTTCGTCCCTGTCAAATATCTCTTCATCCTGTGAACCTATGGACTCTCTGTCTCATGAAAGCACGTTTTGCTGATTGTTCTGCCGTGAAAAAGATTCCGACATCAAAACAGTAGTTCCGCACTACACCCCCCGTCATGTGCCCCCCTTCTCCGACATGCCTATGTGCCCTCCAGGGGGGGCGCACCACAGACTTTGCTAAACACTGTACTAATCTGTAATCAGCTGATCTATGACCCCCACCTCTTTTTTAGATAAAATCCATGACCAAGCACCCCTGCGGTCACTTGAGGATTTCATTTTTGTTTTTTGGGGATTTTTCCCCCTTTTTCTCCCCAGTTGTATCCGGCCAATTACCCCACTCTTCAGGGCTGTCCCAGTCACTGCTCCACCCCCTCTGCCGATCCGGGGAGAGCTGCAGACTACCACATGCCACCTCCGATACATGTGGAGTGGCCAGCCGCTTCTTTTTACCTGACAGTGACAAGTTTCGCCAGGGGGATGGACCGCGTGGGAGGATCATGCCATTCCCCCCCCCCCGAACGACCGACCGACCGACCGACCGACCGACCGACCGACCGACCGACCGACCGACCGACCAGAGGACGCACTAGTGCAGCAACCAGGACATATACCCACATCCAGCTTCCCACCAGCAGGAATGACTGACCAAGTCGGAGGTAACACGGAGATTCGAACCGGCAATCCCCGTGTTGGTAGGCAACGGAATAGACCACTATGCTACCCGGATGCCCTCACTTGGGGATTTCTAAGTCTGATTAGAGCTCTGCTAAAATCTTGTTTTCTCTAACTCTTTACATGTAGGTTCAGGAACAGCATGGGGAGACCAAGAGTGTGAAAGAAGGAAAGCAAGTTGGATTGTAATGGCATACTGTGGGGTGGGATTGATTACGGTGAGGTGCAGCTTTCTACAGTGTGACTGCTCACACAACATACTTTACTTACATGGATGCCATTTTAAATGTAAAAATACCCTGTAACTCATTCTGGTCAGTGCACTGACAGTTTTGTTTAGAATTTCATTCATTAACATAAACAAAGTTCAAAGATAACGATCATGCTTCCAAAGTCTGGATACCTTCAAGGTAGAGGCTAGTTCCCATCGATGCAGAGAACAGTCAACTGAGCATGCGCAAGTACTCGTTGCCTCCGTTGTTTGGGTAGGTTAAAGTTAGGGTTAGCGCGGGTTTAGTGTTAAAGTTAGCTAATCAGACGCAGAGTAGGGGTGGGTCTTCCTAGAATCCTAGCGCCTGGATGCTACACGGGGCGTGTGGAGGCATGGTAGAGGCATTTCGCGCATGCTCAGTTGACCGTTCTCTACTCCATTTCCGTTCTCTGCATCGATGGGAACTAGCCTCTACCATAATTTCAGTGTCAACTAATATGGAAGAGGGTGGGTGTGACAAAGTGGATGAGAACACACCACTTGTCCCATAATCAGCTTAATCATTACCAGGTGTTGGCTTTCCCTGCCACAGGGGTGCAGCCTAAACTCAGGTGCTGCTGATGGACTCCAAGGGAGTATTTAACCAGTTGCTCTGGAGTTGTTAGTTGGGTAGGACATCAGGGTGTAGATGTGTGTACATATTAATTTCAGTTCAACTGTTATGAGTTTTGTTCAGTTATTAATTTAAAGCTCAGTTGTTATGAGTTGAGTTTTGCTGAATTTGATGTTAGTTTAAACTCAATTAGTAGGGATGACTGGGGAATATTGAAATAATTTTGAATATTAAAATGACTAAGAAATTACGAGCCAAGTAGATGATTTGGGTGTTGTAACATGTCCAGACCTCATGAAAGGCTTCAGCTTGAGTTTTACTCATATTTCAAACACAGCTGAGTGTGCCTCCAACCCCTGTGCGTAGGGTGGCACCTGTACTGATATGGAGAATGTTTTTGGATGTGTCTGCCTTCCCTGGTGGACAGGCAAAACCTGCCAAGATATGAGATAGCATCATCTGACAGACGTCAGTAACCACTGAAAATGACACATTTAAAATCATGAAAGCAAGACTAAAGAAGAGTAAAATCAGAATGTAACCTCATTATTTAGAGTAAGAAAAGGTTTCATTGGAATATGTAGAACTCTACCTTTTCTAAAAGCATGCCTGCTCTTCAATTGCTAGTGTGAACTGAGGTGTTATGTGGACTGAAAATATAGATTCATATGAAGACCTTTTCCTATATTGTCACAGGTTGTAGTGACATAGTCCCTATTTTCTTTATGACTAATCTCCCTATCTTTCTCTTATGTTTCTCTTTTGTTTAGATCATAAAATCAACTAATCTCTGCTAAGTGCAAGTACTTTGCGTATTGAAAATTATTCTTTAGTTCAAATTCCAAATTTTCAATTTTACATTTTGTTCTAACCAAATATATGCTTAGCACGTTTTGACACTTCAATAAGAAATAAACATTAACACTGAACCTACGAACCTTTCAGTAAAAGCAAAATTGTAATTGTGTTTTTCTGTGGACACACGGTAGCCATACCACCGATTGAGCAAGCACGATAACTTTTAGAAATGCTTTTAGCAGTAATAGTAAAACTAAAGTTCGTAGTTCACCGTTTATCAAAATACTGCTTGACAAATAATTTAATCATCTAACAATGTAATGGTGTCCATATTAGAAGAAATTCACCCCCCCTCTCTTTTTTTAGTAACATGGTGAATATTACGATGAAACTTGTTCTTTAAACATCAAAACCGTTTCCCTTCACACTTCCAACAGTCACAAAAATCACAGTAAAATGATAGCACGGCTCGGCATGGAAGTAGCTTCTTTGCTAACAAAACCAACAGAATGTAACTGGGAAGCTAGCTAGCTTTCGCTTACCGAGGCATGTGCCTAATAATTACGATGAACGGCACTTCTGTCGATCCCGGGGCTTCTGCCGGGAAACCATTCGACTATTGTCTGATATCTGCTCGACTTCAATACCCGTTTTAACTTAGTTTCTGCTGTTTCCTAACCTTTCCTCAAGTTCAAGGTTGTAAACAAGGCAACCGGTGGTAGCTCATCATGGCGACTCATCTCGAAGAAGTTCTCCTTCCGCATCACGAAAACCCTTGCGCTCGTAAAGTGCACCGCAAACTTCTGGTTATAACTTCGCCGTAAACTCCCGGTTGATTTACTAAGGGGTGGAATGGGTGAATAGTTCAGTTGTTTATGACTTTATTAATTTCTATTTTATCCCATTTGTTCAGCTGGGTTACAAACGCACCAGTTTTACTGACTCCGGCGCCGCATATTATACGTTTACCATTTACATCTTTTACCGTTTACATGCCACATGATCACTGTTACTCTTGATTCCAATGCAATGTGTTGCTCTGGGCTTTGGTGCATCTGGTGTACATAAGGTCCAAGTTTCTTAAGTCTCAACCACACAAATTGGAGGTGAAATACAAACATAGCTCGGCTGTGTATTTACTAAATTACATAAAGCACTCCCCAAAGAATTTGTATCTCTGATAACAAATATAATGACTCACCAACCTATTGTAGCGAATTCGGGGGACAACGCAACCACAGAAACTGCCGTAGCGAACCCGTATCGCTCGCACCGCAGGAGACATCGCTAGCCGCTAGACTAAAGGGTCAGACCCGTCAGCCAGCGGCCAGCGTGTCTACTTATCCATGCATGTTACACTATACAGCCACGATTGGCCCCACTGTCAATTCAAGGGTTTTTAATCTTGGACAAAAAAATGTAATAATAATTTTATTAGAAACTGTCTCACTGAAAACTTATTCCCTGAAAGACAAAACAAAAATGACATTTTACACAAATTTGATAAAAATTCAATTATTAAATTGAGAACAATGTATCTAACATTTCCTATCCCCCCCGCCCCCTCAAAGCGAAGGAAACACACTTCAAAATTATGAATAACATATATCCCTCCAAAGAACTACTTAGATCACGATTTGGTTTTGACTATAATTGTAACGTGCATGGATAAGTAGACACGCTGGCCGCTGGCTGGCGGGTCTGACCCTTTAGTCGAGCTGTTAGCGATGTCTCCTGCGGGCGATACGGGTTGGCTTCCCGGCCGCGGCAGTTCCTGTGGTTGCGTTGTCCCCGGAATTCGCTACATTGGTGTCAGAAGTGGGATGGGGCGACCGTAAAGGCCATCGGAAGCGTAGGCGCCCTGAGGCGTAAAGGAGCTGATACGCGCTTCCCGAAGGCGGGGGGGTAGTGTAACGTGCATGGATAAGTAGACACGCTGGCCATTGGCTGGCGGGTCTGACGCTTTAGTCTAGTAGTTAGCGATGTCTCATGCGGTGAGGGCGACACGGGTTCGCTTCCCGGCCGCGGCAGTTCCTGTGGTTGCATTGTCCCCCGACTTCGCTACATCATTTTGTGAAAATGACATAGAAACTACGGACCAAGTATTTTTCTCATGTGGTGTGATACTTGTGTTCTGGCTTGACATACACAAATGGATGAAGCAAAGGATTTTGTCCTTTCCAACTTCGATTTCAAGAGACAATATAACATTTGGTATGGTTTTGCAAAACAAAAACGATGAACTCTGTTGTAATGTAATCCTCTGCTTAGCCAAATTCTTTATTCATAAAAATAGATACTTAAAGTCGTCCCCCAAATTTGTTGTTTTTTTAAATGAATTTAGATTATACTTGAAATCTTTAAAACGAATGACCGATACAAAAGCACTAAAGACTTATGAGGTGTTAACACATTTTCTCACTGAATTAGAAGACTGATATCCTTATTAATTCCCCCTTGTATGATGGACTATGTTTTATTATTTTCAATTAGTGTATGTCATGTATTTAATTCATTATTGTTTGTACCCTTATTTTCGTAATACATTACCGTATATTTGTCATATGACATTTAATCTCTATGCACTCCCTGATATAATGTATAGAAATGTTTACATACTGTTCCCTTTGGCACTTTGGATATATATATATATATGTATTTTTGGATGGAATATATATTTGCCATGTTTGTTTTGTAATTAACTTTTTCAAGAATCTGTACATGAACATGAACAATGTTCAATAAAAAAACGTTTTTTTTAAAAACGGTAGATAATGGCGGAATCGGCAGATAACAAGGGTGCGCAGTGGTCCGCTGAGGAAACTCAAGTGTTTGGTTGTTATCTGGGCATCTCCCGAGTTTCAGGAAAAAACAGAGAGTAGCACGAGAAAGTAAACTGTATGGCGAATTAGTAGAAGAGATGGACAAGAATGGGTTCACTCGAACGCAAGAACAAATTATCAACACACTAAAAAAAAACTTAAGAGGGACTACCGAGACGATATAAAGGAGTTGTCCAAAAGTGGAGCTGGAACACAGAACAACGATGTCATAATGTTTCAATATTAATAATAACAAAGAAACAACGTAGTCTCTCGCCCTTCGCCTACTGTTTGGCGAGCTACGCGAGACCAGATACACTGCTCAAAAAAATAAAGGGAACACATAAGCAATGCAATGTAGCTCCAAGTCAATCACAGTTTTGAGATATCAACCTGTCCAGTTAGGAAGCAACACTGATTTGTGAATCAATTTCACCTGTTGGTGGAAATTAGACAATTTGCAAGACAACCCCTATAAAAGGAATGGATTTGCAGGTGGTGGCCACAGACCATTTGCCTGCCCTCATCTTTTCTGGCCGATCTTTGGTTAGTTTTTCATTTTGCTAGTGCCCTCACCACTAGAGGTGGCATGAGGCGGTATCTGCAACCTACAGAAGTTGCTCAGGTAGTGCAGCTCATCCAGGATGGCACATCAATGCGTGCTGTGGCAAGAAGATTTGATGTGTCTCCCAGCACAGTGTCCAGAGCATGGAGGAGGTACCAGGAGACAGGCCAGTACACCAGGAGACGTGGAGGGGGCCGCAGGAGGACAACAACCCCGCAGCAGGACCGCTATCTGGTCCTTTGTGTAAGGAGGAACAGGAGGAGCACTGCCGGAGCCCTACAAAACGACCTTCAACAGGCCACTAATGTGCAGGTTTCTGCTCAAACAGTGAGAAACAGAATGCATGAGGATGGTATGAGGGCCCGACGTCCACAATTGGGGCCTGTGCTCACAGCCCAACACCGTGCAGCCCGATTGACCTTTGCCAGAGAACATCTTGGTTGGCAGATTCGCCATTGGCGCCCTGTGCTCTTCACAGATGAGAGCAGGTTCACACTGAACACATGTGACAGACGTGAGAGAGTCTGGAGACGCTGTGGAGAACGTTCTGCTGCCTGCAACATCCTCCAGCATGACCGGTTTGGCGGTGGGTCAGCGATGGTCTGGGGAGGCATATCCTTGGAGGGCCGCACAGACCTCTACGTGCTAGCCAGAGGTACCATGACTGCCATTAGGTACCGGGATGAGATCCTCAGACCCATTGTCAGACCATATGCTGGTGCAGTGGGCCCTGGGTTCCTGCTCATGCATGACAATGCTCGTCCTCATGTGGCCAGAGTGTGTCAGCAGTTCCTGTATGTCGAGGGCATTGATGCTATGGACTGGCCTGCACGTTCCCCAGACCTGAATCCAATCGAGCACCTCTGGGACATCATGTCTCGTACCATCCGCCAACGCGATGTCGCACCACAGACTGTCCAGGAGTTGACCGATGCCCTGATCCAGGGCTGGGAGGAGATCCCTCAGGAGACCATCCGTCGTCTCATCAGGAGCATGCCCAGACGTTGTAGGGAGTGCATACAGGCACGTGGAGGCCACACACACTACTGAGCCTCATTTTGAATCGTCTTGAAGAATTTCCACAGAAGTTGGATCAGCCTATGTTCTCATTTTCCACTTTGATTTTGAGTATGATTCTGAATCCAGACCTTAATGGGCTAATGATTTTGATTTCCATTGATCATTCTTAGGTTATTTTGCTCTAAACACATTCCTCTGTCTAATAAATAAAGATTTTCATCTGAAATATTTCATTCATCGAGGTCTATATTGTGTTTTTAGGTGTTCCCTTTATTTTTTTGAGCAGTGTAGATAGACGTCGTCTCTACTAATCTCTATGCGCGAGACCGGTAGCTGGTGGTCGCACTGCTGCCGATGCACTGCTGTTGCTAGGCTACTATGAAGCCCGAGCGAGCAGAGAGCGCGCGGAAATCAAAAGAAGAGCTCTCGTCATTCGTGCCATGGCTTCTATATTGTCACTGATCCAAGGCTTGAGGATTTTCGGGGACCTGGTCCTGGCTGGATTTACTGCGTTATACGGTAAGTACGTGTGTGAAGAACTTTATTTTGTGTGGGACTGTGAGTTGGGCTAACCGTTAGCATACATGAACCATGACATCCCTCAGGTAACAGTTAACGTTAGTGCCAACATCCCTCATGGCTTAAAGTCAGACCGAATTCGAAACACTGATATTTTCTAACATCACGTATTACTTTAATCTTCATGCATGTTATACTGTCTATTTCAACTGAAAAAATATACATATAAAAGGTAGAATTCAGCAGCATTCGGGTAGTATGGCGGTCTATTCCGTTGCCTACCAACACGGGGATCACCGGTTCGAATCCCCGGCTTGATCGGGTGTCCATACAGACACAATTGGTCATGCCTGCGGGTGGGAAACCGGATGTGGGTATGTGTCCTGGTCACTGCACTAGTGCCTCCTCTGGTCAGTCGGGGCACCTTTTCGGGGAGGGGGAACTGGGGGTAATAGCATGATCCTCCCACGCGCTAGGTCCCCCTGGCGAAACTCCTCACTGTCAGGTGAAAAGAAGCGGCTGGCGTCTCCACATGTATTGGAGGAGGCATGTGGTAGTCTGCAGCCCTCCCTGGATCGGCAGATGGGGTGGAGCAGCAACCGGAACGGCTCAGAAGAGTGGGGTAATTGGCTGGATACATCCATCCATCCGTTATCCAAACCGCTTATCCTTACCCAGGGTCTCGGGGATGCTGGAGCCTATCCCAGCCGTCATTGGGCGGCGGGCGGGGAGATACCTTGGACAGGCCGCCAGTCCATCACAGGGGCTGGCTGGATACAACTGGGGAGAAAAAGGAGGGGAAATTCAAAAAAAGAAAAAAGGTAGAATTCAGTTTTTTTCTATTTTATTCATTTACATACAGTCTATCAGATCAAATCATAAAACATATAAAACATATAACAAATATGAAACACCACCCAGATTAATGTATGAAGCACAATATTAATCATTTACAAATGAAACATAGTTGCTAAATGTTTTATTATGCCATGTTCAATTCTTTTTTTAGGCACGAAAAGTTAAATCTGATTACTAATTTCAGTCCAATTTAACACATTTACAAATTTCCCTTGCTGTGACATCAACCATACTGGCCATTTTGCCAGGAGCTCTGGGAGGAATTTAAATGGACTACTATCTCATCCCGGATGGTGCGACTGAAGGTGGTCACATAGTCTCAACTCTCAGAGAGATGGACTGCTTATCTAAAAAGGCCTATGTCATCCAAGTGACTACGTCACTCAGGTGCAGTGGAGGCATCATGGACGAGGGCCTTGGTAGATGGATGCAGAAGCCCCGGCGTACTTTCAGGGACAACCAACTCCACCACCTTCCTAAATGCTGAGGAGAATGGAGCTGTTGCTTCACCATCATGCACTCCATCAGAATTTGATTGCCTCATCGGTCAACTTGATGATCTGAGAGTCACTGTAAATCAAAGCGTTTGAGTTCAGTGTGACGCCGTTCCATCACAACATGTCCACACCAGTCTGGGTGTTAATTTATTGTTGACAAACGTGACTCACTGGTAATGAGGACCATCAGCCCCTGGTGAAATGAGTGCCATGTGGGCCTCCTGACTCCATATCTCTCATTTTCATGGTGACATTGACCTCCCCGTGTCTGAAACATGGAATGGGATGCACCACAAAGGGGAATTAGTCTATCGTATGTGATGACCTGCCCCAAATTGAATTCTTCCCAGCATGAGCAGAAGTTTGGCTTTTGTTAAGATCTTCAACTATCTTGGAATCAATAGAAAAAAAAACGGAGGTCATAATGGAAACTGAGCCATATCTTCAGCTTTGACAGAACCAGATTTTGCGCTTTAAGCTTAATAAGCAACAGCAACATAATTTTTCTCTAAAAGGAGCTGGAAGACCTGGCAGAATACTTACATTAGATTTTACAGCGGGCCTGACACAAACTTGGTCAATTCTTGTAAAAAATGTTTTCTTTCCAGGCAAAATTGTGGAGTCTGTCCTCATAAGGAACCGTCAGATAGTTCCCCTGAACAGATATTAGATTGGTAATTATGCAGTTCAAAGTGTTAATTTACTAACAATAAGAAGCAATAAAATAGCTAATGGGTCTAAAGATGACCCTTTCTCCCTCCATCCAGTTAATGGATATTCCTGTAATGAATCTGGATTGAAGACTACAAAAACTACAAAATCATCAAAACTGCCATTAATCTTCTTTAAAGCTAACTAACTACATGGTCATTTTAGAAGCAATCAGCTAGTGCTGATACTTGTGGCACCCTAATAAAATGAAGGAGTCCTCATTAAAATCTGTGGCAGACAGGATGTCTTTATTTTTAAGTCACTGGTAAAGGAATACTGTTTGTGATTCAAAGAGATCGTATTTGTGGTGCTATAGTTGTTTTAACAACATTGCAGCATTTTTTTTGTTAAATTTTTTGTTAAATGATTCTTAAAACAAAATATAGGATTTAGATTTGGGTAGGGAATGTAATCAAAAGTCTACTGGCACATCAGACTTCCTGCACATAACATGTACACTGATCAGCCAAAACATTAAAACAACCTGAGGCCACTGCCATCAGGGAATACCGTTGCTGTGAATGGGGTATACTTGGTCTGCAGGTAGCTGGTACATGTCAAAGTAACATCCACATGAATGCCAGGACCCAATGTTTCTCAGCAGAACATTGGCTGGAGCATCACACTGCCTCCGCCGACTTCCCTTCTTCCCATAGTGCACCCTAGTGCCATTTCTTCCCCAGGTAAACGATGCACATGCACCCGGCCATCCAGATGATGTAAATGAAAATGTGATTCATCAGACCAGGCCACCTTCTTCCACTGCTCCACGGTCCAGTTCTGACGCTCATGTGCCCATTGTAGGCACTTTTGGCGGTGGACAGGGGTCATCATGGGCACTGACCAATCTGCGGCTACACAGCCCCGCACACAGCAAGCTGTGATGCACTGTGTCCTCACACCTGTCTATCATAGCCAGCATTAACCTTTTCTGCAGTTTGAGCTACAGTAGCTCTTCTGTGAGATCGAACCAGACGGGCTACCTTTCACTCCCCACATGCACCAATGAACCTTTTACGTCCATGACCTTGTCGCTGGTTCACCAGTTGTCCTTCCTTGGACCACTTTTGGTAGGTACTGACCACTGTATACTGGGACAAGACCTGCCATCTTGGAGATGCTCTGACCCAGTTCTCTAGCCATCACAATTTCGCCCTTGTCAAAGTCGCTCAGATCCTTATGCTTGGCCATTTTTCCTGCTTTCAATAAATCAGCTTCAAGAACTGACTGTTTCTTCACTTGCTACCTAATATATCCCACTCCTTAACAGGTGCCATTATATTGAGATAATGTTATTCACTTATCTGTCAGTGGGTTTAATGTTTTGGCTGATTGGTGTATATGTGTATATACATACAGATGAGCTATTACAGTACAGATTCACGTCATATTCCTAGGAGGAGGCTACTTAATTGGTCATTTATTTAGCAATGACTACTCCCTGTCTATAGTATCTGTACTGGATTGTTTCAATGACACTTTTATCAGCCATAAATATCTGCAGTTTCAACTGATATGATTTATACTCTGATCTGAGGACTGAATATCTACAATTACCACACAAGTGTGTTTGTGTGTGTTTTGGGTCACAGGTTGGATCAATTCAAGTGACTAGAAAGGCCTAGTTATATCAAATCAGATTTGAGAGAACTTGAATGAAGCAAATGTGAACTTCACTGATTTATTATCAGTTGTGTCAATTGATATAGTTTATGTCAATTCCTTGTTATAACAGATAAATTGTGAATGACAGCTCATGAGACGAATGATGCACATTAATCTGTGCATTATGAATTCAGTTTCATGCACATATTGTTTTTGTTTTTTTTTAATATATATCACATTCACTTCGTATAAGATCTTGCAGGTTGATTGGGTAGTCAGTTTGGGCTGACAAAATGGTGATGTTTGATAGCGTCTCATTCTTGATGACGTAAACCCTTTACTGAAACATAAATGCTAAATATTTTACAAGTCTTCAATTCTGTGACTCAAGTTTGGGTCATGATGGTGTGATGCCACACCTCGTGTGTACGATGCCTTCAGAAACTACCTGACCACACTTCCAAATGCATTTAACACATCTCTTCAGCAACACAATTCAGCACATTCAACAATGAAAGACTTGCATCTCTCATGGAGAAAAGAAATCACACCCCCGGCATCAATATTTTGTACATAGACCTTTGCCAGCAATCACATCAATGAATCTTTCTCAGGATTTGCAGTTAAAATTTAGTATTGTAAGGCATCCGGTTGGCATGGCAGTCTATTTCTTGGCCTACTAACATGGGGATCGGCGGTTCGAATCCCCGCGTTACCTCCGGCTTTGTCTGTGGGTGGGAAGCCGAATGTGGGTATGTGTCCTAGTTGCTGCACTAACACCTCCTCTGGTCGGTCGGGGTGCCTGTTCAGGGGGGAGGGGGAACTGGGGGGAATAGCGTGATCCTCCCACGTGCTACATCCCCCTGGCGAAACTCCTCACTGTCAGGTGAAAAGACGCGGCTGGCAACTCCACACATATCGGAGGAGGCATGTGGCAGTCTGCAGCCCTCCCCAGATCAGCAGCAGAGGGGGTGGAACAGCAACCGGGATGGCTCGGAAGATCAGGGTAATTGGCCGGATACAACTGGGGAGAAAAAGTGGGGGGGGGGGGGGGCCCAAAAAAGAAAGAAAAAATTTCGTATTGTGTCCATTTCTTAATGCAAATTTGTTCCAACTCAGCTATTAGATGGAGAGCATCAGTGGACGGAAATTTTCACATCATATCATAGACTTTCAATGGGATTCAAGCCTGGGTTTAAGGGCTGGGCCATTCCAGAAAATCGACTTTTTTCAAACCCTCCCTCAAGTCAAGTAAAGTCAAGCCAATTTTATTTGTATAGCCCAATATCACAAATTACAAATTTTGCCTCAGCAGTTTTTTTATGCGTAATTTGTGACATTGTCCTGTTTAAATTTTCATCTTTGCCCTGAATGCAGATGTCTTGCTGACTGAAATAACTTTTCCATAAGTATTTGCCTTTACTTTGCTCCATCCATTTTGCCCTTTGTGGCACGTTTTCAGTCCCCAATGCCGAAAAGCAAGTACACGACATGATATTGCTATCAAACACCATGTTGAAGTTACCTGGTTTTGGGGCTGTGTTTGATTTGCACAAAACTTCGTGCTTTGCTTTCAAGCACAAACACAACAATTTTAACCTCATATCAAGCCACGAAATTCTTCTTCCAGAAGGTCACATATTTTGTCACATGGCTCCTCACAAGATCCAGGCATGACTTAAATGTTAGCCTTTCTCAGAGGTGGCTTCATGCTATCTACTCTCCCAACAGAGCCAGATCTGTGAAGTGTTGATGTGGTTGTTGATCCAGACAACATTTCCCGCTACAATAAATGAGCTGTGCTACTTGGAGTGTTGTTAGGTGGCGTCTTAGTCATTTTTCTGACATTTTGCCCTTCTTGTGCTGCTCAGTTTGGTAGGATGGTCCGATCTTGGTAGTTTCTGATCTGTGCCATATTTTCCCCATTTGTTACAATGGAATTTCTAGTGCTCCTGTGAAGGTTAAAAGTTTGAATAATCTTTTTTGGCAGTTCCTTGGTCTTTATGACAGGACTGACCAGATCTGATCCATGGTTTCAGTTGCGAGAACTCACAAAATTGCTAATATTTACTGTTCAATCATGCAAGCGAACACAGGTGGACCTTTGTATTCATATCATAACACCAAATGTGGTTTCAGGAAAACTGAATACACCTGACCCAGTTGCAAAATACGTATATACACAAATACACACACACACACACACACGGGTGACAAATTAAAGGAAAAACCTGAATACTTGACCTCTACAGTCAGGGGATCCGGGGGCTCTGTTATGCTGTGGGGGTCATTTTCCTGGCATGGTTTGGGTGCACTTGTCCTCTTAGAGGGAAGGGTCACTGCAAATCAATACAAAGTTATTCTGATTGATCACCTTTATCCTATGATGAAACATTTCTATCCTGATGGGAGTGGTCTCTTCCAGGATGACAATGCCCCCCTCTACAGGGCACGAAGGGTCACTAAATGGTTTGATGAGGGTGAAAATGATGCAAATTATATGCTATGGCCTTCACAGTCACCAGATCTCAACCCAACTGAACACCTATGGGAGATTTTGGACCGACGTGTTAAGACAACACTCTCCACCACCATCATCATAACACCAAATAAGGGAATATCTTTTGAAAGAATGGTGTTCATTCCTCCTGTAGAGTTCAGAGACTTGTAGAATCTATGGCAAGAGCACTGAAGATGTTCTGGAGGCTCGTGGTGGCTCAACACCTTACTAAGACACTTTATGTTGGTTTTTCATATCATTTGTCATCCATCTGTCTGTAAATCATCGGCAGTCACTCGGGGTCGAGTATGACCGTCCTACCCCTGGGTCCTCAGGTGGGTGTAGAGGCCACTCCTGGAGCCATATAATGGGAGGATGCCTGAGCGTGACAGCTTTTTATGTGGAGTGGCTGATGTGCCTGCAGCCACCATACGGTCCTTGGCAGGGGGTGGCCAGAGTTCAATGGCATGGAGAACCAAGACGATTGAAGACCACCCTATGTTGCAGCCTTCATCGGCCTTCACTACCGTTCTGACCTGGGGACATCTTCCACCAATTCTGCTGTTGAGGTCTTTGTTGGATCACGCTTCGTCTGGAACCTCCTCCTTGACCTAATCCGCCTTGGGTGACCCTATCAGGAGCCAAGCTCCGGACGGCATAGCTCTTGTGATCATTGGTACACGAAAGCTTCTCCACCATGACAAGGTGGCGATTCAGGAGAAGTGTCTGTACATATATATAAGGGATGAATACTTTCTGAAGGCACTTTAGATATGTGGAAAAAATGTGAGTCTATGATTAGTGGTGTGTGGTTGTGTGCGGGTTTTGGTCATTGTATTTATGACACCTGTATCTGCTTGAGGTTTTAGTGATTATGTGGTTAGCACTGCTGTGTGTGACTTTATGTGTTTCTCTGTGTGTGCGTGCGTGTGAATGTGTCTCTTTTGATCCAAGTGGCCACTGAAATATGAATGCCTGCTCTGCTGTCCCGGTTGGTGTGCTTCAGTGGTCAGCATCTCATTGTGATGCACTGTGACAAGAGAATTCAGGAGGAATGGGTTTGCCTCAACAGCAAGTCCCATTGCCACTAATTGTCTGCCATCCACAGCCAGTTGGTAGCAAGCAGCAGCAGACAGCAATGACTTTCCAGCGAGGACCCAAATTGGCTAAGGAAGAAGGTGTCCATCTACATGCCTGACTGAAACTATTCCGAATGTCCCCATTGTAGATCACAAAGGCTAATTACACAGCAAATAACTTTTGCATGTACATGAACACATGCATGTGAATGTCCATCATTTATAAGCCCAGGCATGCAAACTGATGCTCTATTTCCTTCTCCTACAGATTCCACCTCTCTGACCTTTGTGTGCTATTCCAGGTTTAGCACATTATGGCGCTTAGGTTAAATGAAAGACCTCAAAGTCAATGTTATATTTACCACATTGACACATAACTGGTGTTGAATGACACCGGTTCACCTACTGTGCTGGTGTGGTGCCTGGATAGGATTGTGAGAAGTGTAGGACAGGAAGAGATAATGCAGAATGGAAAACACGTGTCTGGCCTGCTTACACAGACCACTAGGGACCGGGTGGACACATGAGATGATACAGTGGACTAGCTGCAGCTGAGAATAGTGTGAACTTTCTTGACAGTAGCATACATATTTTCTGTTATTTGTAGTTGAAAATTACATATAGCTCAGTTTGTTATATTTCAGTTGCTTTTGGGAATGTGAAAGTGAAATGTTGTGGTGTGTGTGTGTGTGTGCCATCTATATGACCAACAATTTTCTTTGTGGATATCAAGTTCTAACATTTAGTGTGCCAAAAGCCTATCGCTCAAGTTCTCCCCGTCTCTCACTATCTCTCTCTCGCTATCTCTCTCTCTTTTTATCTTTTCTCTGTAGTGCTGTACCCATGCAGACACAGGATCAAGCCATTTCTCTTCTTCAGTTCTTTGGGGATCTGTCAGTCCAACAAACAACCCGCTGGCCACACTGGCCTCGTCATCCCATTCAGTGCCTTGACAACATGGGGGCTTTTTATACCCCCCCCCCCCACACCAAACTAGATGACAGGCTGGCCGGCTCCAAACACCACCACCACCACCCCCCGCCCTGATGTCGGAGTAGACTGTTGCTGTCGTTTCAGCTGCATTGCAGTTGTCTTGAACACATCCACATCACTGGGGAAATGAAGACAGATAGATCAAAGAGGAGAGGGCTGCCGAGGACAGTAAGCAAAAGGAGAAAAGAGCAAGGAAAAGGGAGGAAGGAAAGATGGACAAAAGGAACCGAAGAAGGAACTCAATTAAAGGGCCCCCCACCAGGGTGAGGCAAGCAGCTCCGTCAATGCCAGGGCATCATTAGGTCTGCTTCATTAGAAGGACAGAGAACTAGGTGTGATGATTTGTCTCAACTGCCATTAGACATGACTGACCACCGGAGGGCCATGGCAGCACCGTTACCCTGCTCAGCCACAATTAGCCTCCGCAAACCACACCATTCCCAGTCACAGTCTTCACTTCTCGACTCGACTCTCCTATTCATTAGATACGTTCATGATACCTCCATCTCATCATGAACAACACTTCAGGATGCAGAGCTGTGAAGATTACATATTTCTAAAGCACATCCGCCCAGCAGACAGCAGGCAGTGGCTTTCTGTGTATCTGTGGAAGTGAAGCACAGTGGGTAACACGTTGTCCTGGCACCTGTTTGCTGTGTGTGTGTGTGTGTGTGTGTGTGTGTGTGTGTGTGTGTGTGTGTGTGTGTGTGTGTGTGTGTGTGTGTGTGTGTGTGTGTGCGCACACATGGTGGTGGTGGTGGTAGATGGGTGAGTAGGGTGGGGATGGGGGGATGGGTGGAGGAGTAGGACCTGTTATTGTTAGAGCCTTGACCTTTAAAATCACATGTGGGCCATGGGTGGCCATTGCAATGGACAGGGGAAAGAGATGTGTGTGTAGGTGCAAGGCAAAGAAGGTGAGCACAAGAAAGGACAAAAAATTAAAAAAGGAGAGAGGGGAATAAAATGGGAAAAGAAATGAATTGTTGACAGACAGTTAAACACAAAGTCCCACAGACAGATGGACAGAGAGACGAAAGGATAGCGTGCCCTCTCCCTCGCTTTGTCTCTGTCCAGCTGTCACCCTGGATGAACACACCCAGACGGTAAGAGATGACACAGGGGGGAGGGGGGGTGTACCCTTCGCCCCACCGCCACCACTGACAGCTCCTGTGAAAGTCTGGCCGGCCTGGCCCTAATCCTCTTCCTGAGACTGACACCGTCTCTCTGGCCCATGCAAATTGGGTTTTCTTCTTCTGTAGTTTTACATCATACTAGGTGGAAGGGACACAGGGGAAGAGAACGAGATAATTTTTCACAAGGAACACATGTTCCCACTATATGGGGGTGGGGGTGGGGGGATATAGAGGGAGAGAAGAGAGAGGGGGAGGGGATGAAAAAGTTCAAAGGGTGATGGCATGATGAAACAAACAGCATTAATGAAGC
The DNA here is from genome assembly GCF_029633865.1 of Lampris incognitus. NCBI lineage: Eukaryota > Metazoa > Chordata > Actinopteri > Lampriformes > Lampridae > Lampris > Lampris incognitus. Next base: position 27,903,555 of record NC_079226.1, read on the forward strand.
TGTAATAGGACCGCAAGATGTGAGGGAGACCAAGCTTATCCATGAATGCATTTACAAAGTGAGTTTTGAGATACACAATATTTAACCTACATAGCCCGACTCCAAAGAGACCCCCCCCCATATCTGTTAATAGACCTCAGTAATCCCTGTGACATGCATGTAGGCTGGCACCATCTGATGAATAGTGAATGAGAGACAAGTCTGCTGGAAGTTGTCCTAAGTTCAGACTTAGACTGTGCAGCTCCTACAGAGGCCCCCACTGCCAGACATGGTCAAACACAACTTCAGGCAGGTCAGATCAGTCAGGGCTTGTGCTTCAAACTGACTGGGTTTGTGGTCCATCAATGCTGGAAAGTAAAGTCAGGTGACTCAAGATGGTGACACGCTGGACGCAGCGGTTACCGCAGCTCCCTGTTCAGTGCTATGTTTTCTTTGTTATTTATATGTTAGTTTTAAGTTTATTTACAAGTGTAGGTCATGAGCGTTTCTACAGCCATCAGAGACTTTTAGACCTCAGAACGGATAACTCACTTCCCTCTACCATCATGGACAATTTCCCCATCGATATTATCCGCTCACCGGTCTCGCAGTGGAAACGCTGTCCCCGTCGGCAACGTAAACAGAAGAGGGGGAAACGAGGTGAGGCGGGCTACATGCTAAGCTAAGTAGCGCCCCCTTCAAAGTTTCCCTCCCCAGCATCTTCATGGCTAATGTCCAATCGTTAGCTAAGAAAATGAACGAGATAAGACTGAGGCCATCCTCTCAGGAAAGGCTGGCGAACTGCTGTCTGCTGATGTTTACGGAGACTTGGCTCAACAGTAACATAGCCGACTTGGCAGTCGAGCTAGCGGGCCGCACAGCCTTCTGTGCCGACAGGACAGCGGACTCCAGCAAGATCTGCGGAGGAGGTTTGAGTATTTATGTCAGTAACTCTTGGTGTGACAATATAAAGGTCAAGTCAATTTCATTTTTATAGCCCAATATCACAAATTACAAATTTGCCTCAAGGGGCTTTACAGCAATACAACATCCTGTTGTTGAAAGGCATTGCTCTGCTGATCTCGAGCTACTTATGATTCAATGCAGGCCTTTTTACCTGTCTAGGGAGCTAACGGCCATTACCATCGCTATTGTATACATCCTCCCACATGCTAATGCTAAGATAGCACTTAAACAGCTACAATGTGCCATCAGCAGACAACAGACCTAAACACCCAGACAGTGCCATTATGTGATGATTTGTGGTGGTGATTTTAATCAGGCTAACCTCAGGGCTGTATTGCCCAAATTCCCTCAACATGTCTCCTGCCCCACTAGGGGACAAAACACCTTAGACCATCTCTGTACAAACATTAAGGACTCATACAAAGCTACTCCCTGCCCCCACCTAGGGCAGTCTGACCACCTCTGTCTGTTCCTGGTCCCAGCCTACAAACCCCTCATAAAATGGATCAAGCCAGCTGTAAAGACAATCACTGTCTGGCCAGAAGGAGCAGTCTCTGAACTCTTTTCACAACACAGACTGGAGTATTTTTGCACATTAAGCCACCCATGGCTCCCATATAGACATTAATGAATAGACATCTGCCGTGCTATCCTACATTAACTTTTGCACTGAGAGTGTCACAACAAAAAAATCAATCCGCACCTTTTCAAACCAGAAACCATGGATGACCAGTGAGGTACGGCAGCTGCTGAAAGCCTGGGATGCAGCATTCAAGTCAGGTAACTGCGAGGCCTACAGTGCAGCCACAGTCAACCTCAAAAAGGGGATCAGAACAGCCAAACATAGCTATTCCCTACGAATACAGGACCACTTTCATAATAACTCCAATCCCCGGTGAATGTGGCAAGGCATTCAATCTGTCACAGACTACAAAAGCCCCAATAGCGGTCCCACTGTCCATGATGCCTCCCTGCCAGATGAGCTACATCATTTCTATGCGCACTTCGACAAGGACAATACTGACCCAGCCACAAAAGTCCCCAGCCATCCAGAAAACCAGGTGCCCATTCTATTGATCGCAGAGGTCAGAGAATCACTGCACAGAGTGAATACACTAAAGGCCACCAGACCGGATGACATACCTGGTCGGGTCCTCCGGGAATGCTCCGACCAGCTGGCTGAGGTCTTCACAACTATATTTAACCTCTTACTGTCCCAATCCATAGTCCCGGCATGCCCCAAGACCACCTCTATCATTTCTTCCCCAAGAAATCAACACCCACATGTCTGAATGACTACCAACCCATAGCACTCAACCCCATTGCCATGAAGTGCTTTGAGAGACTGGTTCTGGCTCACATCAAAAACACTACCCCCCCTCACATTTGACCCGCATCAGCTCGCCTACCATCCCAAAAGGTCTACGGAGGATGCCATTGCCACTGTCCTGCTCTGACCCACCTTGAACTTAACAGCAAATACATCCGGATGTTGTTCTTTGATTACAGCTCTGCATTCAAAACTAACCATCAAACTCCTCTCCCTCGGCCTCAACCCCCCCCCCCCATAACTGGACCCTGGACTTCCTGACCAACAGACCTCAGTCTGTTTGTCACCTCCTCCACCCTGACCCTCAGCACAGGTGCCCCTCAAGGCTGTGTTCCGAGCCCCCTCCTTTTCTCCCTCTTTACCCATGACTGCCTGCCAGCTCACCCCTCAAATGTAATAGCTAAGTTTGCGGATGACACCACAGTCACTGCCTGTATCACCAACAATGACAAGACAGCCTACAGGGACGAGATTCAGCACCTCACATCATGGTGTACTACCAACAATCTTGTTCTCGATGTGCAGAAGACGAAGGAGCTGATTGTGGACTTCAGGAGGTCTAGACGCTGCAGCCACTCCCCCATACACATCAGTGGGGTGAAGCATGTCTTCAGCTTTAAATTCCTTGGAGTCCACATCAGCAAGGAACTTTCCTGGACATCAGACACACAGGTCCTTGTGAAAAAGGCCCAACAACACCTGTATTTCCTGAGGAGGCTGAGGAGCACCTGTATATCCCCCAACATTCTACCATTGCACCATAGAGAGCATCCTGATCAGCTGTATCTCAGTGTGGTACGGCAACTGCACATCAGTAGACCAGAAAGCTCTGCAGCGGGTCGTCAAGGCAGCCCAGCATATCACCGGTACCCAGCTCCCAGCCATTAAAGACATTTATCACAAGCGCTGCCTTCAAAAGGGTCTTAGCGTCAGCAGAGATCCCACCCACCCCAACCATGGACTGTTCTCCCCTCTGTGCTCTGGGAGGCGCTACATGAGCCTCAGAGACCGCACTACCAGGCTCAAAAACAGCCTCTTTCCCCAAGCTGTTGCCCACCTGAACCTGGTTACCCACCGAATGTCTGTGGATATTTAAAAAAAAATTGTACTCGTGCTCTTTTTTTAACTTGTTTTTAGCTTTTGGTCTTCATCAGTGTATATCTTATACTGTGTTTGCTGTTTGTCTGTCTGTCTTGCACTGTTTGGCGAAGCCACAGCCCTTATTTTATTTTTAACATGTGCCTACACATTGTTTTTAATGACAATAAATTTAACTGAATAAAGCAGGATAGAGAAAGAGAGGATAAAGGCTACATCAAGATGAAGGAAAAAATATATTATACAAAAGTTTCTAAGGGAGTAGGGCGGAAATGTCGTACTGCGGTGGAGAGAGGAGAGAAATAAATGGACAGCTCAGCAGATTTGGGCACCCTGGGTAACTTTTGGGAGCTGGCACTGAATTGAGCAGCTGACGCCGTCGCGGCCCGGTCCTCTGCGCCGCGGGACTCAGCTGGAGCTGCAGCGCCTCTAGGTGTTTATATGTGGAACTGCATGTATAACGGCGGCAACAGTGGCTCAGGAGGTAGAGCAGGAGGTCGTCCGGTAACTGGAGGGTTGCCGGTTCGATCCTCGGCTTCTCTTTGCAAAAATGTCGAGGTGTCCTTGAGCAAGACACCTAACTGCTCCAGATGAGGTGGTTGTTACCTTGCATGGTTGACACCGCCACCGGTGGTGTGTGTGTGTGTGTGTGTGTGTGTGTGTGTGTGTGTGTGTGTGAGTGAGGCATTCATTGATTGTAATGCGCTTTGAGTGGCTTGTTGCAGCTAGGAAAGCGCTATATAACTGCAATCCATTTACCATTTATAACAAGCAGGATACTCCGGAGTGCAATACGGACAAAAGCAGAGAAGACCGCAAGGAAATGAGGAGCCTGAGTGTGGTGAGAATAGGAGATGAGACAGGGAGGGAAAGGGAGGCAGAGATCCTACGACCTTGAAGTCAGATAAAGACAGGAATAGGACGGTGTGAGATTTGATATTTCGTGTTTATAAAGTTAAAATTTTCCCTAATGTGTAATATTGAAATTAATTATCCGTAATGTTCTAACTAATTAATATGCTTATTAATTATTGAAATGAATTATCCCTAATGTGTACAATTGAAATAGCGACAGACATGGGCGCAAGTCCATGAATACTGGGATGGCATCCAACACTTTACCTGTGCCCCCGTCCATAGGGTTAGTGGCTGTGTCAGGACGGGCATCCGATGTAACATTTTGCCAGATCATTATGCGGATCGACAAGACCGCCATCGGTGCTGTGCCGATGGAAACTGTCGAATCTGCTGTAGCGACCACTGGGAAACAGAACAAGCCAAAAGAAGAAGAAGAAGAGTAATATTGAAATTCTTTAGTATGTTACAAGTGTGGACCGTATCTGCACCTCCTGTTGTTGACCTGAAGACCTCTGGCCTAAGATAAGAAGAGGTGAAGAGGGTCCATTAACAGACTATTAACCCAGCCAGGACCAGTGTCACTAATGGATAACAATGTGTGTGTGTGTGTGTGTGTGTGTGTGTGTGTGTGTGTGTGTGTGTATGCACGCAGGTGCACACGCAGCAGCAGCAGCAGCAGCAGCAGCAGCAGTAGCAGCAGATAGACAGACCCTTAGCCACGGGAGACGGAGCCTAAATCAATGTGATTAATTCATGCTAATTGCTGCCCTCCAGTGTCTGTGCCACTGCAGCCGTTACTTTGCTGATACACAAGGTTCTGGGCGTCGCCTCTTTGCCCAGCAGATAAATCTCCCCAGTCAATAGAGAGACAGATACAAACTCCTGCTGCCTCACACTGCGGTTACCTCCGGCTCAAACAGCAGAAACCACCCCCACCAGAAGGAGCTGGCCCTCCCCTGCCTAAACACCCCACCCCTACCTCGAATCCTTTGGTGGAATTTGGGGAATATTAACCACAAGGCTGCTGTGATGTATCATAGACAAATAGCAAGTGACGGGTCTTGTTATGAACCCCCCCCCCGCCCCCGCCCCGCATCTTCTGTCGCAATTTAGAGCCGTCATGCAGCCTGCACTGCAAAACTGTAGGGTGTCACTAGAATACTGATATCCTGCGTTCTCAGAGGGTAGAGTTACAGGATCAGAGGTTCTGTTTCTGCAGTTTCAATAGGACCATCCTGCAGAGGAGAAGCAGTTATCAAACACACTTGTGGAAATATATTGCATATAAACATCCCTTCAAAAAGAAAACCAAAATTATCAAATGGGGGGGGGGGCTGTGCACTCCACCTATACAGGGCGAGGCATATGCTCATAAAATATGCCTTTGCTGTGAGTTATGAGGTTCAACATATTTTTTTGAACCGACCATCCGCGTGCATGTACACTCCTTTGTGCGCGCACACACACACACACACACACACATATTCAATCTTGCACACAAAATGCATGTACCCACACACACACATTTACATGCACACATACACGTGTGCACAGACACACACACACACACATACACACTGTGCAGAATTTAATCAGTTTATCCACCCCTGCCCACAGATCAATGAAAACAGGGGCTGCCTGGAGCAGGCTGATCTATGTAAGGACGACTAATGGCCTGTCATCCGCCAAACATACCGACATGATATTGAGGTGTGTGCGTGTCAGTGTGTGGCTCTAATCACCCCATCCCGTCTCACCCAAGTGCTCAGCAAGACACCGTGTAGGGATATAAAATTATCGTAGGGTGTATTTTCAACATCACAGCCTCACACTACAGTCCTGCAAGAGTTAACAAACACTCAAAAAGAAGTCACGGATGCGGTTCAGTAAGCTCCTGTAAACATGCCGTCTATTTCTAATATCTTAAAACCAGGTCAAGACATGCCAATCCGAACTGCAGCAGGTTGTATTTCAACACTACTAAAGCAACCACACAGAGAGCGTAAAAAGAAAATGTAGTTTGCTCTGGTCAGCAACTTCTGATGCAAAACAGGCTATGTTTAATGGCGCTGGACATGAGGGACACCATATTTAATGTATGCCCACAGAGGGTCTTACTGACTCACATAATCAGGCTCTGTGGGTGACTGGCCAGGAGCTACGAGCACTCGCAGAGGGGGGACTGATTGTATGTCACTGCTTGTTTAAAGCCAATCTGTTTCCCCAGTCAAGTCAATACAGTACCAGCTGGATACACTGCAACAAGGGGCTGCTGGATCAATGATGCCGCATCCTACCCTGAGTGACTGGAAAACAGGAGTCGAGATCAAGATGTTTTCATGAGGGTGAGGTTTAGCTTGCACCACACAGATCTTTAATACAACTGGCCGTCCGGGTGGTGTGGCGGTCTATTCCGTTGCCTACCAACACGGGCATCACCGGTTCGAATCCCCGTGTTACCTCCGGCTTGGTCGGGCGTCCCTACAGACACCATTGGCCGTGTCTGCTGGTGGGAAGCCGGATGTGGGTATGTGTCCTGGTTGCTGCACTAGCGCCTCCTCTGGTGAGTGGGTGCACCTGTTCGGGGGGGGCTGGGGAAAATGGCATGATCCTCCCACACTCTGTCCCCCTGGTGAAACTCCTCACTGTCAGGTGAAAAGAAGCGGCTGGTGACTCCACATGTATCGGAGGAGGCATGTGGTAGTCTGCAGGGTCAGCAGAGGAGGTGGAGCAGTGACCGGAACAGCTCGGAAGAGTGGGGTAATTGGCCAAGTACAATTGGGGAGAAACGGGGAAAATTCCAAAAAAAAATCCTTAATACAATTACATATGATGTAGGCCCGCACATGCAGCACACAAAATCACACGTGTAAACAGGCATCTGTATGGGCTGTCAAACATCTCACACACACACACACACACACACACACACACACACACACACACACACACTAAAAGGTGCTAACAATCAGGTACCAGAGTTCTATGGATGCATAAGGTCTTCATAATGAACACCTTATGTCAGTACATGTCCGTTTCAGGCACACAGAACAGAGACACACAGATGATTAACCCAGCAGTCAGGAATCAGGAACACTTTATTTTTCATTTCACTTCATGCACTTACGTACAACGAAATGCCGTTTCCCCCAGCCCACTGCAGTACAACACAAAGACAAAAACACATCCAAAAACTACAAGGACACACATATCCAAACTGACACATATATCAAAAATAAACAAAAAAATCACTGTCCAAGGGAACAAATGCCAGCCAGGATGACTGTCAGAACCGCTGGTCTGCATGGGCTAGCAGTTAGCTTAGCCTGCCCTGCTTCCGCATCCTATCAGACTGCCCTCGGCATTTCCTCCTTGGGCGAGGCTCCAGGTAGGGGCTGTGGTCCCCAGGCCCACCAGACGAAGCAGACCAAGCGCTCTCAGCCAATCCAGCGCCAGCTCTCCAAGCCAGACACCCTCAACTCAACTCCCCGCACTCTTCACAATGACATCAAAAACACCACAGCCAACGCCAGGTGAGGCCATTGCCAGACCGCCCTCAGTGTTATCGGAACTGCGGGTCGGCATGGGCTGGCAGTTAGCTTAGCCTGCCCTGCTCTCCCACCTGATCCAGCGCCAGCTCTCCCAGCCATCAAACGAAGACAAAACTTAGATGCAGACGTGGACAAAGACACTGCATAGACGGTACTGGGTGAGGCCGCTGCAAATGTGAATTCACGCCGCCATCTTCCGACACCGGCACTGGGTGAGGCCGCTCAAACGTGAATTCGCGCAGCTATCTTCCCACACTGGAAGCGGAAGCGGAACCCACAGTGAACATGCATTAATACACTTTCGGAGGATATTCCCCCTCTTGGTCTCTGGTTGCCATGCAGGATGACCTCGTTAGCTTGCCACCGCTGCAGCATCAGTTAGGGCTTTACAGTATTGTTCAAGAATTGTTTGACAAGTACAGCCACGAATATGGAGGATCCAACATGGTCCCTTGAGTTGAGAGGCATCCCTACCACTAACACATAGAGATGTTACACCCTCAGCTTAGTTAAAGCTACCTGGGGGGCAAAACCAGAATAATTTGAGCTGTACGCCAAATGGACTGCATTTCTATAGCACTTTTCAGTTTACAATGTATGCCTCACATTCACACACACATTCATACGCTGATAGTGGAGGCTGCTATGCAAGACACCAGTCTGCTCATCAGGAGCAGTTAGGGGTTCAGTGCCTTGCTCAAGGACACTTCAGCACGCTCACTGCAGAGAGCGGAGAAGACGACCCCGCTCTACCTCCTGAGCCATGCCTGAGCCAACTTATCGATAGTGCTGCTATCACATCACAGTTAAACATAAAATATCATGCAGTGTCCAAAAGGAAATGAGTCACTGAAGTTCTCCCTTCTCTCCTCCTTTCTCCACCCTTTTTAGTGAAACGAGCCCAATTTCCACCAGGACTTTAAGGTGGTATTTAGACTTTGAAAGGGAAAAGATGCCCCTCGGTGCATTCAACCTCCAGCTCAATATAATATCTGTGGGCAGACAGATGACTAAAAATGAGGAAAGAAAGAGAGAGGGGGTGGGGGGGGAGGAGGATGTGAGGTGGCTGAAAAATTAAGATAATGAATGATGACTCCAGCATGGCTGACATTGCACTCCGCAGGAACTCAAAGGCAGAGGGGGGCGTGGGGAGGATGCATGGCCCGATTTAGAGCAAGCAGCTGTTCTGCCCCTTGCCTCATACACACATCTGCCAAGTCAGTATGGGCAGGGCGCCGAGGTGACTTCCCCCTAACCCCCTCACCCCCACCACTCATCCCCCTCTTCCTCATGCATGCATACTAACACCCTTACCTCTCTCTCTCTCGCTCTCTCTCTCTCTCATACGACATGCACGTTCTCTTCCCAGACCCACACCCCTCCTACAGTATCGCTCTCACAAACACCATAAACCCTCTTACTCAAAAATTCACCCCACAAATTATGCAAACTCATTCCTAAAAATACATCGCTGTCTGGGTATATATATATATATATATATATATATATATATATATATATATATATATATATATATATATATATATATAGTATAACTTAGAGGGAGACTACCACCCCAAAAACTAATACTGTTTCTTTCTTTTTTTTTGACAATTCAATAAATATTTCTGAAAGTTTTTCCAGAAAATAAAAATGCTTGACATTGATTGCTTTCTGAAATTATTTCAGTGAACTAATAACTATATAAATGATAGCTAATAAATTCACGACCATTTCAGCGACTTAGTAAATCTTCATAGCACTTAAGCACAGTTTTAAGAGCTTTACAAATGCTATTGTAAAAGGCAGCAACATACACACACATGCACACACACACACATACAGTAAAAGTATATCCATAATACCTTATATAGTTTTTGTCAGTTACAGCCAAGTTGAGATATAACTGATCCTAGCCCCATGAGGAACTTGAAGTCACATTACAACTTAGAGGAATTCAATTTTAAACTTATTGTTCACAAAGCATTTCATTGTTTACTGGGGCCTGCTGCATTCCAAAACACCTCAGGGGCATGGGCAGTATCCTGCTGCACTTATTAAACTTTGATTTGGGGGTGACGTTTAGCCCAGACTAATAGGTCCAGTCAGAAACAATTGCAGAGAGCAGTGGTGAGCGATAATGAGAAACAGAAAGGTCTCAGCTCATTCGGTTCCTTACCTTTGGGTGTTGCTTGTAATCACTCTAGTGGAGCTGTGGGGAGATCAGCAGATTAAAATGGAGTTGCCCTGAGGCCGGCCAGGCCAGTCAGTCAGTCAGCCAGTCAGCCAATCATTCAGCTAGCCAGCCAGCCAGCCAGCCAGTCAGCCAGTTAGTCAGCTAGTCAGTCAGTCAGCTAGCCAGTCAGTCGGTCAGTCAGTCAGCTAGCCAGCCAGCCAGCTCGCCCGTCAGTCAACCAGCCAGTCAACCAGCCAGTCAGCCAGCCAGCCAGCCAGTCAGTCAGCTAGCCAGCCAGCCCATCAGTCAACCAGCCAATCAGTCAGTCTGTCAGTAAACTCAAATCCCCTCTAAAAGAATGACACCAGTCTGTGGCTGACTGTCATCTCAATGCACCTCTCAAGGTGACACCTGGACATCGACGCAAATTCTCATATGAAATCTCTCGTGACATGGCTTCCTGTTATACAAATATGTCATTACACAGGTGATACCCTAAACAGTTAAACTGAATATTTAAGCATAGTGTCAAGGTGAAAATGAACAGGTTCAGTTCAAAGATCAAACATATACAACATATATAAAGTGAGAACTGCTCCTCCAAAGATACTTTGTGATAGCACCGACAAAAAGCCCAACTAGGTGAACTAAGTTGTCGGTTGATGAAATGCAAACTTTTCACTTTGAATCCTTTACAGATAATTGAACGATTCAAAATGATTTTAAACAATACTGATATCCAAGTAATTATCCATTATTTAATGAGCTCATCAAATGTTCTTGCAGGAATCTTACCAGTGTCCCCGGTGCTCTGTCTGCAGGCTGTTGAAGAGTTTCTCTGTCACACAGTAACTCAGCCCCCCTGTCGAGACACCCACAGTACAAATAACCGAGAAATCGAACAGCTCTAACTCATGCCTTAACTCACAACTTAACGTTTTAATCAATGTCTTCACTACACGGAAATTACACACTAATAATCACGTTCACCAGTCAATAAATGTAATAAAGTACTGGGTAATGCAGCCAGGGGCCTCAACATGCAGGTGTTGCTGCAAAGTCGGAGCGCCCTCTAGCGTTACACTAGGGTAGTTAGACTGAAAGCGCTATTTTAATAGTTATTATTACCACAGTCTGCACATAACCCCCCCCCCCCAAAAAAATCAAGTGTACCTCCATATATATATATATATTACAGGCTTGTACTGTCTCAAAGAATGTACTTGACTCACTGGATTTTATACACACACACACACACAGACACACACACACACACACACACACAAACACACACACATATATATACATACATATATACATACATACATACATACATACATACATACATACATACATACATACATACATACATACATACATACACACACACACACACACACACACACACACACACACACACACACACACACACACACACACACACACACACATATATATATATATATAGGCACACAGGTACCCCATAATACATACATGTTTGAATGACTTACTGTGGGACACAAATAAACAGATAGACAGGGATGTATCTAATATTAGTAAGTATTGCAAGTACATATTATTGGGGGGGGGGATACTAAGTTCCAGAATATGGCCTAATGCCAGCATTTCTGGTTTAGTACAAAGTCCATTTCCTACAACCAGTCAATGTTGCGAGATCATCTAAAGTTGAGTTTCGTCCACTCTTGAGCCTGGAGACACAGGTGTGCTGCCTTATGTCTCCAGGCTCTGCCTCTCGAGTTCCATATTATGCAAGGAATTCATATTAGCCTCTTCAGGCGGAAATCGCTTACCTCCTCCTTCAACCACTGTCATGTATCAGACAGTACAAAATACAAGGTCCACTATGGTCTGAGAACATCTTTGGGAGACAAAATCCTTTCAAAACGCACTGGATATTTTCACAAACTCATGGTTGACCTAAAAATGGGGCTGTCGTTACTTAATCTTGAAAAGTCAACAGTTTGGCAATGCTGTGCCATTTTCCAACTGCAGCAATTTCTTTAATTAATATATGCTTCCGTGTATTTCATATCAAACACTGACTGAATTGCCACTATGCCTTTATGACTGTCCGTGTTCAACTCAAATCTCCCTTTAACAATTTTTATTGATTTTCACAATACATTTTTATGCACATACACATGAATATATATGGAACTACATAACCATAAATGCATTATGGCTAATCCATATACATAGATTAGTACACAGATTACACATGTATCTAGCCATACATATTATTCATAATACACACATACATATAGAAAAAGGAAAAAGGAAAATAAACAGACAACAAACAAAAAAGAAAAAAAGGGGGTGTTCTCTGGCGCCTCAATCTAACTCTAATCTTCCTTATTGAGTGGGATTTGTAAGTTCTTGTAATAGTCGAAAAATGGGGTCCAAATCTTCATAAACTTTTGTATAGAGCCTTGACAGGTGTATCTGATTTTCTCAAGTTTCAAAAACTGCATTATGTCTTTAATCCAACTGGAAAAATTAGGTGGTGCCTGTTGCTCCTATGAGAGAACAATGAGACGTCTAGCGAGCAAAGAGGTAAATGCTATATTACATGTGCTTTGCCTTTAAGGGTACGAGTTTCTGGAGCAAAACCAAATAGAGCACATATGGGGTTAGGAGGACTGTCTTTTTGAAACATCTTGCTATAGGCGTTAAAAATACTAGTCCAAAATGTGTTAAGGTTAGGGCATGACCAGAACATATGTGTGTGATCTGCTGGTTGACATTTACAGCGAGGACAGGAAGGGTCTGCATTAGGAAACATTTTGGCCAGTCTAGCATTGGTCAAATGTGCTCTCAAAACAACCTTTAGTTGTATTAAGCTGTGTCTTGCACATGGTGAGGAGGTATGTATTAGGCCAAGTGCAGCCTCCCAGTCATCATCCATCATTTCCCCTCCAAGGTCCTCTTCCCAAAGTCTCCTAGCAACTTGCAATGAATGAGGGGAGATGTTACTTATTATGTCATAAAGAATTGGTATCAAGCCTTTGCAGTCTGGGGATAAAGAAAGAATGTGATCGATTGTATTGTTTGCTGGCAAATTTGGAAAAGAAGTAATGTTTTTGTGGGCAACATGTCGGATTTGGAGATTTCTGAAAAAGTGATATTTTGGCAGATCGTACATTTTATGAAGGTTGTGTAAATGAACCGAATTTTCCATCAACGTATAAATTAGAAAGTGACTTAATTCCCTTTGAGAACCAAACTCCACAGGTAGAATCAGAGAGACAAGGCGGGGAGTTGTAATTATTGTATTGTTGTAATAATGAGATACATTTCCTCTCTCTAGGACAGTGTTTCTCAACCAGGGGTCCGCGGACCCCTAGTGGTCCGTGGTGTAATTGCAAGGGGTCCGTGAAAATAAAATATCTCTAAAAAAAAGATCCTATGACATTTATAGAAATAGGATTATTTTACTCAAATGTGACTGAGACCTTTATCTACCTAAACTATAAAGGGTAACAGGACTTTTTTCTCTAATTACATCTGTTTCACAAGTGTAATTTATTGTATTTTAATAAGAGATCTCGCTCCCGTTTGCATTGTTAAAAGTTACTGCATAAAAATTCTGTTTTGTTACATATATCTGAAAGTTACTGCATAAGAATTCTGTTTTGTTAACTATATCTAAGTTACAACTGAAAACTCTTATTTTTGCCCCAAAGAGTGAATAAATGCTATAATGCAATTTAAAATGCAGTTTCTACTGTTTCTATCAAATTGCAACCCCCCTCCCCCAAGATCAGGTGGAGGGGTCCTCAGGGTAGATCAAAAATACGCAGGGGGTCCAGGACCCCAAAAAGGTTGAGAACCACTGCTCTAGGAGACCTCATACGACATAATTTAGCTGAAGTCAATTTCAATTCCAGCGTTAACAAAGCCAAAAATTGCAGATTGTAATATTGTTATGTTTCACCGCCCCGCCCCACTTTTCAACACGGATACAGGTGCCTCTTATTATACTTCCCAGTCAAAGATGTGAGACACATTCAATTTGTGTTTCGTGACTAAAACATATTTGAAGGAGCGGTGAGAATAGAGAGCGTACAAAGTAATGTGACACGTGACATAATGACACCTATCAATGCACTGACAAACCACTTATGGTGGCGTACTCAACTCTTTATTCACAAGTCGCTTCACTGGTTTTTTCTGCTTGTCATGTACAAAGTTACTCTAATGGCTGCTTAGAACAACAAATGGCTTCAATCTGTATTTCTTGGTTTTAACAGTGGTTCAGAAGGACCCTTGAACTTCTTGAATAATGTAATTGAGGACAGTGAATGAAAAACACCTTTCGCTCTCTCACATCCAGAAAAGTTCCCAAGCGCAACACATCCAACTTCCAACCAGGGGACAGAGCATGAGCAGGCATATTAAGCTGACTTACCCTGGATAGATATAGGTAACTTAAACTGATACCGACTTCGTACCCAACCAACCCCTCATGAGTAGAGGCGACAGCAGTGTTCTCATTCCCAACACCAGTACCTACTGAGAGCCAGGTGGGCATTGTCTGGGCATGTCCCGCTATCTGGTGGCGCTGTGGCAGGCGAACGTGCATAATAGGGCTTTAACAGAATGACATGACACAGCTGCTTTGACTTTCTGCAATGCAGAGGGGCAATCAGATAATTTTCGTCTGAAACCTGCTGGACTACAGCGTATGGCCCAACAAATTTTGCTTCAAGAGGTGACCCTACTATAGGTCTAAGAGCGAGAACCTGGTCTCCCTCTGAAAAGTGATATTTCTTGACCCTGCAGTCATACAGATGCTTCATCTTTATCTTGGGAGGTTGCTAATTTCTGTTTAGCCAATTCCCCAGCCACATAGAGTCAGTGTCTAAAACCTTTGACATAACTGATAAGGTTTGTAGGAGGGTCCTCCTCAGCCCTCCAGTCATCCTGGAGGACAGCTAGTGGCCCTCGCACAGTATGACCAAAGATGAGGTCGTTTGGACTGAACCCAATGCTCTCCTGTACCACTTCCCGGGCTGCTAGGAGTAACCAAGGCAACCCCTCTTCCCAGTCTCGATCCAACTCCACACAGTATGTGCACATTAGTGACTTCACTGACTGGTGGAATCTTTCCAAAGTGCCTTGGCTCTGTGCATGATAAGCTGTGGACTGCTTATGCTTAACATGAAGCTGTTTCAAAATCTGGGCAAACATGTGAGAAGAACATCACTGCCCTGATCACTTTGAATAGTCTTGGAGATACCAAAAACTGAAATGAATTGTGACGTGGCTTTACTACAGCCCAAGTGGTAATGTTGTGCAATGGGTACACAGCGGGATATCGGGTGCTCTGACACATGAATAAGTAAATAATTACTGCCCGACTTAGAACACGGGAGGGGATCAACACAATCAATAATAAGATTTTCAAATGATTTACCAATTGCTTAGATGGGACACAGGGGTGCTGGTTTGATGCTTTCATTGGGTTTCTCCATCAATTGACAAGTGTGACATGTTTCGACATGAGTGGCAACATCCTTCTTCACACGAGGCCAAAAAAATATATCTCAGGATATGGTCATACGTTTTTCTCACCCACAAATGTCTCGACCTATCATGAGAGAGTTCCAACACCAATTTGCAAAATTTCTCAGGGACTACAATCTGCACAATAGCATCACCAACAAAACTGTCCCAATGAGGCACCCATTTCTTCACCAACACACCATTCTGGATGAAATATCCACATGCAAGGCTGGACCCCTCACCCACAAGACAGGCACCGTCAAGGAGCTCCTTCAAGGTGGGATCTGCCTGCTGTGCACTAGCCACATCCTCTAAGGAAACAAAAAAAAGGCAAGTTAGATAGATTTGGCAAGGATAACAATGGCATTGTACGGTCCTCTTTTTTACCACTTAGCTCAAGCTGTGGATCAGGTATAGCGCGGCTCATAGCGTGCATCCCAGCACAGGCAGTGAAAACCCGTGGCAAACTTCATGCACTTTCATCTACCTCCCTCATGAGTTTCGTGAAGGGGCAACTACTGGAAGTGGCGGCACATTACCCAAACACATCCCCCAGCCAGACCATTACCTAGAATCAGGTGAACCCCCTCAACTAGTAGCGCTGAGCGGACACCAACCACCACTTCCCCCTGCATCAGGTCAGACATGAGCATCATCTGATGAAGTGGGACAGACAACATGGTTAAGCCCATGCCCCGTGTACACTATCACCGGTATCAGACTTAGCAGAAAAAGGAGTTACTGATTCTAAAATGAAACAATCTACAGCTCCAGTGTCCTGCAGGAGTTTCACTGGGACTTTCACATTACTTCCCACGAGTGAGACATGATCCTCTGTAATAAATTGTGAGAAATCAGAATAATCAGGACCGGCACAGTGACATGAGGATGCTGGTGGCTGCACCTGCTCCGGAACTGTGCAAAAGGATTATCAATCTGGATAAAGGTGGCCAACGCTACAGCCTTTCCCTGCCCCCTACCTCCTGATAACTTATTCCTACCTCTAAGAACAGGACATTCTGCCTTCCAATGTCCCGACAGTAATTACAAACTCCGTTGGGATCACACTTCCCACCTGATCCACGATCATTTTAGCATGCACTGAACTCCCATCTCCACCCATCCTACCTCACGGAATGCGAACCACCTGCCATACACTGCCTGCGAGTGTTCACATCTCCAAGTGTTTTTGTGCATTAAAACATACTCGTTGACTAGGACAGCAGCCTCCGCAGCAGTCTTAACTTTATGCTCATTAATGTGGGTGACCATGTAGCCAAGGATTGAGTCTTTGAACTGTTCTAACACAATAAGATCGGCCAAGCCCTCAAACGATTCCACTTCCAAAACGGTGCACCACCAGTGAAACTGAGTGGCTAGATGCCTAGCCAACTCACCATGCATCTGTTTATCTCCCTTTCTCCATGACCTAAACCGCTGCCAGTAAGCCTCGGGCACCAGCTCATATGCCCTTAACATGGCGCACTTCACTTTATCATAGCTACGACTATCAACTGAACTGAGAGCAGCATATGCCTCTTGCGCCTTACCAGTCATGATGCACGGCAATAACAAAGAGCGCCCCGCATCAGGCCACTGCCTAGCATCAGCAACGCGCTCAAACAGAGAAAAAAAAAGGTGTCTGGATCCCATTCACTGAACGGTGGGACAAGATGCAAATTGCTGGCATCAAACCAGTCTGGAGAATCACCAGGAGATATATGAAAGTCCATACTTGAATCACCGGTCATTCTGCCTGTCTTAATTAAATCCAGCTAAGCATGTTGCAGCTCTAACTTTGCTTGCTCCAATTTCAACTCAGCTTCATGTTTTTTACTATCATACTCTAACTGCAATGTGTAGACAAGTAATAACAGTTTGCAGGTACCCTACTACTACTACTACTACTACTGCTACTACTATTGACTGCTCCCGTTAGGGGTCGCCACAGCTGATCAACCGTTTCCATCTCTTCCTGTCCTCTGCATCTTCCTCTGTCATGCCAGCCACCTGCATGTCCTCCCTCAGCACATCCATAAACCTCCTCTTTGGCCTTCCTCTTTTTCTCTTCCCTGGCAGCTCCATATTTGTCATCCTTCTCCCAATATACCCAGCATCTCTCCTCCACACATGTCCAAGCCATCTCAATCTTGCCTTTCTTGCTTTGTCTCCAAACCGTCCAACCTGAGCGGTCCCTCTAATATAATCGTTCCTAATCCTGTCCTTCTTCGTTACTCCCAGTGAAAATCTTAGCATCTTCAATTCTGCCACCTCCAGCTCCGTGCCCTATCTTTTCGTCAATGTCACTGTCTCCAAACCATATAACATAGCTGGTCTCACAACCATCTTGTAAACCTTCCCTTTAACTCTTGCTGGTACCCTTCTGTCACAAATCACTCCTGATACTCTTCCCCACCCACTCCATCCTGCCTGTACTCTCTTCTTCACCTCTTTTCTGCACTCCCTGCTACTTTGGACAGTTGACCCCAATTATTTAAACTCATATGCTTTCGTCACCTATACTCCTTGCATCCTCACTATTCCACTCTCCTCCGTATTCTGTCTTACTCCTACTGACTTCCATTCCTATTCTCTCCAGTGCATACCTCTATCGCTCCAGGCTCTCCTCAACCTGCACCCTACTCTCACTACAGATCACAATGTCATCCACACTCACCCCTCTCTGTACCTTTGAGTTGTCCCATGTTTTAGTTTAACCGAGCTATAACAACTAACACAGATCATTTTCGTAGCATTACAAAATATGTCCCAAAACCAAAGTGTTCTAGAGAATAAAGAATAAATGGATGTTTTATGGAGTCAAAAGCTTTGCAGAAGTCCTGGAAAAATATGAAACTTTTGTCTAGAATTAGATCAGAATAGTCTATGAGGTCTAAGACCAATCTAATCTACTACTACTACTATCTTCGGCTGCTCCCGTTAGGGTTCGCCACAGCGGATCATCCATTTCCATTTCTTCCTGTCTTCTGCATCTTCCTCTGTCATGCCAACCACCTGCATGTCTTCCCTCACCACATCCACAAACCTCCTCTTTGGCCTTCCTCTTTTCCTCTTCCCTGGCAGCTTCATATTTAGCATCCTTCTCCCAATATACCCAGCATGTCTCCTCCACAAATGTCCAAGCCATCTCAATCTTGCCTCTCTTGATTTGTCTCCAAACCGTCCAACCTGAGCTGTCCCTCTAATATACATGTTCCTAATCCTGTCCTTCTTTGTCACTCCCAATGAAAATCTTAGCATCATCAACTCTGCAACTTCCAGCTCCACCTCCTGTCTTTTCATCAGTGCCACTGTCCCCAAACCATATAACATAGCTGGTCTCACAACCATCTTGTAAACCTTCTCTTTAACTCTTGCTGGTACCCTTCTGTCACAAATCACTCCTGACACACTTCTCCACCCACTCCACCCTGCCTGCACTCTCTTCTTCACCTCTCATCTGCACTCCCTGCTACTTTGGACAGTTGACCCCAAGTATTTAAACTCATATGCCTTTGTCACCTCTACCCCTTGCATCCTCATCATTCTGCTGTCCTTCCTCTCATTCATGCATAGGTATTCCGTCTTGCTCCTACTGACTTTCATTCCTCTTCTCTCCAGTGCATACCTCCACCTCTCCAGGCTCTCCTCAACCTGCACCCTACTCTCGCTACAGATCACAATTTCATCCGCAAACTTCAGCGTCCATGGAGACTCCTGCCTGATCTCGTCCGTCAACCTGTCCATCACCATTGCAAACGAGAAAGGGCTCAGAGCCGATCAAAGGAAACATCACATCTGTGGTGCTCTTTCGTGGCATGAAACCATACTGCTGTTCACTAATTGTCACCTCTCCTCTTAACCTAGCTTCTATTACTCTTTCCCATATCTGCTGGTCGACTTTATACCTCTGTAGTTGCCACAGTTCTGCACATTGCCATTGTTCTTGAAAATTGGTACCAGTATGCTTCTTCTCCACTCCTCAGATATCCTCTTGCTTTCCAAGATTGTGTTAAACAATCTAGTTACAAACCCCACTGCCATTTCTCCTAAACATCTCCATGCCACCACAGGTATGTCATCAGGACCAAGTGCCTTTCCACTCTTCATCCTCTTCATAGCTTCCCTCACTTCCTCCTTGCTAATCCAACGTACTTCCTGATTCACTATCCCCACATCATCCAACCTTCTCTCTCTCTCATATTCTTCATTCATCAGCCCCTCAAAGTACTCAAAGCTGTAGTATTTGCCCTGTGGCACAATTATAAACGTAATAAAATAATAATGCATATTCCGGCTGAGCACTGTGTGTTTATTCATTCCACCATCTTGGATCACATACCAATTTGTTGTGTATTGGTATTAAGAAAGAAGCATGGAAAAGAGAATACTTTCACGTAACCTTACTGTGTCAGCTCAAGTTAATCACGCACTACATCCTCTTCATCTCTATTATCCCCATTGGATCAAACAGTATCACAACAGTTACATAGTGCAACCTATTGGCTTGGAATGGAATAGCATTCAGAACTCAACATTTCCCTCTCTTAAAAATGTTACTTCTATATAAAACAAAAGGGTATAGAAGCAAATGCAGCAAACAAGTAACTTTTGAAATGATAACCTAATAGGCCATATGTCTCTTGTACGCAAGTTACATAGTCTTTGATCCAAGCTGGCTGTGTTCTGATCTGCTGGCTTGGATTTCGTATAGTGTCTTTACTTCTTTATTTTGAATAAAGTCTAAGACCAATCTAATAATATTGTTAATGTCTTCCACTTATAAATCCAGATTGATTTTCATAAATTATTGAGTTTGAGACCTGCTTGAATCTTTTAGCTAAAATAATAGCAAACACTTTATAATCATTATTGAGTAAAGTTATTGGTCTCCAATTGTCCAGCAGAAGCTGATCTTTTTTTTTTGGTTTGGGCATATTACTCCTTGTGTCATTGTAGTAGGAAGAGAGGAATTCTGGATACTTTCTGAATAGACCTTATAAAGAAATGGTGTGAATAAATCAGAGAATTGGTAAAATTCAGCTGTGATACCATGATTACCAGGCAATTTATTGTTTTTGAGTGAATGTATGCCCTCCTTAATTTCACCTTCTGATATTGGAGTTTCACATGATAAACAGTCCTCCTTACTTATAGGATCAAATTCATCGAGATGTTGACTAAGCAAAGTAAAGTTACTTTCAGTGAACTTTGATCTGTACAGATTAGAATAGTAATTATAACAAACTTTAGATATACCATATGCATTAACAGTAAAAGACCCATTAATATTCAGCTGTGACACAATATTATATTTTGCTCTTTGCTTTTCCAATTTAAAAAACAAAAAAAAACTGACATTTGCTCTCTATGTTCCATTTTCAACCTGGATCTTATAAAGGCTCCCTCTGCCCTCTCTATACAAGTCATCATTCTGGTGGCAAATTAGTGACGGAAGTAATTTCAGAAACCACCTTCACTTCCATGGCATGTCGGCCTTTGGCACAATCACTTCCATACTGCCTAAAATATTTACCACTTTCAAATTTTAGGAGCTCCCAATTACAACCAAACAATCCCTCAGCTTGTGCTTTAGTCCAGTAAAAGGTAATAATCTGTTTCAATTCCATTTTAACAATAGCATGTTTTAGCACAGTTATTTTATTTATTCCAGAAAGAACAACCTCTTATACTACCATAATAAGACACAAGTCTGACATTAATGTAGATGGCTTTGTGGTCTGTAAGTGGAGCTGCCATCAACTTGACTGAACACAAATCCTTAGGCAAGTTTTTAAAAGCAAGCCAGTAATCTAAACGTGGTAGAGCCACCCTTGTTGCTCCAAGTATAAACTCTGTCAGTTTTAAATTCCTCTCTCCATATATCTACAATATCAAATCTACCCATGAACAACTTTAAAGAGGAATTTTGATTAGAACTTTGCCATGGGGGTCACCTGTCAACAGCTTCATCTAAAACAACATTAAAGTCTCCTCCTATTAGCAAGTAAGCACCTGGATAATTAGATAGCCACTGTTTAAGCTTGCATTCTAGGTCCATTACTAGGACATCATTACTAGACTTTGAATTGTACCCATAGATATTTGTTATGATCAGGGTAGTATTAAAGCAGTTTAAGACTTGGCAGATGCTCAATATAGATAAAACCCAATTACTTTCATATAACTATAGCCCACAAAGAAAAATTTAAAGTAGATACCCTTTCACATGGCAAACGGAGTCTTTCAAATATTTGGGCGTCAACATGCCAAGAGATTTGGCAAAACTATCAGAATACAATTATTCGCAGTATAGCAGACCCCATGGCCAGCTTAATCCATCCAAAATCGGCAAAAATACCTGTCTGCTCCAAGCTAAGCTTGCTACTAGCTATGATAGCTAGTATAGCTAACGTACTAGTTTTGTTGCTTTTCCTCACACAATGATTATTACCATCATCAACATATCAACGTATTACTGACTGACAAAATAACATTATTAATGTACTTGATGAACGTAACCAGCTTATTCTGCGGCCAGAGATACCTAATTTAATGATAGCTAATGATAGCTAGCCCACTAACATAACTTTGTTATGCTAGTCACAGTGTAAACTACTAATAAGACACGTTAGTCCCTAGCTAACGGGTCTGACCCTTTAGCCGAGCGGTTAGCGATGTCGCCTTGTGCTGCAGTGCATCCCGTATCGAATCCCGCACCGAGCAAGAAAATAACCGGTTACAACAGGTTAGCCAGGTTCCACCTTTCAATTCAAAGCATGCAGAACCCCCGAAAAAACCTGGACAAAAGAACGCCATGGGGAACCTTGACAATTGATTATTAAAAATATACCAATAATAGCTGAAATTTGTAACTTACCCTACAGTGCAAGAGCAGAATAGGTCCACATGGTGTTTCAGAATTAGTCGATGGGGTTTATCATTCTGTGATTGCGACCGGCAGCCCGGAGTCCACGCATGTCAGTTTTACTTTGAATATTCTGAATTTATCTCTCCTGCATACTGTAACCCCTTCTGTCTTTCACGGGATGATATTGTAGTGGGAAATGCCTGGGGATGTACTTGGAATGTTGCACTGGGCTCGTGCAGCTAGAGGACCAATCACAGGTTAGCTCGCGCTGTCACAGACGCAACTATATTAGACACCGCGAGAGAGACAAAGCGCCAGAACTGTTTAGTAACCATATCGTAGACTGTCACCTTAGCGTGGGATAGAGCAGGGAAACCTAGCGTATCCTGGGCTAGACAGTAGATACGGTGGCTAGCAGTGGTAGTGTTAGCAGCAGACTGCCTCGGTACCTGTAGCTAGCTGACTACCCCCGAGAGCTTCCCCAGAGAGACTGAGAGAGACATTCACCCGGTCACACCGGAGCCAGAGTACAGAGAGAGAGAGAGACACGCACCCCGGAGAGCAGCCATCCATCTCCCGCCCCGCCTAGAGCTCAGCCGCCCTGTTCCATCACCAGCCCTGGTCCCAAGGTGAGCTTGCTAACCCATTAGCACACGGCTAACTAGCTAACTAGCAGGCTAGCCCTAGCATTGGCGCAGCTATCCAGCTAACAGTGGTGAAGCCCGGTTTGTCGCACCTAAAAGTCCCCGCCTCCATCCATAGTTATCCGGGCTATAGAAAAACCGCGACAAGTGGTGTCAGAAGTGGGATAAAAGGTTTGGATTCGCCATAATCTCAACACCGGAGGATCCTGCCCCGGTCACATGGCGGCATAATTCAGCCTGCACACTGTGAGCTAACCCAGCTAGCAAGAAGCCATTTTGTACTTCTTCGTGAAGTAGAACCCCAACGAAAAAAGTGAATAAGAAACTTCTTTATGAAGTGGAACCCAAACGAAAAAGTGAATAAAAAGACTCATTAGTTTCTCAACGCCATTCACACTGTGAGGATATTGTTTTTCACCGAGTTTCACCCTGAAAGTGCACAAAAGGACGTCCAGTGGCGCTAGCTAATTAGCATTGACATTCTGCAGCATTTCAAAGCAGCATTTAGCAGCTTTTTGGCGGCATCGCTATAGCTAGCTAGCAACTGAGTGAGTCAGCCATTTTGTGAAGCACTGTAATTTCTTCAGTAGTCACGTAAATCAGTGGAAAAATAAAAATGTCACAGGACAAAGAAAATGTAAAAGAACAGTCTGAGTTGAGTCTGGATGGTGCTGGTGTGGGGACAGAAGACCCCGGAGAGCACGCCTGGATGAAGCTCCTCCTGGCGCAGATGGAAACCATGAACCAGACCTAGGTTCAGATGCAACGCCAGATGGAAAACATGGAACGCCAGACCCAGGTTAAGATGCAACGCCAGATAGAGATGCAGATGGAGGCCCTCACAGCGCGTATCGATGGACTAGCGCAGGGGTCGGGAACCTTTTTGACTGGGAGAGCCATAAAAGCCAAATATTTCTAAATATATTTCATTGAGAGCCATATAGTATTTTTAACGTATAATAAATTAAATATGTCTTACTTTTAATGCGACTTCTGGTGCTGCATGGTTTTGCTGATGGCCTTGTAGTCTGGTTCATACGTGGTGAGGTTGAGCTTCATGCAGGCGTTGAGGCTTCCATCAGTTAAACGTGAGCGTAGGTTGGTCTTAATGTTCCTCATATGCGAGAAAGACTGTTCACATGCATATGTAGAGCCAAACATGGTCAATACGGCAATACTCACACGCTGCATTGTGTGGTATGTCACAGGAAGCTCGTTCCAAGTTTTAAGAATCAGCTGGTCTTCAGGTTGAAGATTTTTAATTTCTGTCCACTTGTGTTCCCTCGCCAGCTCTGCTCGCTGTCGCGCAAGACTTTCCAACTCTCCATTAAGTGACTTGAACTTACTCATCCACATGTCTGATGCCTTCAGGTCAGCAACTTCCAGCTCAAAGTCTCCGATAGAGACCCCGGGGATGCATGTCAGGTCGATTTTGTCCACTGCACACTCATGTGGATGAGTGATGAACTTGAAAAGACCAGTGCGCGCACGAAATTCTCCAAAACGTGCTTTGAATGACTGCAGGAGATTGAACGTAAAGCCAGCTAGCTGCTGGAGATCCAGATGTTGAGTGGAGTCACTTGCTAAGCATGCATCTCTAAATTGTTGCAGTCTTTCAAAGTGCAGAAGACGACCTGTTTCAATGTCCCTGAGAAAGACTTCCAGCTTGCTTTCAAATGCAAACACTGCTTGTTGAAGGGATGAGATTGTATTTCCAATACCTTGCATTTTCACATTGAGCTGGTTCAGATGGCCAGTTATGTCCACGAGATAGTGAAACTGCAGGAGCCAGTCAGTGTTGTCTAGCTCAGGATGCTTGACGCCTTTCATTTCAAGAAAAGTCCGGATTTCACTCAGGCAAGCTGCAAAACGGCTGAGCACCTTCCCCCTTGACAACCAACGCACGTTGCTGTGTAAAAGCAGACCGGGATAATGATTCCCAACTTCTTCTAACAGAGCTTTAAACTGGCGATCATTTAAAGCTCGGGCAACAATAAAGTTGACCACTCGAATGACCAGAGACATCACCTCGCCAAGCTCCTGGCCACACGTCTGAGCGCAAAGCGCCTCCTGGTGCAGGATGCCATGAAAACTTAGGATGGCGCTCTTTTCATGTTCACGGAGAAGCGCTACAAATCCTTTGTTCTTCCCCAACATACAGGGTGCACCATCAGTACAGACAGAAATAAGTTTATCCATCGGTAGTATTTTTCTTTAGCAAACTCCATGAAAGACGTGAATAAATCCTCTCCTCTTGTTGTCCCTTTCATTGGCAAAACAGCCAAGCTTTCCTCACGCAGTGTGTCACCTGCAGCATACCTGGCAATGATACTGCACTGAGATAGATGGCTAACGTCTGTTGACTCATCTAACGCGAGAGAAAAGTATGTCCCGGCGTTTATGTCCTTAATTTGTGTTTCCTCGACTTGATTTGCCATCATGATGCTACGATCGTGCACAGTTCTTGCTGACAGGGGCATGTCTTTTATTCGTTTGATTATCTTGTCTTTATTTGGGAAGTCATCAAACAGTTCATTGGCCACATCAAGCATGAATGTTTTGGCATACTCGCCATCTGTGAATGACTTTCCATTCCTTACTATTGCCAAAGCCCCCGCAAAGCTAGCGGAATTCCCGTCACCTTGCTTGGTCCACACACGTAGTTGCTGCTGACTCGTCTGCACTCTCCGCTGTAGCTCCTCGCATGCCCTTTTCCTGCTGTCCCCCGCTGGAGATTTCGATGCAAATGAAGCATGGTGCGTATCGAAGTGCCGCTTTATATTTGACCGTTTCATCGATGCAATTTTATCATTGCATATTAGACATACCGCAGATCCTGCTCTCTCCACAAATGCAGATTCCTCTGTCCACGCAGCCTGGAATGCACGGTAATCATCGTCTTTTTTTCTTTTCGCCATCTTTTCCGTTACAAGGGTTGAAGCGGATAAACTAGTTGGCTATCTGATCAAATTGATTTCTTCACCTTTACAATGACCCGGACATGCTCGCGAGCCATTGGTTCCCGACCCGACCCACGGGTGACCCGTGACCCATGAAATTTATCTTCAAAACTAATTTCTGTTTACTTTGAAATGACACAGTATTATTAAGAAATATCACAAGTATTTTAAAATCAGTTCCAAACTGATTTTTTTGAAAAAAAAATAATTTTCAACTCAAAATTGTCTGGGAGCCATATGCCGTCACCGGAAGAGCCATATATGGCTCGCGAGCCATAGGTTCCCGACCGCTGGACTAGCGGAAGCGGTGGCTAAGCGATCTCGTCCCCCCACACCTCCCATTCAGCGCACCGATTGGGCCCGTCATCGTTCAGATATCCAAGGTGAGCCTCCCGGTTTGTCGCCCATCGCTCAAGTAGTGAAGCAAGGGGTTTCTCCTAGTAGCCCTCAAAGCGATAGTGGTGTAGGGTCGGCAGGGGCTGTGCTCGGAGAACGAACTAGCAGAACGGTGCAAGACATGAGCCTACTCTCGCAGTTCACCCCGGCCCGGGAGAACCCAGGGGCCAGACAGCGAGACGGCACTGATCACCTGTTGCCAGCAGCTATGGCCGCAGTGGCTAACTTGAGCGACCGGCGCAACGAGGAGACGCCAGCCAGGCCGAGCAGCAAAGCGGCCCCAGCAGCCCTGCGCTATACAGGAAATGGACCCAGTGAGCCCGCACCACTTACCAGCACTCCGATCGGTCATGGTGGAAAAAATGGAGCGACTGCAGTACCACCCCCCGACGGGATGCAGGGTGGCCAAATGTCCCTGGACAGCAACGGCGGCCGAAACCTGCTGGATGACAGCGTTGGAGGGCAGGCAGGTTCCTCTAGAGGTCAACAGAGCCAGACAGGAGACCTTCAAAGTCGGAGTGGCAACCGAAGCTCACAAGGTCCCGACTGAGGACACGAAAATGACATCAAGCTCCTCGCCACTTTTGATGGTAAGGGCGACTGGGATAGTTTCGTTGGACCATTCGAACGGATGGCGAGAAAGAGGGGCTGGACCGACGAGACCTGTTTGGACGCCTTGTATCTCCGACTGAGGGACAACGCCATGTCTTTTGTCATCGCGCAGCCGGCTCCGATAAAAGGTGACTACCACGCGCTCATCACCCAGTTACGCCGCCGCTACGGTAAAGAGCTGCCTGAGGGAACTGCGCGCCGTAAACTCAGCGAGGTTAAGCAGGCCAGAGAGATGACCCTCTATGAGTTTGGCGAGGAAGTGAGGAGACTTGTCACACTGGCATACCCGCAGGTTGGTGTTACACTGCAGGAGGCCTACGCTGCAGAAGCCTTTCTGCGCGGGCTGAAGAACCAAAACATCGCGTATGAAGTCCTGGGGGCAGAACCCAAAACACTAGCTGAAGCAATCAGGAAGGTTGAGGCACGCGAGTATGACTTTAAAGCGACGCTGGGGCGAGAGGTTAAAGGAAAAGGGAGAATCCGGCGAGTAGCATGGGAAGACGAGCGGCGTCGCGATAGCTCTCCAAGTCCTCCGCCGGTAGGAGACAGCATGAGCACCCCCGAGCTCAAGACCCTGGCCAGTGGCATCGACAACATTAACAAGGTGCTCTTAAACATCGAGCGGTACATGGCCAAAGAACAAGTAGGAGTGGAACGGGGAAGGACGCTTGAGCGGGCTACCTACGCGCACATGGGGCAACGCGCGCAGCGGTCCCCGAGCCCAAGTTCCCGCAGCAAAGGGACCTGTTACCAGTGTGGAGAGGAGGGCCATTTCAAGCGAGAGTGTAACTCACGGTCACCAAGCCCGAGGGCTCCGAGGAAGGTCAGCGAGCAGCCATCAGTCAATCTCGGCCGAGCCTCGGGGAATGGACCCAGTCTCGTCATTCCCATCACCGTGAACAGCCTGCAGCTGAAGTGCATCGTTGACACAGGGGCCGAAGCCACAGTGATGTCCCGAGACACATTCCAACGATTAAATCTGGCCGACCAGCCGAGCGTCGGAATCGCCATTCTGCGTAACGCTGAAGAGGGTAAAGACATGGCTGAAACCCGGAAGTATAGGGTGACCATCCGCTTGGGCCCCAAGACCATCGAATGGGATGTGTTCGTCGCGCCCATCCGCGACCCCTTCCTCCTGGGCCTAGATCTCATGTTGGCCGCTCATGTCACTGTATCCGGGGGAGGCCAGGTCTACGTCGAAGGGGGGCCAGTGGCCACAGTTATCGTGGGTACGTCCGTGGGGGAGTACGCCGTCTCTCGCGTACTGCTGCAGGACTCTTTGACACTATCAGCGGAGAGCGAGCAGGACGTCTGGGGTGTGGTGGAAAGCCCCAAGGCAGGTATCTCCGCCGTCCTGGAGCCTGCTGGCCTCACCGAGGGAGTTTCATCTGGCAGTGTGTTGGTCAACGTTGCCCCACACGTCCCTGTGCGACTGTGTAACCTGATGCCGAAAGAAGTTAGGCTGAAGAAAGGAGCCTGCCTCGGCGTGCTAGTGGAGGCAGAAGAGGAGCTTCAGGCCCCACAAGAGGACGACATGAGCCGAAAAAATGAACCAGCCACAGTCCGACGGATGGAGTCATCACCAACTATGGGTCTGCCCGACCATCTGTCGTCCCTGTATGAGTCCGCCAGTGAAGGGTTGGATGAGGATCAGCGGAGGGCCCTGCAACAACTCCTGATTGAACACCAGGGCGTGTTCGCGGCCAGTGACGCGGACCTGGGGCGCTTCGATGCGGTCCAGCACCGAATCAACCCTAGCGAAGGCCAACCTGTCCGACAACCGGCTCGGCGCACGCCCCTGGGCTTTCAACAAGAAGAGGAGCGGCACCTGAAGAGCATGCTAGAGGCCGGAGTGATTACACCATCCACTTCGGAATGGGCCTCTCCAGTGGTGTTAGTTAGAAAGAAGGACGGAGGTGTGCGGTGGTGTATAGATTATAGAAGACTCAACGACCTGACTCTCAAAGATGCATATCCACTGCCGCGGATCGAAGAGTGTCTGGACACCCTCGAGGGGGCCACTGTATTCTCGACTTTAGATATGCAAAGTGGATATTGGCAGATTGGAGTGCACCCGGATGATCGTGGAAAGACAGCCTTTATAACACGCTATGGGCTGTTCGAGTACACCCGAATGCCCTTCGGGCTGTGCAATGCGCCCGGCACATTTCAACGTGCGATGGAGGTGGTGTTGAGAGGGTTACAGTGGAGACACCTGCTTGTATACCTCGACGACATCATTGTGCTGGGGCGTGGAGTCGAAGAGGGTCTGCAGAGCCTGGGGAAGGTCTTGGAGCGCATCCGGGCGTACGGTCTCAAACTCAAGCCATCTAAATGCCACCTGCTGCGGAGGGAGGTCCTGTTCTTGGGGCATGTCGTGAGCGGAGACGGAGTCAGCCCGAACCCGGAGCTTGTGAAGTCTGTGAACGACTGGAGGACCCCAAGAAACCTCACTGAGCTCCAGGCTTTTCTCGGCTTGTGTAACTACTACAGACGGTTTGTGCGAGGATTTGCCCATCTGTGCAGCCCCCTCTACGAACTTCAGAAAAAGGGGGAGGAGTTTAAGTGGGGCGACACACAACAAGTAGCCTTCGAGGAGTTAAAGGCAAGACTCACCACGGCAGCTCTTCTGGCATACCCCACTCGAGATGGACTGTTTCTGCTCGACACTGACGCGTCCAACACATGCGTCGGAGCTGTCCTGTCACAGATGCAAGCAGGAGAAGAAAAGGTCATAGCCTACGCCAGTGCACATCTGCAAAGCACACAGCAGCGATACTGCGTCACACGCCGAGAGCTTCTGGCTGTAGTCCGCTTCACACGGCAGTTTCGCCACTACCTGTTGGGCCGGTCGTTCATCATCCGGACGGACCATAACAGTTTGATTTGGCTGTTTCGGTTCAAGAGCCCAGAAGGCCAGCTGGCGAGGTGGATCGAGGAGCTGAGCCAGTACGACTTCAAAATCGAACACCGGCCAGGAGTCAAGCACAGCAACGCGGACGCGCTGTCCAGGTCACCCAAACCCGCCTGTGACTGCTATCATGCTGGGGAGAGTCTGGACTCGCTGCCTTGTGGAGGTTGCTCCTACTGTCACCGTGAACACCACCATTGGGCAAGGTTCAGCGACGATGTGGATGATGTGGTCCCGCTAGCGATCCGTCGAACTGACTCGGAAGAGAACACCTCCGGAGCGGCAGAAGAGGGCGTTCCACCATCGGCTCCAGGAGGAGAGGCAGGAGGCCTAACGATGTCACAACCTGTCAATGAACATCAGAATGGTGCTGAAGAGAGTGAACCACCTGCTATCAACTGGTTAGCCCAGTATTCGACCAACGAGCTAGCGGAGCGCCAGAGGGGAGACGCCGTGCTAGCGAAGTTGCACCAGTGGAAGGATGAGGGGAAGCTACCGTCACAGGAGGAGATGGCGCTGGAAGGACCTGCTGCACGGAAGTACTGGTTGGTCTGGACGCAAGTAGAAAGGCGAAATGGAGTCCTGTACTACCGCTGGGACGAAGGAGCTGACACGCCATCCATCCTCCGTCTCATTGTTCCAACAGCGCTCCAAGAAGAGGTCCTACGTTTGTGTCACTGCGCCCTGCTGTCCGGTCACTTGGGCCATGAGAAGACCTACCATAGAGTTCGCAGAGAGTTCTACTGGGTTGGTCTGACTGACAGTGTGAACCAGTTCGTCCGACGCTGTCCTGAATGTCAGGCGTGTAAATCCTCTGGAAGAACAGGCAGAGCTGCCTTGCAGATGTACCAGGCCGGCGCTCCTATGGACAGGGTTCACATCGACGTGGTTGGACCGCTCCCAGTATCCAAGATGGGGAACCGATACATCCTTGTGATGGTGGACCAGTTCACACGCTGGGTGGAGGTGGCCCCGATCCCCGAGCAAACTGCAGAGATCACCGCTCAGAAGCTGCTACAGGAGTTCCTCTCCAGGTTTGGAGTATCCCTGGAGATCCACACAGACCAGGGACGCAACTTCGAGAGTGCCCTGTTTCGTGAGCTCTGTGAACTTCTCCAGGTGGCCAAGACCGGAACGACCCCCTACCATCCTGCGTCGAATGGTCAAGTCGAGAGGTTCAACCGAACTCTCCTGCAAATGATCCGCTGTTACGTGGGGAAACACCAGAGCGAGTGGGACCAACACCTCCACCTCCTCGCCGGGGCTTACCGCAGCTCACCCCATGCCTGTACGGGTTACACACCAAACCGGATGATGCTTGGGCGAGAAGTCAACCAGCCGCAAGGACTCACCCTGAGGGTGCAGGAAGCCAACGTTCATCGCACTTCCCCAGCCGAGTACGTTGCTGACCTGGAGGCGAACATGCGGGACACCCACGAAGTGGCGCGCCAGCATCTCCGTGCTGCCCAGCTCAGGAACAAGAAGGACCACGACCTACGTGCTCGACAACGCACATTTTACCCTGGAGATCTAGTGTATGTCCGGGACGACACCAGGAAGAAGGGTCAATCTCCAAAGTTGAAGCCACGGTGGAGAGGTCCCGGCCTCATCACAGAGAAGATGGGAGACGTCTTGTACAGAGTCCAGGAAGGTCGTAAGGAGAGAGTCCTCCACCACGATCGACTGCTACCCTACCTCTCAGAGGACGTGCCGGTCTGGATTCAGCGGAGGCGCCATGCTCTGTTGTCTGCTCCAGCACCAGCCATAGGGCCGCAGGAAACACCTGAAGGAGGTCCTCCCGCTGCTGACATGGAGGAGCCGGGGGCGCAGAGAACAGAGGAGTACGAAGGAGTGACAGAGCAGGAGGAGATCGATGAAGACCTTGATCTCCGGCTGGAGAACCTGTTCCACGCAAACGACGATGGAGGACCCAGCACACCAGGCTCCCCGGCTCGGTTCCAGCCGCTCCAACACACTGCTGCCAGCTACTCTTCAGGCGAGTCGACAATCACCCAATGTCGTGGGACAGCAGCCTGTGCTCCGGGCGGGCAGTCCAACGCCCCTGACCCAGAAGGAGACGAAGCCGACGCCGCTGAGTCCCATCTCCCGTACACCACCAGACGGGGTCGGCCAGTCCGGAGGCCCGCCTGGCTCCTAGACTAACTTTGACGGACGTGACTAGTTGACTTGGGGGTTACTAGGCTAGTCACAAGAGTCCAGTATGGATAGCGACCACCCACATTTGTTTGACGCCCTTTGTTCCGGGCCTAGTTCATTTCGCGGGTGTTCTGTCCCGTTTATCGTGTTAATTAATCAGACTGATCTTTGTAGTCTGTTGTTCATTTATGTTGAAGGGACTCAACAGTGCTGGAGGGGGGCAGTGTAGTGGGAAATGCCTGGGGATGTACTTGGAATGTTGCACTGGGCTCGTGCAGCTAGAGGACCAATCACAGGTTAGCTCGCGCTGTCACAGACGCAACTATATTAGACACCGCGGGAGAGACAAAGCGCCAGAACTGTTTAGTAACCATATCGTAGACTGTCACCTTAGCGTGGGATAGAGCAGGGAAACCTAGCGTATCCTGGGCTAGACAGTAGATACGGTGGCTAGCAGTGGTAGTGTTAGCAGCAGACTGCCTCGGTACCTGTAGCTAGCTGACTACCCCCGAGAGCTTCCCCAGAGAGACTGAGAGAGACATTCACCCGGTCACACCGGAGCCAGAGCACAGAGAGAGAGAGAGACACGCACCACGGAGAGCAGCCATCCATCTCCCGCCCCGTCTAGAGCTCAGCCGCCCTGTTCCATCACCAGCCCTGGTCCCAAGGTGAGCTTGCTAACCCATTAGCACACGGCTAACTAGCTAACTAGCAGGCTAGCCCTAGCATTGGCGCAGCTATCCAGCTAACGGTGGTGAAGCCCGGTTTGTCGCACCTAAAAGTCCCCGCCTCCATCCATAGTTATCCGGGCTATAGAAAAACCGCGACAATATTGTAGCGAACTCGGGGGGGGGGGGGGGGGAGTCCGAGGAACCGCCACAGCCGGGACGCGAACCCATATCTCCCACTCCCAAGCGACAACGTTAACCAGTCGACTAAAGGGTCCGACCCCTTAGCCAAGGGCTACCGAGCCTATTCATCCGTGATCGTTACAATAGTAAGGATGAATTACTCCAAAATACATCACTTATTTTCTCTGGGAATGTGCTGATTTCTTCCTTCATGTTTCATGTTACGAAAGTATGTATTTTAAAATGGTATATGTTGATATTCCTTAATTTGTTCTGGTTTGTGACGTTTCCCCATCAGTTGAATTTGAAAAGGAAAGGAGATATGCATACTGTTGCCTGTGACCTTCATCTCTGCAGTAAAACGTTCAATAAATTAACTCACTTGGACGTAACAGTCTGAAGATTCCGATCCCACAGATTCACACTGTTGTGATGCTGCATTTTCAGAAAGTGCCACTGATGAAATTACAGTTTAGACTTGTATTTTGGTGCTCTGTTTACACCTTTGAGAAAGAGTTGCTAATTCGACCAATTTTTCCATCTAAAAAGGCAACTGTAATAACATTTCACCTCTGGAAATTCACTGATCGTTTTAGCAACCACACGAAGCATTTTTTTTACAGTTTGCATGATAGCGGTTGACACGAGCATGCGCACAAAGGAACGCTTTGCTTTGGCTTTACATGTTACTGTAAAACAGACATTAATGCACGTTAGCCTCCTCACTTTGTTTAGGTATGCAACAGACACTGTTTCAGTAGTGTTTGCTAAACCAACAGGCAACCTCCCATCTCAGCTGTGTTAACACCACCCGCACGCAATGTTTTTTTTTTCGGTCATTAAATTTAATGGCGTCGATTAGTGGTGATTGAACCTCTGCACTTACAGTTTTATCCGATATTGCTCTCTATGGATGAAAAGGGAAACTACATGTTGTGATACTTGGGATTTTAATCCCGTTTATTTACACCTGTCATTAAAAACCCAGATGTATAAATGCACCCAAGACGCACCAGGATTGGATTATAAATCAGTGTTTTACGGCCCACACCCTGTGCAGTACAGCTTTTGCATATTGTGGAAGACAGAGCTATCCTTCGTCATTCGCAATGGTGGATGACGTCATTCTTTTTAGTGACGTCCCTGCCTCTTCTCAGTCACGTGATTGTTATTCAATTTATGATTAAAATTGAAGAATGCAGTCGTTCTCTTGTATATCGATTGCCGACACTGACATAATAGGATATCTGCCACAGTATCTGATAAACCACATCCAAATACAATGTGAATAAACGTGTAAATGGGGTTCCCGGATTGAGATGTACAGCGTTTCACTGTATTCTCGCATGATTTCATTCATAGGAGTTGGAGACGGCACGGTGGCGCAGTGGTTAGCGCGGTCGCCTCACAGCAGGAACGTCCTGGGTTCGAGCCCCGGGGTAGTCCAACCCTGGGGGTCGTCCTCAGTGTGGAGTTTGCATGTTCTCCCCGTGTCTGCGTGGGTTTCCTCCGGGGGCTCCGGTTTCCTCCCACAGTCCAAAGACATGTTGGTCAGGTGAATCGGCCATCAAAATTGTGTGTGTGTGTGTGTGTGTGTGTGTGTGTGTGTGTGTGTGTGTGTGTGTGTGTGTGTGTGTGTGTGTGTGTGTGTGTGTGTGTGTGTGTGTGTGTGTGTGTGTCGGCCTGTCCAGGATGTGTCCCCGCCTGCCACCCAATGACTGCTGGGATAGACTCCAGCATCCCTGAAAACAGGATAAGCGGTTTGGATGCTGGATGGAGTTGGAGAGAAGGTATGGTTTTATCCATGCCCGAGAATTAATCAATATCTAATTTTGTTAAATGAGCATTTATCATTATTGAAAATATGTGCAATTTAAAGAACGTTTATTATTTAGAAATATTTACAATCCCCAAACTCAAAATACAAAATTACAATGTTAACGTCTGTCATATTTTTTCCAACGATTTTCTTTAATAACTTATGTGGATGCTCACACAACTATGACTAGTAACTAAAGCGAAAGCTGTCAAAACAAGACGGATTAACACTTGCATGCTGGTAATGTTGAAATGTTGCAATGATCAAATATTCTGGATTGGTGGGATTTTCATTTGCAATACTTTACCACAAATGTCCCGCTTTAGTACCCAGTCATCCTTTATTTCTGCCTTACCTTAACACTCTTGAATAAAATCCCATAATTAAATCCAGTATACACTCATGTAACACAACAGCGAGGCTTTCCTTCAGCTCCACCTTCTGAGGCCTGCTCATGCATTACCTTTAGCCATCAATCGAGATAAACAGGGTTGCCCTGCATCGCTAAATGAAGCAAGTATGCCAACTGAGGTTAAACGTTAACTTTAAAAGGCACTAATAAAGATGCATTTCTTGATACTGTATGAGATCGATTTACTGCAAAAGATAAACAATTTTAAAAACAGCATATTAGCGTCGAGATTAATGCGAGCACTTTCGAAACACAAAGCGGGTGTGGGGCCCATGTGTGTTGTGACTGTAAATATTAGTGATGTGAAAACACATCAAAGAAGGTTGAATCAGTTCACCCTTCTTCGATTTTCTCACCGGGATTATTGAGCATGCATCGAGATGACGTGAAAACACAGAAATGCAAACACTGATGTATTGTAACAAATAAGGACTCGCTACAAAATTGTCAAATCACAACTACTAACTCGATTCTATTAGCTTGTCTGAGGCTAGAGCTGGTGATAAAAACAGCACTGAGTAGAATACAAACCTGGTTTCAATATATATATATATATATATATATATATATATATATATATATTTATTTTTTTAATTTTATTAAAACAATGAACATCCAAAGTATTAGAGTGGACTAAAAGCAGACTAGAAGTGAGGCAACTGGAACATTTCCTCTTGAACGCAACGGTGCTCTGCAAGGTAAGGCTGTCAGTGCAGCTTGACAGCGTGAAATATAAAACCCAAAATACAAAAGTCAGAATCAGACGCATCCCTGTTGTGAGGGCTCTATCTCGCCAGAGAAGCCACATTAACACAGTGTGTGTGTGTGTGTGTGTGTGTGTGTGCGCGCACTGACATAAAAAAGAAATGACTACACATTGCCGCTGCTATTGACGTTTTGTCCATTATCTGCCTGCACACACATCAGAATACGACCATTATGACCAACCCAAATTATACAGAGTACGACGTAAGACTAGTCATTGACCAGAGTTGAAATACAGCCAGTAGCGGTTTCAATACTTGTCATGTTTATGGGACAAATTAGTTCTACCAACATCAATACTAGCACTAGAAGAATTACATAGGCTTTTTACAATGCTAAAGCTGGTTTACAACACTACTCCCCATCTAATGTGAATAATCATACCTGGAAAGCTTATCCTAATAACAAAGTTCCTCAAGTACAATTATTTATTGATTTATTTTTCTGACAGTGTTTTGGGTTGTTTTAGTACAACATAAGAGTCCTACAGTGGGCTGATGAATTTCAGTTTTCTCATTTACTGTGTCACTTTAACCGCTTTGTTTCAGTCTCATCAGCAGATTGTGAAGAAGAAGAAGAAAAAAAAAAGTCTTCGCCATGTGTGGCTAAAACGGTAGCGACAGCACTTGAAATGAGTAGACATCACAGCAGGACTATCGGTACGTCACAACCCTTAACAGTCAAAGAACAAGAGAAGCCGATGAACCAGTGCTGTTTCGGTATGATTCACGCTGGAGGGTCATCTGCTGTCTCCTTTATAATGGCCATTATGTTGTTTGGTCACTTTTTTTGGTTATCCCGCTCTCCCGAAATATGGTCCTGGCGTATTTCACTGGGCACAAGCTAAATTATAGGTTAGAAATGTATGGGACATCTCAAGCTAGGAGGTTCAGTCTACAGGTCATGTATCTTCTCCCACTGACAACACTGCTAAACCCCTCATGTAAAAAGTGATGCCTGCACAGATCTGCCTCTATCCAACAGGCCAGCCTACACAAATCATCACACGACATACTGTAGTAGTAACCTTTGAACTGAGACTGTCTTTGTCACCGTTGGATAGCTGGTAATGAAATGTATGTGATGTGGGAAGTGTGTGATGTGCTGGACAGAGGGGCGCTGCAGGACCCTGGTTGATAAAAAGAAGTGTAGCTCGTCTCAGTGGGGTGCATCATTCAGGGCGACAGAATGGAGAAGGAGCTAGCCAGTCTTAGCAAGTTTCTACCCGTCTCTTGGCCATGTCCCACTGTCAGCAACGAGATGCACCGTGGAATAAAATAACCCTAAAAAAATTAAAACGTTAACATTGTTAACAAATAGTAATCATATTACTTTTTTTTTTAAAAAGAATAAAATTTGGACTCCGCTCCATGTGCTGGCAATCGGTAGATCCACGGCAGGGTTGGCATCAGTCTAACACTTGTGCTTCATGGCGAGCTGCAAAGAAACAAAGAACGAGAGAGAGAGAGAGGTGTACATTGAGTTAACATCTCCATTTACGAGCGATCATGTAACTTTAAATAACCTAATCAGCAAAATACAAGCCAGCAAGGAACAACGCAGCACACTTTATTGATCCCTGTGTTTTTGCAATCCAGAGCAAGAGGTCTATAAAATACAGCGGCTGGCATGGTGACAGAATGGGGGGATGTAGGGTAGGGATTTTTCTTTTCCCAATCCCAGAAAGAAGAAACAGTTGTTTGAGTGTGTATGTTGTGCTGACGCGGGTGGGAAGCCAGGGGTCTTTGGTGTTTTTGCTCAGGCAATGACAAGGCATCCTGTGACTTCATTTATCTTATTAAAGAGGGTTGTAATGGGCTTACTTGGAGGCTCATTAGGGAGATGGCCAGTGCCACCAATCAAATTCGCCACCACAGGGTGTGAAAATGTGAAACGTGCGCACGCGCATGCACACACACACACACACACACACACACACACACACACACACACACACACAAGCAGGCATGGTCAAGTTGACACATGGACAAACTATACACAACACACACACACACACTTGCTTGCTTGCTGGTTGTCCATCGTGCCCGATGATGACCATCTTCTTCTATTTGTGGGTCCTTTGAGGACTCAGATAGCAGAAGATACCTGCGCAGAGATGGTTTTTAAAGTGGCATGGGGGGTGCGCTTCTCCCAACGCCACATGACTTGATTGTAGAGGAGATGGTTCCGATGGCAAGGGGGATCCCTAGACGACCGGCACCTCCACACAACTGCAGGGGGCTGCCGGAAATCCAGTTTTTCGGAAACCGCCTCGAAGCGTACCGCCACAGCTTGCTTTTCTGTTGGGGTAAGCTCCCTTAGCCTTATGTCTTCCAGACTCACCCACAAGGCAGCGGGGCAGTGGTTGATAGGTGCCAGGGTGTGTCCACCAGGGTGGGCCTGCACACCATATCTCTGGGGCCAACTGCTGCTCCGAGATCCCCTGCCAAGTTAGCCTGGGGCCGCAAGACCCCAGTTACCATGTGTGGCCACGGGGAGGCCTGGCAGGAGTCTTGGTGAAGGAGAGGCTATGTACTGGCAAGGGAAGGCTTACACGCTAGGATGCTTCCCTATTCGCCACAAAGGCTAGCCAGCGGCAGCAAGCTAAGGGCAGGAAGGACACAAGCGGGTTGGAAGAACACGTGCACCTTCCCTCCAACTACACACTGCTGCACTAGACGCATCACAACACTCTGTGTGTATGTACACACACACAGACAGACACACACACACACACGGTCAAGTTCACACATGGACAAAACACACACACACACACACACACACACACACACACACACACACACACACACACACACACACACACACACACACACACACACACACACACACAGAGTAACAGAATGAATGTAAACTGTGGTTAATGGACAGCTGAGATCTACAGGTCAAACAGGTGGGGGCAGCAGAGCAGCACAGACAGCCAAAAGGGTTTCATAGTCAAAGGCAACAGTGGTGTTACATGGGCCGCTGTCACCGAGTGAGGCACATGCAGTGGAATGAACTGCATGGAGGAAATGGGAGAAAGCACAGCAAGGTGGCCGAGTGTAAAATAAAAAAAAGTACAGCAGATAATTAACACTGAATACCTCTTGGCTATGTTTTATTAAAACAGAAATGGTTTCAGTTCGTCCCTATGTAATATTTACACATCTCCAGCATGTTAGAGAACGAAAGTCAGAAACGGCTTGTGTTCTATTATAACACGTGTCTGAAATTCAAATTTGACCAGAAATGGAAAGCGCTTTGAGTGGCTGTTGCAGCTAGAAAAGTGCTATATAAAATGCAACTTGATTGATTGTTCACTATCTATCCTGAGACTCCAGCATTCCTGTCTGACAGCGAAGTCATCGGTGAAAGTGAAGAACGTTTTGCCAACTCTGGGAGAAATAATGAGTTTCTTACCCATATGTAAGTCCACCTCCTGCCTATAACACACAGGGCATCAGAAAAGCTGCAGTGCGTGAGTGCAACTACAAGCCAAAAGCTAATTAGCTAAATGGCTCACCATATGAAGCCGCTAATGGCCGGATTTGGAAGGAGAAATGCGTGACAAGTAATTCTTCATTAGTTTAGTCGAGTCATTCTTCCGCTGAGGTTTTTAATTCAGCCCTGTCAGGGTCTTCATCTGTTAACAGTGAGAAGTCTGAGCTAGGCTCTTCCAAGTGTCTTTCAATTAGGTCCCAAGCACCGGCATGTATTAAGCATCACTCAAAAACCAGGCTCTTTACTCGGTGGCCCGCCGGCTTTACAAATAAATTAATTGGCATCCCTCTTTAGGTGGCACATGTCCATCCACTGTGGAGCCTGTCCTCTGACAGCAAAGCATGGCAGGCTTTATTTGGGAAACCAATCTGCAAGGTTGCATGGGGGGGTGCGATATACTGAGGGCTACTGAGGAACGAAAGCTGCGGTGATTATCAACAGGTACTGGTGTTAGAATTGAAAAGTGGCAGATTTTTTTTCCCATTGTGCATGAAAAAAAATCAAATTACACTAATGGCCTCATTAAAAGGCATGCGATTAGTCCTGCTGGCATGCCAAAGATTGTGAAAGATTAATAAAATGGGGAAAACCCCACAGAGAGGTGCCACAAAATGGTAAAGATAAAAAAAGAGATAAATGGGGAGGGAGGCAATCATCTGTGCAGAGCAGAGAGCACCGCTGTTGAAAAGCTCGAGACACAAGCAACCGCTTCAAATATCCACAGGTTCAAACAATACGCCCCATCTTTTCCACGGAGGTAACAACCGACCTAACGACCTACAACTACAGCATTCATTCTGGTGACATATGAGGTGGGACTCCACGGGACATCATCAGTGCATCATAGTCAGAAGTGTAATACATCACGTGGTATTAAAATATATATAGGCCCACTCTGAGGTCATGCGTGGTAATGCATCTTGTCAATGCCTCGTCTCACCTTGTGCGCGGTGACAGCGAACTGCTCAGCACTGTTCATCATGTCCGCGGTCCGCTCGTCGGCCCGACCTAATCGTTCACCGCGCTCATTCAGGGCCTGGCTGGCCTTCTGTACTGCACTCGTCACACTGTCTGCCGCAGAGTGCAGGATGCTGTTCCCTGGGGGAGAGAGGCAGAAATCAGAAAGGAGGGAATCAGACCAGGGCACAGCGGAGACAAGTGACAGCAGAGGTGAAGAGAAGGAGAAGATGAAAAAGAAAAACAGAACAGAGGTGAAAATAGGGAACAGGGAGGAGAATCAATGGTTCCTTTCGTGAATAACAGGAAGTCTGATTTTTTTTGATTTTTTTTTTTTTTTTGCCAGCTGCATCAAGTTTGCACTTTTCAAAGTACACCTGACTCATCAGGCTGTACTGATGGTTTAATCAATTACCCTGAGCATGAGTGTTAAAAGTGGATAACAAGAAGGGTGAAAAAAACAATGACCCCAAATTGCTTCCTTCAGGGACGACATAGGATGCTGGCTAATGAGTTTTGCTCTGAAGCGGTTTTCTCTCTGGGAAGTTCAAAATGAAATTAACCTCTGTCAAACTTTCAAGCATGCAACTCCCAGCATCTACCATGCATCTCATGTCTCTGGCCTTATCAAACATTGAGTATGTAAATGCCCTTCTTTCTGACATTTTGAGGTACGTTCCATTACTTCTAAACCTGTAGTGCCAGTTTCTTGATTTCCCCTCTCTTTTCTCAAATGTATGTGGGATAATAATAGGAGGCTTAGTGATTGTATTTTTTGGCTATTCCTGGAAACCAAGTAGCAAATATGAGGTGGAGAGCACATTTTCTTTGGACAGCCCTGGTATCTTTGCACATGTTTCTGCTGACAAGCCATTAAGCGACAGTGGTTCGGGGAGGGCTGACAT
Organism: Lampris incognitus; assembly: GCF_029633865.1. Classification (NCBI taxonomy): domain Eukaryota; kingdom Metazoa; phylum Chordata; class Actinopteri; order Lampriformes; family Lampridae; genus Lampris; species Lampris incognitus. The sequence continues at coordinate 27,944,800 of NC_079226.1, forward strand.
TATGTGCTACGCTAACAATTGGACCAGGAAATGCCGCCGCTCTGGCGCTTTCTCTCGCGTCACCACCACAACAGGCATTTTTCCAGGCTCATATAATCAGTCATTTCATGTAGAAGCATTCAATGGCAGTGTGCCACTTTGTGGAAAACACCTGCATTGTTTTCTGAAGCTGTTTTCCATTGCTAATGTCAGTGACCACCTTCTGGTTGCCCCAGAGACAATGGAGACTCTCAGTTTGCAGTGCTACGGTTCTGAACGACCCATTCTTTGCTAAAACAACAGATTGGTACCACAGCGCTCAGAAAGTGACGAAAACACCAAGTGACAAAAACGACCAAGCCAACAATATGGCATTACGGTGGCCCAGTGGTTAGCGCTGTTGCCTCACAGCAAGAAGGTCCTGGGTTCAAACCCTGGGGTTGTCCAACCTTGGGGAGTCATCCCAGGTCATCTTCCATTTGGAGTTTGCATGTTCTCCCCGTGTCTGTGGTAGGTTTTCTCCGGGAGCTCCAGTTTCCCCCACTATCAAAAAGACATGCATGGTAGGGTTTATACTCCTGTCTGTGCCCCTGACCAAGGCATGGTAAGACGAACCGGAGTTGGTCCCCGGGCGCTGCACGGCGGCTGCCCACTGCTCCTAGCTAATCAGCTAGGATAGGTTAAATGCAGAGAGGAATTTCCCCACAGGGATTAATATAGTATACCAAAATAAAAAAAATAAATAAAAATAAAATATCTTTCTCTCACCAGGGTGTAAAATAATGCAGAGTAGAGTTAAATGTAATCGATGCTGGCCATAGACACTTACCCTGGGGTTGATGATCAACACTCCAGGAGCCTCATTTATGAAACATTCTAACAAACTCACGGGATATTGTGGTCCTCAAGTTGCCTCCTTGAGAAGACATAGTTGATCTTGCTCCTGAATTTAGACACCAGTTGGCTAATGTTGATGTCGTTGCAAGCCTGGGTGATTGTTAGCTGCAAGAGGTAGCCAAAGCTGTCAGGGGAAAGAGTTATAAATAACCTTTGGGCCTTGCCTCGTGGTTTTTCTGTCTGCAAGAAAAACACGAGGGCTGAAAAACTGAGTGTGGAAGAACAAATCTGTGCCTAAGAACATTTCATAAATGGGCCCCCTGGAAATTAAAGGCATACTGAACAGTTATTTTCTACAAATCATTTTCTACCAGTACGACAAAGTATACTTCACTGTATTCTTTTGCATCAGAAAGTGGAAAAATCACAAATACTGTACAACAGCTACACAGAAAGATATGATAGATATGAAGTTTTATTTCCTCTAGGTCTCTATCACTGGAAATAAATGAGTGCGAGAGGGACGGACAGCGTGGAGCTAGAAGGTACAGGCCTTATTAAGATGTGGCTAGTCCTCCTCCACCTCCTCCCACAGGAGACCTGCAATATAGCGAGTGCATGTCCTGTGGCATCAAGAAAGGTAGGCTGACTGACAGATAATTGCGACAGCTCTGCTGCAATGGGCCACATGACAGACCAAAAACAGACGGGGAAGGCAGCTGGTGTTCCTTCTACAGAAGTTAACTTGATAAAGTCAAAAGCAATCTGTGAACAGACACACACGCTCTGTGCACACACAGATGGATGGTCTCATGCTCACACCCACACACTTGCAACATCATGCACACACGTGCCCATTTACACACATTAAAGCACACAGGCACACCAGCACAAACACACACACACACACACACACATATATATATATATATATATATCTCAACACGGATACAGGAAAAAAGATTGCAATGCATAGAAGCATACTTTACTGTATCCTTTTGCATCAGAAAGATTTTAACGCATAACAAAAAAGATTTACATTTTAATGCAAATGTTTTTTTCCTGTATCTGTGTTGATATTCCGCTCCTCATTAGTCGAGTACTCAACACCATTGACGGTTTTGGAAAAAAACGCTATATATACACTACCGTTCAAAAGTTTGGGATCACCCAAACAATTTTGTGTTTTCCATGAAAAGTCACACTTATTCACCACCATATGTTGTGAAATGAATAGAAAATAGAGTCAAGACATTGACAAGGTTAGAAATAATGATTTGTATTTGAAATAAGATTTTTTTTACATCAAACTTTGCTTTCGTCAAAGAATCCTCCATTTGCAGCAATTACAGCATTGCAGACCTTTGGCATTCTAGCTGTTAATTTGTTGAGGTAATCTGGAGAAATTGCACCCCACGCTTCCAGAAGCAGCTCCCACAAGTTGGATTGGTTGGATGGGCACTTCTTTGAGCAGATTGAGTTTCTGGAGCATCACATTTGTGGGGTCAATTAAACGCTCAAAATGGCCAGAAAAAGAGAACTTTCATCTGAAACTCGACAGTCTATTCTTGTTCTTAGAAATGAAGGCTATTCCATGCGAGAAATTGCTAAGAAATTGAAGATTTCCTACACCGGTGTGTACTACTCCCTTCAGAGGACAGCACAAACAGGCTCTAACCAGAGTAGAAAAAGAAGTGGGAGGCCGCGTTGCACAACTGAGCAAGAAGATAAGTACATTAGAGTCTCTAGTTTGAGAAACAGACGCCTCACAGGTCCCCAACTGGCATCTTCATTAAATAGTACCTGTTAGAGCCTGTTTGTGCTGTCCTCTGAAGAAAGTAGTACACACCGGTGTAGGAAATCTTCAATTTCTTAGCAATTTCTCGCATGGAATAGCCTTCATTTCTAAGAACAAGAATAGACTGTCGAGTTTCAGATGAAAGTTCTCTTTTTCTGGCCATTTTGAGCGTTTAATTGACCCCACAAATGTGATGCTCCAGAAACTCAATCTGCTCAAAGAAGTGCCCATCCAACCAATCCAACTTGTGGGAGCTGCTTCTGGAAGCGTGGGGTGCAATGTCTCCAGATTACCTCAACAAATTAACAGCTAGAATGCCAAAGGTCTGCAATGCTGTAATTGCTGCAAATGGAGGATTCTTTGACGAAAGCAAAGTTTGATGTAAAAAAAATCTTATTTCAAATACAAATCATTATTTCTAACCTTGTCAATGTCTTGACTCTATTTTCTATTCATTTCACAACATATGGTGGTGAATAAGTGTGACTTTTCATGGAAAACACGAAATTGTTTGGGTGATCCCAAACTTTTGAACGGTAGTGTATATATATATATATATATATACATAGCTACAAGGCTTTCCCTACAGCAAATTTCTCACAGAAAACAAATAAACCAAAGACATCAGGCTCCCTCTCTACCCGCGGGTTCTGTTTTCGATTTCTGGTCAGGGAAATTAAATAACTAATTTGCCAGAAGCTGGAGACCACCTCAAACTGACAGATACATCTAGAGCTAAAGCCATATGGTAACCCATGGCCAACCAATGGGAATTCCTCTTCTTCTTTCTTTTTTTTTTTTACTCCCCTCCCCCTTTTCTCCCCCAATAGGTCTTTGACAGATGACATCACACACAAGCGCGCTCCGAGTCAGCCGCCATGTTTCTGGTATTTCTGTGGTAAACGCTGTGCTGGTATTTCTGTGGTAAACGCTGTACTCTACCCGGAGCATTTTCCTTTCATTCTCTTTCTTTTTTTACCGCTAAAATGGTAATAAAAGAAGACACACAACAGACACACATCCGAGAATCCACGCTGAAAGGGTCATCGGAAATGTTTGTCAGAAGTATAAAATCTTAACAGGAACCATACCCATCAACATGATACTTCCATGTGAAGGGGAGGCAGTCACATTTTTAGATAAGATTGTCACCGTCTGTTGTGTGCTGACAAACCAGTGTCCAGCTATAGTTTAAAAATGTGACGTGTGCTGATGTTAAGCTCAGCCTTTAACTGCACCATTCAAATGAATGCAGCTGTAATATCAATCAAACATGTACATATTCAAGTAAAGGATCTGAATACTTGCACCATTGTCACCAACAATAAAGTTGAATAAGTTGACTTTTCATAAATGTGTTCTTGACTCTTTTCTTGTTATCAACATTTTCACAGCCAAATGGCATAAGGAAACCAAATGTTATCCAAAGCACATGTATTGAAGTTCATTTAATCATGTATTTACAAGTATATGAAGTTCATCTGCACAATACAAACAAGTAAGTACAGTACATGCTTCTGTAACATAAGCAACGTAAACAAGTTTTTCTAAACATGTAAGCATCTTTTGCCCTGTATGTATCGGCAGATGCGTGTATAAGAGAGACATAGTAAATAAAAGAAAGAGCATGTCTTCTTTGGTCAGTCAATTTGCAACAGAAGGCTAGTCCATGTCTAAATAACACAAAATAATACAGCAATTCAGATAAAAGAAGGTCCCTGGCATCCTTGCTAAGTTTGTCTCGGTATGGTATCCTCTCTGCTTTTTTATGCTTCTCCACGGCTACTTTTAAAGTGATTTTATTTGCTGCTACCTTGTCTCCATGTTAGCTATTTCTACACCACTGGTAATACCAGGAAAATGGCAGCTGGGAGACGTCACAATCAACAAACGTACGTAACTGTCAAAGACCAATTGTACCCGGCCAATTACCCCACTCTTCCGAGCCATCCCGGTCACTGCGCCACCCCCTCTTCCAATCCGGGAAGGGCTGCAGACTACCACGTGCCTCCCCCGATACATGTGGCGTCACCAGCCACTTCTTTTCACCTGACAGTGAGGCATTTTACCAGGGGGACGTAGCACACGGGAGGATCACGCTATTCCCCCCAGTTCCCCCTCCCCCCCGAACAGGCGCCCTGACCAACCAGAGGAGGTGCTAGTGCAGCGACCAGGACACATACCCACATCCAGCTTCCCACCCGCAGACACGGCCATCTGTGACTGAAGGGAGGCCCGACCAAGCCAGAGGTAACACGGGGATTCGAACCGGCAATCCCCGTGTTGGTAGGCAAAGGAATATACTGCTAAGCTACATGGACGCCCGGTAATTCGTCTTCTGAACTTAAATTATAACACTGACTCCACCATACTGGGACAACAGTGGTGATACTCGGGGACTTGACTTGATCACCTGCAGCATGCATTGTGTATTATTGCCTTTTGTTCAACCACACTCCAGTGTTGCATGTCTTTTATATCGAGTGTGCCCGTTACAGTTTAGTATCTTGTAACTGCAGCCATCAACAAAACAAAATTCATTCAATGAATATTCTTCACAAATAAAGGTTATTACGGTTTATGTAGGCCAAAACACACTCCCAAGCTGTTTGTAATAGTATTAAAATAAATTAAGGGAAACTCTCTCTTACGGGCTCTTCATCCTCTCCAGCAGTGATAAGACCTTTTCACCTTCAGACAGACTCCTCTTAATCCTCTCCTCATCCTCCGAGGGAGCCCTGAGAATAATACTCCCATCATTCTACAGCCACTCTTCCCCCACTACCCCCAAACCACCACCACTGCACACTATTCACTCAGAGAATATCGCCTCCTTTTATCCATTTTGCCAGCGTCTCTCATGTGCCTTTCCTCTCCATTCTCTGAAGATAGGATTCTCTGTGATGGGGCTGCGAGCAGCGCTGTGGGCTCCCCCGGAGGAGAATGAAATTATGGAGAAAGCGAAATGGATCTCTTCCGGAGAACTTGTGCTGCAGCATCAGGAGGTGACTAGAGTCATGTGTGGGTGAAGACTGGAATGAGGCCGTGCCAGTGGTACGGTTTAAACCCTAAGTGTTGAAGTCTCAACTTTTGGATGCTGGAGCCGATGTTGATTTAACCAGCCATGACGGTTACCAATGGCAATGGCTCTTTATTTAACACTAGAACAACGAAGGTAGTCATTTTGACGGTTTTGGATTTTCAAAGTTTAATAACTTGGTGAGAAAAAATAAGATACAGAGCTGATGCTCCCTGAATCTTCCTAAAATTGCATATATTTGCATTAAAATTAGTTTTAGATCAATTGCACAAAAAAAAATTTCATAAGATCTACCTAAAATGACCATGAGCAGTCAAAATGACCGTGCGTAATTTCCGTGTCATCGTGCATGTCATGTCACTACTTATGACGTGTGTTGGTTGTGTCACGCCCCATCTGGATAGTTAAGTTATCTTTCGTTTCTCCCAGTGTTCTTTGTCTTGTATTTCCTGTTTTATTTTGTTACTCACCTCTTGTCTCATTTCAGGTCCTTTACTTCCTGCCCTAATGTGTTGCCACCTGTGTCTCATTGTCTTCCCCTCCTCCAGAGTATATAGTCTTAGTGTTCCCTTCCTCCTGTGCCAGTTTGTCTTGTTCCTTGTGACAGCGTTCCAGCATTTTTCCCCTTGTGTGAATTTCTTGAGCCCTATAGTTTCCTGACCTGTTTTTGCCTTTTTTGACCTCGCCTTTTGCCTGCCGATTTGGACACTGTTGCCTTGTTATAATCCGACCACTTGTGTACCGACCTCATTTTTATTAAAAGGGCTGATTTCTGTGAACTGACACTGAGTCTGCATTCTGAGTCCAAGCCTGTGGTTCAGTAATGACAGGTTGCATCATTTCCTTCAAAAAGTTCATTGCTCTGCCCTAGAAACACACTAGCATTCACCAATGCAGAGTAATAGTCTAAACTCGATTTTTATTCTTGCCAACATGTCTGGTTACAGACGCCATTACAGACGCACCATGACTACCACCGAGGTGTTGCAGTACTTACAGGCGTTGGACAGCGGCCATTTTAAATTGTTTGAAAAATAGCATTCAAGTTGTTAAAATGTTAATTTTGGTGTCAGTCGCTTCTTAACAGACATACTAACATATGTAACGCATTAATATCTCAATTGGGTATTCATCTTGACAGGATATAGAGTTTAAAAATCGTGGGCGTCCTAGTAGTTTTTAAGTCCGGGTTGTTGTTTGGGACTGTTTCAAGTTATCCAAAGGAGTTGAATCAAGTGCAACTGGACTTGGTATATATCCGTGAAGACATTTCGCCTCTCATCCAAGAGGCTTGGTCTAGTCAGAAAGGCACGAACTGAGGAAGCCTCTTGGATGAGAGGCGAAACGTCTTCACGGATATATACCAAGTCCAGTTGCACTTGATTCAACTCCTTTGGATAACCATGACCTGGATGAATGAGAACATTCACAGACTGTTTCAAGTTATTTTTGGTTCTTTTTTTTTGCATTTCACGTTTTACAGGCCTTGTTACGTTTGTTAGATTAGCAATATGTGTTTTCCGTTTTGTTTTTCAGGTAATATTTTCACTTTTTCAATTTTGCTATTCAAGTTCGACCACGTCTCTCTGAAGTTTAAATTGTTTAAAAATAGCATTATAGTTGCTAAAATGTTAATTTTGGTGTCAGTCGTTTCCTAACAGACATACTAACATAAGCAATGCATTAATATCTCAATTGGGTAATTAGCTTGACAGAATACAGAGTTTAAAACCCAGCGGGGGTTGTTTAGGTAGGAGTGAAACCCCGGCCGTTCTGTTGGGAGGGCCGGTGCTGGAGGGATGGTCAAAAATGTTTTCAATGTGTGGGCTCGGAAATATCTCCAGTGACACACTGCTGCTGTGCGTATTATTTCAGAGGGCTTTTCTAAAGGATTCGTTACTCACCCTGTGACTGACAATACCCTTCTGTGAGGCCTATCCTACAGACACGACACGCCCTTCCCAACAATTCAGGAGGAATTTTGTTCCTACACCCCATCATATCGACATAATCAGGGAGGGTTTTTCTTCTAAACAGTGGGAGGTGAACAAAAGGCAAGATGTTGGTTTTTGGCAACAATATTCCACAACATAGGAACTACGAGCAAAAACAAACACAAAAAAAGGAAGGGGAAAGGTTCATTGAAACTTAGCTCCTCCTTTTCCAGAGCTGCTCTCTAACCAGCTGACTACTACAAGCGCTAAGAGCCACCAAGAAAATGGGCTGATGGTTGTCGATGGGAACCTGTCATATAAACTGCATGTGATGACTGTCAGCTCACCTGGCCCTCAGAGTGGTCGATTCAGTTTGTTGTGTAGCCAAGTTTGGACATGCACTCACACTCACTCACACACACACACACGCACACACACACACACAACTTTCACATTCACTTTCTCTCATACACCCACACCTTTCACATACATACACACACACACACACACACACGCAAAGTACAAATCAGCACATGATAGCAAACACACACACACACACCCAAACACGTACAAATCAGCATGATAGCAAACACACACACACACACAAACTTTCACATTCACTTTCTCACACACACACACACACACACACACACACACACACACACACACACACACACACACACACATAATTATTCGCCTGCGCGCCTGCATAAAGAAAGGCCTGCGCAAACAAGAAATGAAATCTACAAAGTGTTTTAAAGCTTTTTACTCCAACAAAGTGAATTATCGCATTAATTCTGTGCTGAGATAATGCTCTGGGGTTTTACTCCGAGTGGGCGTTTGAAGGGAAAATGGGTTTTAACACAATTCCTTGTAAGTATTAGTATGCACCTACTTATCTGCACTTTACCACTTTCCATCAGAGGTTTTCCATATTAACCAGATATCGCCAGAGGACGTTGGGCCTGCTGTTATTCTTCTTGAAGACCCACTGCTAGAGAATAAAACATCCCAGCGTTCTGTCAAGGAGTTTCACACAGTTTTTCAAGTTCAGAATATCTATCTTGAGAAAAGACCAAAGGAAGAGAATGAGAGAGAGAGTCTCAGTTGAACATTTCCCTAAAGATGACTGTTGCTTCTCTCTTCGAGAACATTTTATATTTCCCCATCGAAAATACTTTGAGTAGTTTTTAGACTAGTTAGCGTTAAGTTGAATCCAGGTTTTCTCAACTCATGCTGCTGCTTTGACATTGTTCTATCATTTCTTCATTTTGTTCAGCTTCATTGTGGCTACGCAGGCTTGCCTGCATGGTTTGGTTGCATAGATGATAACACTAAAGAGCAAATATCTAACTAAGCACCATGCCATGCAATGTCCGTTCTCACTCACCAATTTACACATAATTAAAGTGGAAGTAGACAATTTGTTTTGTTTTTGCTTTAACTTATCATTATGAAGTAAATGTTGATTGCACAGTGTAATAGCTATAGAATAATGCCACAATTGGAATTTAGACTGGTTCTATAGTATAAGCCTTGTTTTCACTATGCAATTCTATCTGCCACCGGGCACGTTTTTTTTTTCCCCCCCGGCAAATTGATTACAACACAGGAACTGTGTCAACCACCCACTAGCAGGCTAGGCAATGGTGGGTGGGGGTATCCATTTGGCATGGCGGTCTATTCCGTTGCCTACCAACACGGGGATCTCCGGTTCAAATTCCCGTGTTACCTCTGGCTTGATCGGGCGTCCCTATAGACACAATTCGCTGTGTCTGTGGGTGGGAAGCCGGATGTGGGCATGTGTCTCGGTTGCTGCACTAGCGCCACCTCTGGTCGGTCGGGGCGCCTGTTCAGGGGGGAGGGGGAACTGGGGGGAATAGTGTGATCCTCCCACGTGCTACATCCCCCTGGCGAAACTCCTCACTGTCAGGTGAAGAGAAGCAGCTGGCAACTCCAAATGTATCGGAGGAGGCACGTGGTAGTCTGCAGCCCTTCCTGGATGAGCAGAGGGGGTGGAGCAGCAACCGGGAAGGCTTGGGAAGAGTGGGGTAATTGTCTGGATACAATTGGGGAGAAAAAGGGGGAAAAAAATCCCCTCCCAAAAAAAAAGAAAGGTGGACAGTGGAACAACTGAAGTAATTGTGGAAAACTCTACCCGGCAAAAGGAAAAGAACCCAGCTGACGGAGGAGGCAAAGAAAGCGAATAGGGAGAGCGATAGAAGATGAAATGAAACAAGAGTGAACCTCGGACATGTATTCACTCGATGGAGAGAGCTCCAGAACTTGAGAGGGTTCCAAACCGACATCCAGTTGGCATTCTTTCTACTGGATCAGTAACAAAACCTGCCTACTTACTAATACTACCAGATGTTTCCCTCTGGCTTCATCATAGCACTAAGATCAGGGTTTCTGATTCATATTGGGATTCTGACGGTTGTTTCTTGCTTTGGACAGCAGCCAGGCTGCTAATAAATGGAAAGTGATCCAGTTATCTTTGTGACAGAGGCACAAACGATAATACCACTTGGAAAAGCGAGGGGGGTTGAAAAGTTGTCTACTTCCACTTTGAGCAATGAATAAGAGCTAATACAGAGACCCTAGACTCAAACATGGTGTCTACAATGAACTATATTGAGAAACACTTGCAACCACAGTTTAATTGATGCAAATCTTGACATCACCTTACATTCACAGCAGCCCACTACTCTTCACTTTTTTTAATCAACCATTTCACGTAGCCTCAAGACATCCCTATTCATTTTGAAGTGGAGGTTTAGCATGACTCCCAAAACCCCCTTCCTATGAAAGAAAGGAAATTATTTTGCCTCCGACATTTTCTTTCTCTTCATGAGCAGAGCTGCTTGCCTTTACTTGTTCAGGTGCCCTTTAGTTTAGCCACTAGCTAATAAGGCTTCGGCAACACAGCGAGGCTGCTAACGGGGGAAAGCACGGTACATTTTGTCCTGGATGCACCGCAGAGCCACGCCGCCACTGAGAGCTAAATAGCTACTAGGTATTCATGTACCGTCCTCTCGCAGAGCCTTTAATCAGCAGATAAATGTCAAAATCACACAATAGATTAAACAACTATAATCTCCACCATAAAAGTCTTGATTGTGTGGGTGTAGCATAAAGAGATAAAGCTTAGATCTGAATATCTGAATATTATGTGCTAATACAGAATGATATGAAGCCCATCAGTAAAGAAGTGTGCTGTCATTCTGATGCTCTGGTCTGTTCTTCCAGTCTGTGGGCGGGGGAGCTAAGGATGATGGGTGACGGGAGTGAACAGAGCTAATATAACCACTGGATAAAAATCCAAAGTGCTTTTGAGCATGTATGAGTCCCACACAGTGACAGCACATCCCATGGAAATGTTGACTTTGTGCGCACAAGGAGAGAAAGAGTATTTTGAGTGTATTAAAATATTACATTCGATAATATAATAGGGGCGGCACGGTGGCACAGTGGTTAGCACAGTCGCCTCACAGCAAGAAGGTCCTGGGTTCGAGCCCCAGGGTGGTCCAACCTTGGGGTTCGTCCTCTGTGTGGAGTTTGCATGTTCGCCCCGTGTCTGTGTGGGTTTCCTCTGGGTGCTCCGGTTTCCTCCCACAGTCCAAAGGCATATAGGTCAGGTGAATCAGCCTTACTAAATTGTCCCTAGGTGTGAATGTGTGTGTGTGTGTGTGTGTGTGTGTGTGTGTGAGGGCCCTGTGATGGTCTGGTGGCCAGTCCCCGCCTGCCGCCCAGTGACTTCTGGGTTAGGCTCCAGCATCCCCACAACCCTGAGAGCAGGATAAGTGGTTTGGATAATGGATGGATGGAATAATATAATAGTACAATATCGACTGTCAAAATCTCAACCCAGGAAAAAATAAAGAATTATGCAGCGTGACGCTATGGGACTGAAGGAACTCACCACTTGTTAGTCATAACATCATAATGATCATGTCCTCTGAGCTGCAGCACCTTTGTATTCCTCCGTCTTACCTTGTCTTAGTAGACGACTGTGGCGTGCAACCAAATCTTTCCTCATTCTGTTCAAAAAGACCTTGCAACGGAAAACGACCGAATCTACAGCTTGGTCTTCTGTGATGAGAAAACATCAAAAAGCACAAACTCAGTTTTGATGTTTGGGGGAAAAAAGGGCAAGGTTTAAAAAAAAGGTAATTTCGTTGAATTAGTTCAAAGGGGTTACTATTTTTGTCGGGGTAGTCTTGGATTATACGTTTTATTTCAAGTTAAGCACTCTTGATTTATTTTTGTACAGCAGGGATGCAGTTATTTTGATAAAGACTGTATTACTTGATGTTAGCATTTGGGGTTTACTATAACTGGTTAGACATATTATTGGCCAGCTTTTTGAGACACAAAACACATTCAGACGGCTTATTATGTTGTTTCCACCGTATCAAAGGCTACTAGATCCTTACCATCCCAGAAAGATTACATTAAGAAATATTTTCACAAGTCGTCGCTCTTTAGTGTAATTCAGAGGCACCAACTTAAAACTGGCCAAAAGGGATCAACTTTGCCCTTTAAATTCCTTTCATAATTCCAAGTCACGGGGGCAGAAAGACTCAGGAGAGTCGGTGGGAACCAGGGCATAGTAATGTGAGCAGCAGCCCAAGTCTGCACCGATAACAAGGCAATTATCATATTAGCCAGACAATATTGCTTTTATGACTGGACCAATTACATGGCCCATCAAGGATGGAAAACTTGCCTATGTATGTCTACTGTATGTATGTCTACCTCATCTGACTCTGAGAAGAGTCTACTGCTATGCTTTGTCAGTTCATGATGACACGGACTGCATTACTCCTACAGGGAAAACAGATTAACAGATGAAGCCTTGTAAAAAAGTTCAAGTCTAAAGCATTAACGAAGATGCCAACAGAGGCCTTTTTATGCCAGTGAATTCTAGTTATTAATGCTTTATCAATCGTTTGCGTTATTTCTGAGATATCACATTCAAGTTACTTTGATGAGAGAGTACTCGAGGATGCAAAGGATGTCACATCAACCTGTGGATGCAGATCATGCAGAGCATGGATCCGCAGCTGGCTACTGCATGTCATCCTTTGCCAATTTGTGCCTTCCATCAGGCTAAACAGGGGCTCCTGCGGTGACATCTAATCAGCTTGGTAAACAAAGGAAAAGCGAAGGAGACTGCATAAAAGTACTTGGTATCCGGGTAGCACCGATTGACATTCTCATGTCAAGCCATTATGTCTCCAGCACACAGACAATAACATCAATAACAGCCCCAAAGACTGGGCGATTAGTATCCTGTTCTCCCAAAGCCACCGGGAAAACACTGACATAGTGACAAGCTATTTCTTGTGGGTTTACATAGCAGACAAAAGAGAGGAGCTATTGACTGTCGATCTTCTGGAGTAGAGATAATCATCCGTCAAAGCTGGTCCGGGGAGAGTTAGGAGCCTCATTCATGTTCCTTATAATTTTGTAAATCTAGAGTAATAAGAAAGAATACCAAGTTTTTGTATGCACATGCAACAAACTGGTTGCCGTCTACTTAGCTGACAACAGCTGGCCACAAGCTGGGAAACTTGGGGGTGTCTGGGTAGTGTAGCGGTCTATTCCGTTGCCTACCACCTTCCGTTACCTCCGGCTTGGTCGGGCGTCCCTACAGACATAATTGGCCGTGTCTGCGGGTGGGGAGCTGGATGTGCGTATGTGTCCTGGTCACTGCACTAGCGCCTCCTCTGGTCGGTCGGGAGGCCTGCTTGGGAGAGAGGGGGAATTTGGGGGAACAGCATGATCCTCCCACACGCTACGTCCCCCTAGTGAAACTCCTCACTGTCAGGTGAAAAGAAGCAGCTGGTGATTCCACATGTATCACGGGAGGCATGTGGTAGTCTGCAGCCCTCCCCGAATCAGCAGAGGGGGTGGAGCAGTGACCAGGACGGCTCAGAAGAGTGGGGTAATTGACCAAGTACAATTGGGGAGCAAAGTGGGGGAGTTGGGGAAACTTCAGTCACAAAGCACATCACAATGCTGACTCTATCCAAACAGTATTAATGTAAGTAAAGGATGATAATAAGAGTTTCCTGCTCTGATCTGACTGTTTCATAGAAGGCTCTCGTTGTTTAAGAGTCTGTAGATAGAGTCCCCCACAGTTATGGTCCCACACCTGAGCAGCTTGATGATATTTGTTTTGCACTGGTGTGAGACTTAAACTGGAGAGGACAGACTTGGCAGCAGGCTGGCATCCTCCCTGCACTTCCTGTCCCCCTATAGTTGGCCGGCTGTCACCTCTTGGGCCTCTCACGCGTACCTCTTTTCATGGAGAGCCAAAAGGTCATAATCAGATGGCCAGAATAGCCACATAACTTGTCGCTTCAACTATGCTGTGTGTTTTAGGGTCCCAAATACAGATATTTCAATATAAATACATGCTGCATCTTGCAGGATACATCACTACAACATGTGTAAACTCGCTTCGGCGCTTCATTTCTTTCGCTCTCTACAGGCTCTTTCCCTGTTCCCTCCAGATAGAAAAACACACACCTTACCTATATACATTACACACACTCACCCAGGAGAGTGGTCTGGATTAGAGGTCTGCAAGCCTACGGGTCCCGACATGCTGAGTCGATTCGGGCCGGGCTCAGGCTATTCTTTTTTTCTTTTCTTAATAGATCAGGCTCGGGTTGGACTCGGGTTCATTAAACTTCCCATATATGTGCAGAGCACACATAGGCCACTGTATGAAATATTGTTATATTGACATTATACATAATACATACACATTTACACGTGCATTACACATGACAGTTGACCATGCTGTGTGATATGTGATATGTGTGATATTGGTATCAGTCGCAGGCTGAAAAATTGCAGACTACCTTACATGAGGCTATGCGAGAAAGTTTTAATGATGGCAAAAAGGAAAACCTACATGCATACATATCACTCTTACACAACCTGACTCAGAATCACCCATTGGCTTCTTATTGTATTAACTTACTAGAAGAACCCCACTACAATGTAGCGGTTTGGTTATCCACCCATCTAAATCTCCCTCCTCTTCATCCTACCAGCTAACCACCTTCCCTCTGCCCCTAAACCCCCCCCCCACTCCAACTCCCTCCCCCCAAATGCTCAGATTCATCTGAAATGCTGAGAAAAGTGGTTTACCCCCCCCCCACTCCAACTCCCTCCCCCCAAATGCTCAGAATCATCTGAAATGCAGAGAAAAGTGGTTTTTAGCCATTTTTAGAAAATGCATATTTTTGCATAATTATGCATAAATAGGCATAATTATTTTAATTTTCTGCTATTTTTCTGGTCCTCTATGGAACAATACTTACCACCTCCAAAAAAAATTAGGATCATAAGTGCATTTTTGCAAAAATGCATATTTTGCATAATGCCAAAACATTTGTCCCAGAAAAAAATTTTTATATAGGAGAAAAAAATCAAAGATGCTCAGAATCATCTGAAATGCGAGAAAAGTGGTTTTTAGCCATTTTTAGAAAAATGCATATTTTGCATATGTATGCATAATTATGCATAATTTTAATTTTCTGGGATTTTTCCCACACTCTCTGGAACAATACCTACCACCTCCAAAAAGAATTAGGATCATAAAGGCTTTAGTTTTCGGTCCCGCTATCTACACTAACTAACTAACTAACACATACACACACACTAACAACACACACACACACACATTACGAAAATATAGAAGAACCCCGCTACAATGTAGCGGTTTGGTTATCCACCTGTCTAAATCTCCCTCCTCTTCATCCTGCCAGCTAACCGCCTTCCCCCGCCCCTAAACCCCCCCCCCCCCCCCACTCCAACTCCCTCCCCCCAAATGCTCAGAATCATCTGAAATGCCGAGAAAAGTGGTTTTTAGCCATTTTTGGAAAATGCATATTTTGCATAATTATGCGCAATTATTATAATTATTTTAATTTTCTGCTATTTTTCTGGTCCTCTCTGGAACAATACCTACCACCTCCAAAAAAATTAGGATCATAAGTGCATTTTTGCAAAAATGCATATTTTGCATAACACTGGTCTACAAAAATATAGTTGTTGCTTTTTTTTTTTGCATGGACTTTGGAAACTGTTTTTGGCTAATTTTGGGCTGCTGAATCCAAATCTGAGCTCAGATTTGTTCTATCACATCAAGTTTTTGTGCTATCTGTATGCTCCTTATTCAGGATTTTACAAAAGTTGACCATCTAGTCTAGCAATCTTGGTGGGGATAAAAATGACCCCTATTCATTTCCTAAGTAATTTCATGCTAGCTGAGCGTTTATTTATTCATTGTAATCATTTTTGCATCTATCGATCTTCTAATGCAACAGTGTTTTTTTTTTTACTTCGAGTGTAAAATTGCTGTTTTCTCAAAAATAATGATTTTTCATAGTTCAAAAACCTGATGTGATAGGCAAAAACTAATGCCAGATTTGGATTCAGCACCCAAAAGTTAGCTAGAATCCGTTGGAAACCCCATGCAAGAAAAATTGTGTTGACCAGTGATGCCAAAACATTTCTAAGTCCCAGAAATTTTTTTTTATATACAGTGCATCCGGAAAGTATTCACACCCCTTCACTTTCCCCACATTCTGTTATGTTACAGCCTTATTCCAAAATGGATTAAATTTCTTTTTTTTCCTCATCAATCTACATACAATACCCCATAATTACAAAGTGAAAAAGGTTTTGTAGAAATTTTTGCAAATTTATTAAAAATAAAAAAACTGAAATATTGCATGTACATAAGTATTCACACCCTTTACTCAGTACTTGGTTGAGGCACCCTTAGCAGCGATTACAGCCTCAAGTCTTCTTGGGTATGAAGCTACAAGCTTGGCACACCTATATTTGGGGTATTTCTCCCATCCTTCTCTGCAGATCCTCTAGAGCTCTGTAAGCTTAGATGGGGAGCGTCGCTGCACAGCTATTTTCAGGTCTTTCCAGAGATGTTCAATGGGGTTCAAGTCTGGGCTCTGGCTGGGTCACTCAAGGACATTCACAGACTTGTCCCGAAGCCACTCCTTCATTGTCTTGGCTGTGTGCTTAGGGTCATTGTCGTGTTGAAAGGTAAACCTTCGCCCCAGTCTGAGGTCCTGAGCGCTCTGGAGCAGGTTTTCATCAAGGATCTCTCTGTACTTTGCTCCATTCATCTTTCCCTCGATCCTGACTAGTCTCCCAGTTCCTGCCGCTGAAGAACATCCCCACAACATGATGCTGCCACCACTATGCTTCACTGTAGGGATGGTATTAGCAAGGTGATGAGAGGTGCCTGGTTTCCTCCAGATGTGACGTTTGGCATTCAGGCCAAAGAGTTCAATCTTGGTTTCATCAGACCAGAGAATCTTGTTTCTCATGGTCTGAGAGTCCTTTAGGTGCTTTCTGGCAAACTCCAAGCGGGCTGTCATGTGCCTTTTACTGGGCAGAGGCTTCCGTCTGGCCACTCTACCATAAAGGCCTGATTGGTGGAGTGCTGCAGAGATGGTTGTCCTTCTGGAAGGTTCTCCCATCTCCACAGAGGAACGCTGGAGCTCTGTCAGAGTGACCATCGGGTTCTTGGTCACCTCCCTGACCAAGGCCCTTCTCCCCCGATTGCTCAGTTTGGCTGGGCAGCCAGCTCTAGGAAGAGTCCTGGTGGATCCAAACTTCTTCCATTTATGAATGATGGGAGACCATTGTGCTCTTCGGGACCTTCAAAGCTGTAGACATTTTTTGTACCCTTTCCCAGATCTGTGCCTCGATACAATCCTGTCTCGGAGGTCCACAGACAATTCCTTTGACTTCATGGCTTGGTTTCTGCTCTGACATGCACTGTCAACAGTGGGATCTTATATACACAGGTGTGTGCCTTTCCAAATCATGTCAAGTCAATTGAATTTACTACAGGTGGACTCCAATCAAGATGTAGAAACATCTCAAGGAGGATCAGTGGAAACAGGATGAACCTGAGCTCAATTTTGAGTGTCATAGCAAAGGGTGTGAATACTTACGTACATGCAATATTTCAGTTTTTTATTTTTAATAAATAAGCAAAAATTTCTACAAAACCTTTTTCACTTTGTAATTATGGGGTATTGTGTGTAGATTGATGAGAAAAAAAAGGAATTTAATCCATTTTGGAATAAGGCTGTAACATAACAAAATGTGGGGTAAGTGAAGGGGTGTGAATACTTTCCGGATGCACTGTAGGTGAAAAAAATCAAAGATGCTCAGAATCATCTGAAATGCCGAGAAAAGTGGTTTTTAGCCATTTTTAGAAAAATGAATATTTTGCATATTTATGCATGATTTTAATTGTCTGGGATTTTCCCCTTATTCTCTGAGACAATACCTACCACCTCCAAAAAGAATTAGGATCATAAGTGCTTTAGTTTTCGGTCCCGCTATCTACACTAACACCACACACACTAACACCACACACACACACACATTCCGAAAATATATGAGTAGATAGAAGAACCCCGCTACAATGTAGCGGTTTGGTTATCCACCCGTCTAAATCTCCCTCCTTTTCATCCTGCCAGCTAACCGCCTTCCCTCTGCCCCTAAACCCCCCCCTACTCCAACTCCCTCCACCCAAATGCTCAGAATCATCTGAAATGCCGAGAAAAGTGGTTTTTAGCCATTTTTAGAAAATGCATATTTTGTATAATAATGCATAATTATTATAATTATTTTAATTTTCTGCTATTTTCTGGTCCTCTCTGGAACAATACCTACCACCTCAAAAAAAAATTAGGATCATAAGTGCATTTTTGCAAAAATGCATTTATTTTGCATAATGCCAAAACATTTGTCCCAGAAAATGTTTTTTACATAGGTGAAAAAATCAAAGATACTCAGAATCATCTGAAATGCCGAGAAAAGTGGTTTTTAGCCATTTTTTAGAAAAATGCATATTTTTCATATGCATGCATAATTATGCATAATTATATTTTAATTTTCTGCTATTTTTCTGGTCCTCTCTGGAACAATACCTACCACCTCCAAAAAAAATTAGGATCATAAGTGCATTTTTGCAAAAATGCATTTATTTTGCATAATGCCAAAACATTTCTGTCCCAGAACATTTTTTTATATAGGTGAAAAAATCAAAGATGCTCAGAATCATCTGAAATGCCGAGAAAATTGGATTTTAGCCATTTTTAGAAAAATTCACATTTTGCATATTTATGCATAATTTTGCATAATTTTAATTTTCTGGGATTTTTCCCTTACTCTCTGAGACAATACCTACCACCTCCAAAAAGAATTAGGAACATAAGTGCTTTAGTTTTTCGGTCCCGCTAGCTACACTAACTAACACACACACTAACACCACACACACACACACACACACACACACACACACACACACACACACACACACACACACACATTACGAAAATATGGGAGTAGATTAAGCTGCTTTCAGTCCAACTGAGAAAAACAGTAACACCTATGATGCAACCCGCTGCTGTTTTATTCAGATAGTGATTGTGGGCGTATTGCTTAGATGTAACATCTGTACCCAATAATCAGTCCTACACTAAAGACCTCTGCCCTTCCTGACATCAATACCCACACTTTGCTGCAGACCTGGTAAACACACACACAAGCTTGCACACATACGAGAACACAAGCATGCATGTATGAACCCAGATCACCAAGCATGAGTTAAATGTGGACACAGTTTATAGAGTGGGAGGGAGACCAGGGCAATGTCACATGGCCTTGAGGGGCTCTAACATCTTCAACCACAAGAAGAAGATAGGAGGTTCTCCTTCACATGCTTTTAAGAGCATGAAGAAATAAGTCATGTCATGTCATGGAGACTATCACGTACAGTACAGAGCCACATGGACTCCAAGTTCACATGGACATCCTACCCTATGCAGCCACGTGCAAAGCGCAGGGATAGGGCCTAGATCATTCTTAAAATGTAAACAAAAAGATTTAATCCTAGGGCGTCCGGGTGGTGTAGCGGTCTATTCCATTGCCTACCAACATGGGGATTGCCGGGTTGAATCCCCGCATTACCTCCGGCTTGGTCGGGCGTCCCTTCACACACAATTAGCCGTGTCTGCGGGCGGAAAGCTGGATGTGGGTATGCGTCCTGGTCGCTGCACTATCGCCTCCTCTGGGGCGCCTGTTCAGGGGGAGGGGGAACTGGGGGGAATAGCGTGATCCTCCCGTGTGCTACGTCCCCGTGGTGAAACTCCTCATTGTCAGGTGAAAAGAATTCGCTGATGACCCTATATGTATCAGAAGAGGCATATGGTAGTCTGCAACTCTCCCTGGATTGGCAGAGGGGGTGGAGCAGTGACTGGGATGGCTTGGAAGAGTGGAGTAATGGCCCACTCTTCCAAGTTGCCTGCTGTCTATGTGACACCCACACCAACTGGATTCTTTCCACGCCGTCCAGCGAAGCTGTTTCCCCGGGGAGTTGGGCGGCGTCCCAAGCTCAGACCTCAGGGGAAGGTCTCACCGAGCAGGTGAGTTAAGTAGCATTTTAAAAGACATTAATTCTTACATGAATTCCTGTATTGGTATAATGTGTGTAGGATTATTTTTAGAGATTGTGTAGGGAGGAAGAACAGGGGCTGGAGGAGTAAACTGCAAGCCTAGGCAGGCATTCAGATTCTACTTAAACCTGTGTTGGGTGTGTAGAGTGCCGTGATTGGCCAGTTGCAGTGCCTCATGTTCTGAGGGTGCCAGTGTGTTGTGCCCTGAGTGGTGTGGTTTTAAGCTAGCCCTTCTAGCCCTGTGTGTTATGGTCCTACATGTATAGCCTAGCTTTGTGTGCTGTGCAGTGGTTTGGTCTCACAAATTAGCAGGAACCTGGGTTGCCTTGACGTGACAGGTTGCCCCCACCTATTTTTAACTCCTCGCTCTTTTATGAACTGTTGAATGAGAATTAATACAGACTGGTTTTTGTATTGTAGTAAGTCCTTTCCCGTGGTTATTCAAAGATTCCGGTATTAGCAGTAATTTCCTGCTACTTCAGGTTAACCCACATTTATTACAGTACAATTGGGGAGAAAAAGGGGGGAAACCCCCCCCCCCCAAAAAAAGAAGATGTAACCCTATTCCACTGACTCCAAACCAGCTTTAGTTACTCTCACTTTTACTTTTAGATTGGGGGAAAAATCTGCATCTGTATCTTTTCTTTTTTTTCTGCATGCTCAATAATGCAGGTAAGGAAATCACAGAAGGGTGAATCAATTCAAGGATGAGGATGTGCACATCCTTGATAGGGAGGAACGCTGGTTTGAACGGGGAGTCAAACAGACCATCTATGTGAAGAGGGAAGGACCGTCCCTGAACTGGGGGGTGGGGGGGTGCTAAGAGTACATCTGTCACCATTTTACAATCTGTGATTGCAACTATTCCCCAATCCTCTGTGAATAGTACACATTGCCATTGTCACTCTAGTTAATGGTCACGTCAATTTGCATATGAAACCAATCATTGGTTTCGGTCGTTATGCAACTCTATTGTTTATACGGGTGGGGATACCTGCAGTCAGTTGAGACTGATGAAGTCACTTGGGTGAGTGAGGAAACAGTTCTCCCCCTAAATGTTGTGTTCGGATGAACTGATTCTCCTTTCTGTGATCTGCATCTGTATCTGCCAGCAATACCACACAGGCTACCTGGGTACTGGTGGGGTACTTCTTACTTGCAACGTGGCTAATCCCCTTATCTAGTGTACCTGTTTACATTTCAGTGTTTGATTAGCATCACTTTGCAGTCTTTTGATACAGCTGTGACACTCAAAAACATAAAAATGTAACACCCTAAAGTCTTATAATAATACAAGGCACACAATTTCTACAGGGAAGTTTATCTTGTCTGGACTTATCCATTTACTTTTTTTTTTAGTGAGAAACTAGAAATTGTAGTCTGATAGGACTTGAAGAACAGAGAATGGCTGTTTACCCTGCCTATATATATTTTTTTTGTTGCCTAGCCTCACTTATCTGTGCATCTAGTATAACTTCTTGTCTCCATTTCCCTCTAAGACCCCCCTGCATGGGGCAGATGTATAGACCCCAGGGGGAGGAGGGCTGAAATGTGTTTCTGTAAATAACTCCATGAATAATACAAGCTGAGAGTTGCTAAAAGATGAGGCTGGGGGGTAAACAAATCAATAGCTGATTAAGCCTCTCTAGATTCTCTGTCTCTGTGTATCTTAAACCGAGGAAGGAAACCCAATCCTAACCGTCCACATCCTGGTTAACACACATCGTCCACAGGCAGGAAATTACCCACGTTTTCCGATATGTCCAATCCTTTCATAAACTGGCTTTGTTATGAATATTTTTAATAAGGCTTTGTTTAGTTATTAGAGGGGTGTGATGTTACTTATCTTTCTAGGGACATAAGCTATGTTTATTTTCAATGGACTTGTCTTCACAGTCTCACCCTTGTCATGGCCCCAGCCGTGCCTCCAGTTATTTTCCTTGTGTTTCCCTTTTCCATGTCTCCTGTTCTCCCTTCTATCTGTGTGCGTGTGTGTGTGTGTGGGGCTTCCTTCCCTGGCACTCTCCGGCTCCCTCCTGATTGCGACTCACTCACCTCACCTGCCCAGCCTGCACACCTGCCTTCCAACAACAGAATATCTACTCCTGTTCTCCATCCACTCTTCGTTGTTTCAGCTACAGTGGTAGTCTCTTACTCGCACTGCAATACCATATTCAGTGTTATTCCTTGTGTTGTTTGCATTACTTGTATTTACCATGTTTCCAGGGTCACTACCCTCCGGTCCCCATGCCTTGCCTGCTTGATTACTAGCTTATCCTCAGCTAGCCACGCTCACTCCCTTGTCCGCCTGTCTTGCTCGGCACAACGCTGCTCAGCTCTGCCAGCCATCACCTCTATTCCTTCCGCCATCCTCATTCCCCTTTATTCCTACAATAAACCCCATCTTCAGATTTCTTAAGTCCATTATCTGTGTCTGCGTTTGGGTCCACCTAACAACCGCTTCACTTCCGAGGTTTAATAATACATGGTGCACAATGCTGAAGGTCATGACGGGATGTTTCATGTATCTTTTTACGAGGCTGGCAACACAGCTAATTGAGGATAATGATCCTGGCTGGTCCATCAGGCAAGTAACCAATGAAATAGACTAACAAGTTTAACAAGTGGTTCAGCTGTAGTGAACTTCTATAGATACTGTGAAAACAGTCCATTTGATTCAAATCTTTTGAGCCAGAGTTGAATTTTAATATCACTTAATATGTATTTTTTACTGAAAAGAGTTCAACAGATGTGGTTTACTGACAAAAAGCATGCATGTATGAACACACCAGGTGTTTGTGGTCATCATGAATAATTAGACTTGGCTTTAGGATTATATTGGATCACATCTCACGGCATGACAGTGGTGGGTTTGACATCGCTGAGATGTTGGTTCTGCGATTAGGTTTAGAGAGGGAGATCGTTAGCAGAGTCGAACTGTAGGTATTAAGACAATCTTACCCCCCAGCAGTTTGGGCTGACAGTTGACAAACTCCGGTTTCCTGGCAGAGCCGTAGCGCTGGCAGGTATGGTGCAGAATCTGGACAAAGGTGCACTTTTCTCCTGCTGAACCAGCAACCCACTGGTCAAAGGCATTGTCAAACATCAGGTCAAACTCTGGAGAGTCCTTGGAGGATTTAAGAGTGTGAGAGAGACAAGAGGGACAGCATAAATGCAAGACAGAAATGACATACAGGGAGGGGCAAAAATATCAGCGAATCATTGAGCGTCCAACTTTTGGAAGAGAAATTAAGAGACGGGAAAAGACCCAAAAGAGATTAACCACATGTGGTGTACAGTGTATTATGTTCACAATGTCCTAAATCAATTTTACTATGGACAGTAATGGCAGGAGACTTTTTTGCTTGCAGTGAAAGACTCACTTTGTTGGGGTCGATGCCATTGACCTGCCGTAGCTGGTCTATGGTCCACTGTGACCTCTTTACAAAGGCTGAAGAGCCTTGGAACTGCTTCACTTTAGTGATTGATACATGGGATGGCCTCTTATTTGTCACTGTGGAGAGAAAAAGTGAAAACAATCAGGAATGTGCTAATCAGACTTGAAACTAACGTGTTATTTCAGTAAATGTTTTTTTAGACTTGCAGACTATATGTTTCTGACAGCACTGGAAGGATTTGACAAGGCAGGTCAGGGCATATTCTACAGAATATCAAGAGTCAACAAGAACAGCTAGAATGACAGGTTTCCTCTCCAACAGCTGTTTTGGGTGGAAAAAACAACAGTCCATTAACAAAGGAGACTTCGATGATGGTGCCAATAACAACAGAAGCTTTGATAAGATTCCCTAAGAGAAGGCAAAGCCTCATCATGAACAGACCAACCCCGAGAGCCCTTGACTTACTCATCCCATGCAAGTGTATACGATCCTGACATATCGGAGTTTCTCCTGTTTTTCTGTAACAAACAACACCTCTGCCTTGTGTGCTTGACTTTATTGTGCCTGCCAAAATGTAGATTGCTGAGTGTTTTCACACCATGCCAGACAACTCATTTTTCTTGATGCAAATGATGTATTGCTTCTATTGCATAGCTGACAAAATTTAAGTGGGCAGCAAATATCCTTCAAGCACCGGGGTATGTAATTCCCTATAAAAGCCAGGACAGAGACAGATAGTGGGGGAAATCACAGAGCTAGCTTGTAGAACAGCATCTTTACGAGGAGCCTCACTTGAAATCAGCAGGGATGATTTATTTTGATAAATAACATTTGTTTAGTTGTGTAATACAGGTTCACAATAATTTAGCAAAAGTCAGTTAAAACAATGTTTCATCCCTTTACTATACACATATGCTATGACATTTGGAATATGATTCAGCACATGCCCATGCCTTGTGTTTGAGGTGGTTAAAACAACAGTCATTTGGAGTGTCCGGGTGGCGTGGCAGTCTATTCCGTTGCCTACCAACACAGGGATTGATGGTTCAAATCCCCTGTGTTATCCCTGGCTTGGTTGGGCGTTCCTACAGACACAATTGACTGTGTATGTGGTTGGGAAGCCGGATGTGGGTATACAGGGGCGTCAATTCACCAGAAGCCAAAGTATGGCAAAGTCAGATGATGTCACATCTGACATTACGTGACATCAAATCAAGTCCCTCAAATTCTCATTCCATCTCAACCATGTGGCTCTGTGCCGGTAGTTAGCTACAACCATTTATACAATCGCGCCACCCTAATCAGGGCCTTGACTACTACTACTACTACTTTCGGCAGCTCCTGTTAGGGGTTGCCACAGCAGATCATCCATTTCCATTTCTTCTGCGTCTTCCTCTGTCACACCAGCCACCTGCATGTCTTCCCTCACCACATCCATAAACCTCCTCTTTGGCCTTCCTCTTTTCCTCTTTCCTGGTAGCTCCATATTCAGCATCCTTCTCCCAATATACCCAGCATTTCTCCTCCACACATGTCCAAGCCACCTCAATCTTGCCTCTCTTGCTTTGTCTCCAAACCATCCAACCGTAACTGTCCCTCTAATATAATCGTTCCTAATCCTGTCCTTCTTCGTTACTCCCAGTGAAAATCTTAGCATCTTCAACTCTGCCACTTTCAGCTCCGCCTCCTCCGTGCCCTATCTTTTCGTCAATGTCACTGTCTCCAAACCATATAACATAGCTGGTCTCACAACCATCTTGTAAACCTTCCCTTTCACGCTTGCTGGTACTTGACTGATTCACCTAAACATTCCTCATCGCCCGCAGCAGAATTTGTATCCCCCGCCACAGGTGTAACGCCTTGGCCCTGCTACAGATTATAATATGCCGAAATCAGAAACATTTTGTTAGTTTGTGAGAGATGACTTCTTTGCGGCGCTGCCCCCCCCTCCATCTCCCCCCTCTCTGTCTCTGTCTCTCTCGGAGCACGCATACACACACAGATTCTCGCAGTTATACAATGCGCTGCTAGAGTGCTGTGCGCCTGAGTTGATGGATAGAAATTGTCTTATGCTGCTGAGCTAAATTGGTATATTTTACAAGAATCGGAATACTTGTTACCAGTATTTGAATACAAGTGAATAAAGTTATCAACATAAAAGCCGTAATCGATCTAACTGGAATGAGATTTTATGTGACACTGACGGCACGAGTTCACGTACATCTTCAGACAGGCTTAGCTAATAACACCCACAACCAGCATACGGAAATAAAAATAAACCACAGAAAACCAAACCAACTAATTAGGCTACTTCTTACCCACAGTGGTCCAAATCAGCAATACATAGGCTAGTAGTAGCCTACACACTGCTAGCTAGGCATGGCGTCCATCAGAACAACACAGCAGTATAATAATAAACCACTTTTTCATCTTACCTGTTCGCAGCAATTCCAATAAAGCACTAAAACGTCACCCACCGAATAACTTGACATGGCAACAGTTCAATAATCCAATCTTTGCCAAATGAACATGGCTGAACAATTCACAAATCATCTTTGCCAACTGAACTTGATCAAGGCAACAGTTAAAACAAGTTAGATTATCACTGTTGTCGCAACGAGGTCATTCTGTTTCCATAACGAAGCATTGCCCGACTCATTTGGGATTTTAAGAAGCTCTCCCTTTGAGAGTTTTTGTTTAATTTCAAAGTCATCCATCGCGTATGCTACAGTTATTAGCTAGCTACACAGTACACACGCTCTTCTTCCTCTGTTTCTGGCACCCGCGTCAGTTAGCAACACACGTGACACACGCAGAGCGAGAGAGCGTGGGAGAGAGAGAGACAGCTCTTCTCACTATTGAGTCAGTGACGACCGAAAGACAGGAGTTGAGCCGAGTGAGGTGCCGAGTCACTCAATTTTATTCTACTTCGTGCAATGAATGATTTTGTTACAGTAATATGATCATTTAAAACACTGAGAAATGTGTAACTGAAATATATTATTTCACACTGACCAGGCAGCCAAGGTATGGCAGCTACCATACCTTGCCATACCCATATGTGTCCTGGTCACTGCACTAGCGCCTCCTCTGGTCAGTATGTTCAGGGGGGAGGGGAAACTGGGGGGGGGGGTAGTGTGATCCTCCCATGTGCTACGTCCCCCTGAGGCAACTCCTCACTGTCAGGGGAAAAGAAGCGGCTGGTGACTGCACATGTATCGGAGGAGGCATGTGGTAGTCTGCAGCCCTTCCTAGATCGGCAGAGGGGGTGGAGCAGTGACTGGGATGGCTCGGAAGAGTGAGGTAATTGGCCAAGTTGAATTGGGGAGAAAAGGGGGCAAAAAACCCACAAAAACAACAACAGTCATTTGTAATAGGTTGAACATGAGTACGAAAGTCTGTCCCGTGTAGGGATGGGACGAGATATCGCAGATCGAGATAAAAAAAAACGCAAGAAGTTGATTGTGGTGAATTTCCATTATCAGCATAAATGTAATTGCAGATAATAGTGAATATCCTCACATGAATGACCTGAAAAAGCTTTGTAGCACTCTCATTATCACTCTCTCCCTCTCACTCTCTTTGCACTGCATGCTGGGAGTTCCGGGTGAGTGTGAGTGAAGTTGGTGGTGAGTGAGTGAGTGTTTGATGCGGAGTTTGGACTGTACTGTTTCTAACTTAGCATGATCAGATAAGTGTTTCTTCAATTTCTTGGCTGATTGGTGACTGTCCTGCCCTCTTTTGCTGGTGGTTTTGCGGAGGAATGGCGTCTCAGAGGACGCCATTCCTCCGCCAATCCGTCATGGGATCCGGATAGTCACGCTGGAGCCCAGTGTGATGGCGGAGGAGATTTTGTTGGCCATAGGAGAGCAAGTTGTCACTGTGATTATCTGCTGGGTGTTGGCGAGAGTCTGATACCTTGTCCACACCAATACAGATATTTTGCAAAACAAACATTTTCATCTACATTTTGGCCTCTCATCCACACACAAACAGTGTTTTAGGTCACTAAAACAGATTTTTTTTGTTTTTAATAAGAGGGGGAACTATCCATTTAGAAAAATATCCGTATATGTGTGGTCAAGGCCTGAACCTGTCCTTGTTTGTTTTTCACTAAAAAGGATCTTCACTAAAAAAAGATGTATATCCTATCTGCAATGCAATAAAAAATATTTAACAAAATGTAAGGTTAAGTTATTCCAGTATATTTTAGTGCCATTTTTTTTAATTGTTTTACGCACATTTTGATGAAAATCGGGACAATATTGTGAATCACAATTATTTTGGCCAGGATAATCGTGACATGAAATTTTCATAGCATCCTACCCCCAGTCACAAGTGCTGGAGAGTCCATTCCAGCCCGGAAATGGCGGCATGCCAAATACCACTTTCCACTTCCTGTCCTATGACTTCATTACTATGACCTGAGCAAGTCCACATGCCTCTCTGCAGTTCTGTTCCATTCCCATGGTGGGATTCTCTTGTCAGCTATTCCCATGGAAAAATAAAAACGCTGCGTTTTCACTTCATCCAGGCACATAGTTTGGCCATGGGTCAGGGCCATGGTTATGTACAGTGACTGACTGTTTCCTTCTAAAAGCAAACATGCTCCTCTGTGGTTTTTACATGCCTTTAAAAAAAAACAGGTTGTTGTGATGTATTGTGGCTGCTATTGTTATGGTTTGCTTTGCTGAATCTCTGACCTACACCCTTCTCTTGGTATGGGTGTTTTATTAGAAAATATAGCGGGGCTGGTCTAAGGCTGCATGTTGCATCAGGCGATTTCTTCTGATAGCAGGTTCCCAATGGAGGAGGGACGTTAGAATGTGTTTTATATTCTTTTTGACATGTGAATATATTCTATTTCATATCCATTTGGACAGCTGTAGCTGATAATTCAGTGGAGGCTGGTGGTCTCACAGCTACAAAGCCATTTCTTGATGCTCTGCTCCATGTGAGAAGTTGGCATTATTAAACCCAACAGCTGCAACCATGACAAATAGATTGAGTGATCAGATATATCTTGGGTCAAAAGGGAGGCTAATAGAACTTCTACCGAACAGAAAATTTCATAAAGGTACCCGAGAGAAAGAAAGCTGGATGTAATGAACCACTGTTATAGGGTGGAAGCCTAGAAACAAAGGTCATCCAATTCCCAGTGAGAATCATTTTTCTCACAGCCCCACACACACATGGCACACGATACAGTACAGACCCCCCCCCAAACTGATTAACTAGAAAAGTGGTTTTACTGCTGTGCTTGATAACGTGGGGGGAGTGGTGGAGGAGAGGAGATGAGGGAGAATCTTGAAGATGAATTCCACCACAAAATGGCAGAAATTGAGACCAAAAGGACCTACCAAAGCAGTCTGTGATGAGGGGATAACCGCTATGAACATGATCCTTTATTTATGCTAGCCTCCCCTCCATCCTGCCCTATCTGTCATGTCCCCCAGCCAAGTGAAAAAAAGTGTTGCCTGCCTGTCAGTCAAGAAAACACTGCCTAACTATGGATCAAGATGAAACTCATCGGGGTGACTCAAATCATCTACGTCACCTGCAGGATGGTAAAACTTTGATGATATACAGCGGTAAACAATTATGTAATTTCTAAAAATAGCTAAAAAAAGCAACAACAACAATTTGATGAAAGAATTCCTGTATGACTATGTATGAGTTGAACCCCTCAGAGCTGAACAGCTTTGACTGACACATTCCCTTGTTAGCATTAGCATATTCACAAGCATGGTGCAAACTTTGTGACAAGCCAACCAATGTTCATCAGCACATCGACAGGAGGATGAGAGCAGCAGTTGCATAGCACATGTGGAATATCCCGTTTCATGTGATATACATGTTAAATATCCATTGCTGGCATGGGAAATTGGACGCATGCTTGGTGCATTCTCGCTAGCACTGTGTTGCTATTATTATTGAAAGAAACATGATAAACAATGAACCAGGCAATTTATATGCGTCAGTGAACGGATGAGACCTGTCGTCAGAAGGCCACAGAGCAGGATTGCCAACAAACCCAATACTAAGTTCTTAATCAACCTGCCAGATAGCGCTGGGCCTCTCAAATCAATTTCATATTCAGCTGCTGTCGACTTCCACCTTGTCAGTGCTGTTCGCTTATCCAGCAATTACTGAAAGTCATCAGAGGAGTTGTTTTTTTTTTGTAAGAGTAAACACAATCACAAATTGAGAAAATGTGGAAACAGGCCCTTTCTCTCCAAAGACAGCTCAAGCTGCTCTTGCAATAATTAGTTTAAAAATAGCCTAATCTGAGATTAATATCTAGCGACAGACTGATAAATGACATGTCTGAAACAATATTTCACGAGAGAGTAAAATTCAGGGCACAATTAATGATTAAGAAACCATATAATGGCTCAAGAGCATGTTATCATGGGGCATCCAAGTGGCGTGGCGGTCTATTGCGTTGCCTACCAACACGGGGATCGCCGGATCGAATCCCCGTGTTACCTCCAGCTTGGCTGGGCATCCCTACAGACACAATTGTCCGTGTCTGCGGGTGGGAAGCCAGATGTGGGTATGTGCCCTGATCGCTGCACTGGCACCTCCTCTGGGCAGTTGGGGTGCCTGTTCGGGGTAGAGGGGGAACTGGGGGGGAATAGTGTGATCCTCCCACATGCTACGTCCCCCTGGTGAAACTCCTCACTGTCAGGTGAAAGGAAGCGGCTGGCGATGCCACGTGTATCGGAGGAGGCATGTGGTAGTCTGCAGCCCTCCCCAGATTGGCAGAGGGGGTGGAGCAGTGACCGGAACGGCTCGGAAGAGTGGGGTAATTGGCCGGATACAATTGGGGAGAAGGGGAGGGATCCAAAATGAATAAATAAATAAATAAATAAAAGAGCATGTTATCATTCAGTTGTCTATTCCCTGATTTTATTTGGACATTTTCAAATCATCAGGCAACAAAATAAAATTTCCAAGGTCCAAGAAAAGCAAATACTTTCCCAAAAATGTAACTATACACAAGGAGAGGAGGTAACAACTGTAGAGAAGCTGAAAAACGAATGTTTTCCACACGTGCTGGCTGTCAGAGGAAAGCCATGCTGGAGTTCCTGCCGCCTCACACGCTCTGATGATGACAGGCTCTTGTTTCCTTTTAGTGGACCAGCAGCCGTGTTGTGCTTGGATGTGTGTGAGTGCCACGGCCCGGAGGGAAACTCACAACATACATGAACTGAGGATACCGGAGGGGTAGCAGTCCCAGGATCGGCTTTCCATCACGGAAATATTATCATACCTCCGGTGGTTAACAAAGAAATGTGACAACCATTGTGAATTCTAACGAAAGCAGTGAAGGTATGATGATGTGAGAAGTGTGCAGGATGTCAGCCACAGCTTGGTCAATGTGTTCATGGAGATCTTGAATGGAGTACTGTGAAAACAAATGTGATCCAGCATAACCTGGGCCAAAGCAAGCTGTTTTGACTATGGAATGCATGCATAAATGTTTTGAACCAGGCTATGACACAAAGAAAGCTAACAGAATATGGAGATGGGCCACCCACATTTCTCCCTTATATAATAGACCTTAGTCCTTGTGTCAACATCCATGCTAATCAAAAATCTGCTAACCACCACCAGAAATCTAATAGTCAGCCACATTATGAGACACAAGGGCTGACGTTTGAAAATCCCTAAACACAGAATAAAATTCAAGATGGTGGACTGCACACATGAGTGGGATGGACAGTGTGAGGTTTAATTACACATCACTGCCCATTTGAGTGGCTGGTGGTCTAAATGCTCACCCGCCTGACGAGTAGGAGACGAGAGACCTGTAAACTCACAAGACTGACACTTGGAAAAACAAACACACACACAAACGCAGAGACACACACGATGCTGTCCTAGTACAATTTTGATGTTGACTTCCTACCGTTACCATGGAAATCCAATTTGCTTGGCACAAAAAAAAGGCACTTGTTGAGTGGGGACCGGCACCTGGCCAGTTTCATTCAGGGACAATGCTGTTCAATTCACACATGAATTGGCCCGTGGGCTGGATCACAATTAACGGGAGTCCCAAAGTCACATTACGTCTATTTGGATACCATTAACATTTGGATACCATTAATACTCTAATAATGGCCAATTTCATGGCCAGAGTAAAATTGCTCAAATTGCTCTAGTGTGCTAGGCCAGGCTAAGGGCCTTTTCAGTATGTGAAAAAGGAAATGTTCTGAGGGGGGGGGGGGATTCATTTCTCTGCACATACTAAACAGATAAGACCATGCTTCAGTATGCCAAGGTCAGCACACTACAACAATTGATAACACTACAGCACAGGTAGAAGCAGAAGTTCCCCTAATGACAAGGTTAAAATACGGAGATAGTGAGAAAGGGACAATTTACAGCCACAGACAAAGCTTACTGAAAGTATTAAAGCAATTGCCTTGTAGAGAATCTGTTATGTTTCTTACAGCATGACTCAGAAAAATATTTTTAAACGAAATACAACTGACAGGTAGTGATGAGCCCAGCTAAATATATAGGGTATACACTGTAACCCAAACTTACGTGGTCATAGCTTTATAGCATGTTACTGAATGGAGTCCACCTGTGTTTTTAAGAATCTTCAGTTCGGGTGTCCAGGTGGCATGGTGGTTTATTCTGTTGCCTACCAACACGGGGATCGCCGGTTCGAAACCCTGTGTTGCCTCTGGCTTGGTCAGGCGTCTCTACAGACACAATTGGCCGTGTCTGCAGGTGGGAAGCCAGATGTGGGCATGTGTCCTGGTCACTGCACTAGCACCTCCTCTGGTCAGTCGGGGCGCCTGTTCAGGGGGGACGGGGAACTGGGGGGAATAGCGTGATCCTCCCAAGCTCTACGTTCCCCTGGCAAAACTCCTTATTATCGGGTGAAAAGAAGCGGCTGGCAACTCCACATGTATCGGAGGAGGCATGTGGTAGTCTTGCAGCCCCCCTCGGATCAGCGGAGGGGGTGGAGCAGCGACCGGAACGGCTCATAAGAGTGGGGTAATTGGCTGGATACAATTGGGGAGGAAAAAAAGGGGGGGTCCAAAAAAACCCCAAAAAACGAAAGAGTCTTTTCAGTTCATCAAAGAGCAATCTCAGTGCCAAAGTAACTGTTGCAGTGTTTGTAGCCAAACAGTTGCAGGTTGATTTCTATGGCCATGTTATTACAGTAACCCTCAGAGGGCTCTCTGGCTGGCTCTATGATTACAGGTCTATTTTAAAGCTGTCCCACTCTGCATCAGTTGGAGCACACTGTTATATTCAGAGAAAGGCAGTCACAGTACCAGGTGGGTAGACGTATCAGCAACACCCCAGAACAATTGCCTCAACAGTCTATTCATGGGCTTTGCCACACAAGGCCTGCTGTGTGAAAACTTTGCTGGGCCATGATGTCGTCCATGCTGTGATGGAGTGCAAATGGTGGAGAGCAAACACCATGGTACATAGCCACTGTAGAGTGGAGAGCAGCCAGTTTATCACACACACAGTGGGTACAGACTCCATCAGCCGAGCATGTGGTAGGGGCTTTCAATGGACTTTTGTGCGTCTGTGTGTTCCCACTTCATTGCTGAGATCATTATTTGAACTGAAGACAACAAATTAAATGGTTGTATAAATTTCTGAACTATTGTGAAACTTGTGCTGATGCAAACTTAGGTGTGTAAAGAAAAGCGCTAATGCATGAGCTATAAACATCTAGTTTTACTTAACGCGGAGGGAGCATTAGGGAAGGACTTTCTCTCACATGCCAGACTTAATTTGTGGACGGTGATGTGCAGGATGTACTCAGAAATAGTTCCAGTCAAGGGGAAGCCTTTAAAAAAGATCAATGTATGGGGGCTGGCGCTGGGTAAAACCGCTCCAAATAGCCCCTTTGTTATTTTAATCAGGGCCAGATCACAGAGGCCTCCGAAAAAGGTGTTACCCCATAAAAAAAAAAAGATTAAATAATTCTCTTTCATTATTCGACAAACCAAGCTGTCTGCACGGGCAGCTGTGACTCTCCTTTGAAACAGGGGAGCATTACAACAAAAGGTTCCTCCTGTGAGCTACATAAATGGATAGATGGAGAGAAATTCTGGGTTATGCCATTTTGGGTTGCCAAGTTTTCAGCTATTATAATCTAGTGAGTAATTACATTTAACCACAACATCAACTAAGCAGCACTGATAATAGCCTTGCAAGCTGTGGGAATACACATGGGGTGATGCTAATGGTTGTTCTGACGACAACAACAGCAGGAAACTGACTGATTACTGGAAGACACATAAATGATGTCTGAAAACTCAATGTCCTCACATATACTCACACACACACACATACACACACACATATATATATATGTTACTACTGCTACTATAAATGATGCAACATAGCCTCTGTATTATCACATGCTGCAAACTACTTATCAAGAATGAAGTTAATTTATGCTGATTTTAGTTTGTTTGAGGATCCTTTGAAAGGAGTCACTGAAAGTCAGAACTTATCCTTTCATCCCTGGAACAGTAAAAAAAAATTTAAGGCACATAGTTTGGCCATGGGTCAGGGCCATGGTTATGTACAGTGACTGACTGTTTCCTTCTAAAAGCAAACATGCTCCTCTGTGGTTTTTACATGCCTTTAAAAAAAAACAGGTTGTTGTGATGTATTGTGGCTGCTATTGTTATGGTTTGCTTTGCTGAATCTCTGACCTACACCCTTCTCTTGGTATGGGTGTTTTATTAGAAAATATAGCGGGGCTGGTCTAAGGCTGCATGTTGCATCAGGCGATTTCTTCTGATAGCAGGTTCCCAATGGAGGAGGGACGTTAGAATGTGTTTTATATTCTTTTTGACATGTGAATATATTCTATTTCATATCCATTTGGACAGCTGTAGCTGATAATTCAGTGGAGGCTGGTGGTCTCACAGCTACAAAGCCATTTCTTGATGCTCTGCTCCATGTGAGAAGTTGGCATTATTAAACCCAACAGCTGCAACCATGACAAATAGATTGAGTGATCAGATATATCTTGGGTCAAAAGGGAGGCTAATAGAACTTCTACCGAACAGAAAATTTCATAAAGGTACCCGAGAGAAAGAAAGCTGGATGTAATGAACCACTGTTATAGGGTGGAAGCCTAGAAACAAAGGTCATCCAATTCCCAGTGAGAATCATTTTTCTCACAGCCCCACACACACATGGCACACGATACAGTACAGACCCCCCCCCAAACTGATTAACTAGAAAAGTGGTTTTACTGCTGTGCTTGATAACGTGGGGGGAGTGGTGGAGGAGAGGAGATGAGGGAGAATCTTGAAGATGAATTCCACCACAAAATGGCAGAAATTGAGACCAAAAGGACCTACCAAAGCAGTCTGTGATGAGGGGATAACCGCTATGAACATGATCCTTTATTTATGCTAGCCTCCCCTCCATCCTGCCCTATCTGTCATGTCCCCCAGCCAAGTGAAAAAAAGTGTTGCCTGCCTGTCAGTCAAGAAAACACTGCCTAACTATGGATCAAGATGAAACTCATCGGGGTGACTCAAATCATCTACGTCACCTGCAGGATGGTAAAACTTTGATGATATACAGCGGTAAACAATTATGTAATTTCTAAAAATAGCTAAAAAAAGCAACAACAACAATTTGATGAAAGAATTCCTGTATGACTATGTATGAGTTGAACCCCTCAGAGCTGAACAGCTTTGACTGACACATTCCCTTGTTAGCATTAGCATATTCACAAGCATGGTGCAAACTTTGTGACAAGCCAACCAATGTTCATCAGCACATCGACAGGAGGATGAGAGCAGCAGTTGCATAGCACATGTGGAATATCCCGTTTCATGTGATATACATGTTAAATATCCATTGCTGGCATGGGAAATTGGACGCATGCTTGGTGCATTCTCGCTAGCACTGTGTTGCTATTATTATTGAAAGAAACATGATAAACAATGAACCAGGCAATTTATATGCGTCAGTGAACGGATGAGACCTGTCGTCAGAAGGCCACAGAGCAGGATTGCCAACAAACCCAATACTAAGTTCTTAATCAACCTGCCAGATAGCGCTGGGCCTCTCAAATCAATTTCATATTCAGCTGCTGTCGACTTCCACCTTGTCAGTGCTGTTCGCTTATCCAGCAATTACTGAAAGTCATCAGAGGAGTTGTTTTTTTTTTGTAAGAGTAAACACAATCACAAATTGAGAAAATGTGGAAACAGGCCCTTTCTCTCCAAAGACAGCTCAAGCTGCTCTTGCAATAATTAGTTTAAAAATAGCCTAATCTGAGATTAATATCTAGCGACAGACTGATAAATGACATGTCTGAAACAATATTTCACGAGAGAGTAAAATTCAGGGCACAATTAATGATTAAGAAACCATATAATGGCTCAAGAGCATGTTATCATGGGGCATCCAAGTGGCGTGGCGGTCTATTGCGTTGCCTACCAACACGGGGATCGCCGGATCGAATCCCCGTGTTACCTCCAGCTTGGCTGGGCATCCCTACAGACACAATTGTCCGTGTCTGCGGGTGGGAAGCCAGATGTGGGTATGTGCCCTGATCGCTGCACTGGCACCTCCTCTGGGCAGTTGGGGTGCCTGTTCGGGGTAGAGGGGGAACTGGGGGGGAATAGTGTGATCCTCCCACATGCTACGTCCCCCTGGTGAAACTCCTCACTGTCAGGTGAAAGGAAGCGGCTGGCGATGCCACGTGTATCGGAGGAGGCATGTGGTAGTCTGCAGCCCTCCCCAGATTGGCAGAGGGGGTGGAGCAGTGACCGGAACGGCTCGGAAGAGTGGGGTAATTGGCCGGATACAATTGGGGAGAAGGGGAGGGATCCAAAATGAATAAATAAATAAATAAATAAAAGAGCATGTTATCATTCAGTTGTCTATTCCCTGATTTTATTTGGACATTTTCAAATCATCAGGCAACAAAATAAAATTTCCAAGGTCCAAGAAAAGCAAATACTTTCCCAAAAATGTAACTATACACAAGGAGAGGAGGTAACAACTGTAGAGAAGCTGAAAAACGAATGTTTTCCACACGTGCTGGCTGTCAGAGGAAAGCCATGCTGGAGTTCCTGCCGCCTCACACGCTCTGATGATGACAGGCTCTTGTTTCCTTTTAGTGGACCAGCAGCCGTGTTGTGCTTGGATGTGTGTGAGTGCCACGGCCCGGAGGGAAACTCACAACATACATGAACTGAGGATACCGGAGGGGTAGCAGTCCCAGGATCGGCTTTCCATCACGGAAATATTATCATACCTCCGGTGGTTAACAAAGAAATGTGACAACCATTGTGAATTCTAGAGGCTTCTATCGCCTCTAGTCACTTCTGTTATCCATCCAATTATAACACTCACCCAAGGACAGCACATTAAAAGGATTCTGGAGGCTTGACAAATCATGTATGTCAGCCATGCAAAACCAATAGGTGAAAGTCACTCTTCAGCAGCGGCACTTTCTCAAAGACGGACTTGAAATGAAAGCAAGAAAAATGTAATTATTTTATACTAAGCAATTAGTTAGGATTTCTTTGCTACACTGAATCTTCAAATTTCATTTTCAATTTCATACTTAGTAGCTCATTTCATAGATAGTGCTATCTAAAGACATCGGGCAAAAGCAGATCAGGTACCGCAGCCATGGAACGTCTATGTATACAACTGTGCAACACCCCTTCGACTCCTTAACTGCAACAATAAGTGTGTTGTACAGGTATCCGGGTAGCGTAGCGGTCTATTCCGTTGCCTACCAACACAGGGATCGCCGGTTTGAATGTTACCTCCGGCTTTGTCGGGCGCCGTCCCTTCAGACACAATTGGCTGTGTCTGCGGGTGAGAAGCTGGATGTGGGTATGTGTCCTGGTCGTTGCACTAGCGCCTCCTCTGGTTAGTTGGGGCCCCTATTCAGCGGGGAGGGGGAACTGGGGGGAATAGTGTGATCCTTCCATGCGCTACGTCCCCCTGGTGAAACTCCTTACTGTTAGGTGAAAAGAAGCGGCTGGTGATACATGTATCGGAGGAGGCATGTGGTAGCCTGCAGCCCTCCCCGGATCAGCAGAGGGGGTGGAGCAACGACCGGGACAGCTCAGAAGAGTGGGGTAATTGGACGGGTACAATTAGGGAGAAAGTGTGTTCTACAGCAAACATTATACGATGGTAAGATGTAATGCAATTCACTGTTAACAGGTTGCAATACTGTGTTAAGGAGATCAGGAGTTCTGAGTCAGTTAACTGTGCCATTTCCTAGACATGTCTGATGAATGTTAAGGCAAACACTGATAAGGCAGACTAATGAGGTGACGTGATGAGTAAAGTCATCAGTGGAGAATTAATTCATCAGCAGAAGTTCAGAGTAAGGCGCAGATTAGAAGCAAAGCAGATGCAAAAACCCCCCCAAAAAAAACAGGATATAGGAGATGAAAAGCAAGGGTCCAGGGAGATATCACAATGGCGGAGCAGTGGTTTAGCCACCAGGCTCCCACAAGGCCTAACCTATAGATGGCCGGCACATTGCTCAGATGTTGCTGTGAACAACGCCCAGATACCTCATGGATTCAGTCATTTGCAGATGAAACCCAGACGTAGCCGACTTTCTTAGATCTGTGTGTACTACGGCTGTCCCGAATACAGCGCACTTTCCAAAAGAACATCTCAATAATCACTCTAAACTAATTAGCCAATCAAATCAAGGGCAAAGACGGGACGGTTAATGAATGCAGCCCCAGTGGTCATTTGTTCCCTTTTGAAATGTTAATGGCGACCGAAATACAAAGTGGTGACATAATATATTTTAGAAAATTTCATTAAACAAACAAACACAAGAATAGTTTGAGGCATAATAACCATGACATCATGGTAACAGGCACCGCACTTCTGTGTAGCCAACGCTACAGATCAGATGACGGGACAGGAACCGTCCGTATGGTCGCCATTGTTTCTGAGCAATCACATTACAAACAAAGCAACGAGGTCACTTGGCACCGAGGAACAAGTGTATTTGAGTGGATAGCTTTGCCTTTGTTCATATATTTTGACAATGCTAATGTGATCAATGTAATGCCAATAGCCTAAGCTATATAGTAGTAAGTTACCAAACAACCAGCACACAACTCAGTCAATAAAGAGGACGACAGGCTACGCTACATGATAGTTAGTCAAGATGTATATAAAAACTCCAGACATGACTGTGCAGGAGACAGACAGACCAATGGATAGATGGATGGATAGATAGTTAGATAGATAGATAAAAAGAAGCATCTGAATAACACCTGAAAAAAATATATCAATACCAGCTATGCAATTATCCAAATAACTGGATATTCAGGGCCAGGCCTGGTGTGTTCACAAGTTTGTTTGTTTGTCCGTTTTAAAGTACACACTACACAAATAAACACATGTGAAACTGCATCTTATTAAATGCAGTGATGGTCTTGTGGATCACATTTGATCACAAAGAAGAGGAAGCAATAAATAGTGGTCATATAAAGAGAAAGGAAGGAACAAATTCATCAAATATGGAAGCAGAGACAAGCAACAAAAAAAAAAACAATTTTTACTTGCTAAAGTAGCAGGTCATTCCCCTTTCCCCTGCTCCCCTGCACACTCGGGGGATAAACACAGGACCTCTTGTGGCGTCCTGATTCCACATTATGGCTCCTGAGCTCGTCCATCACACAGTGCTGCATGGACCGCTTTATAAGACAACTATTCAGCCCAAGTCACAGTCCGCATGCCGAGCATTCCTCCAGAGCCTGAGCCAATGGATGCAAGGAAACATTTAATTACA
The DNA here is from genome assembly GCF_029633865.1 of Lampris incognitus. Lineage (NCBI taxonomy): Eukaryota > Metazoa > Chordata > Actinopteri > Lampriformes > Lampridae > Lampris > Lampris incognitus. Next base: position 27,984,112 of record NC_079226.1, read on the forward strand.
TTGAGGCTCAGACCCAGTGCTCTGCCCCTAATGTGATTTTGTAGGATGCAACCCATCCCCCAGATGTGGGAAATTCAACAGTGGTCACGACCTGTGAAAGCTGAATTCACAAGGCTCTGAAATCACGCCGTCGGCCTAAAACAGACACACAATGATTATGATGTTTAAAGATGTTCAGCCTGCATCTTGTGCGGTATGACAGCTCATAGAAGAAACTAAAATGAAAGCTAAAACAGAGGAATGAGCTAGAAAATAGAGAGCTATGTGTAGCTGCAGTATTGGATATCTGGTGTACATTTCACTGAGAAACAGTCAGAAAACATTCGGGGGGAAGAGAGTGTGTTATTCAAACCTATTTTAACAGTCAATTCAATTAAACAATTTTGGCAAAAGATAAAACACTTACGCACAACATTTCTATACCTGGGCGCCAAAACTCTGGAAACTGTTGAAACAGTGAAGACCTCATACATCCACGGCTGGATAACATCATGTAGTACCACGGCCAGTCATTGAAACAGTCAAACAAGGCACATTCCTCAACACTTACTTCTGCAGGATGACCTAAACCGATGTGCCTCAAAGAGAAGTCTCCCAACCAAAAACAACCTCTGTGTCAGACCTCGGTCAAACAGCATTTGCAATCTTTCCTTCGGTGTTTGCTTTCACCCTAACTGGCGTGCCAGATGGAGGGTTTAACATATTGTGACAATTTGGAAAGTATTACATATGTTGTCAATCAGACAAGTATGCATTCGCTATGCATTCCCTGTCTAATGTCGATAGGGATGTGCTTTGTATCGCCCCAAGAAAGACTTCAAGTCTGTCCGTCGCTTAACTCCGCCACCTCTCTCTCTGAGTTTCTTTACATTTCTCGTTTTATCATATGATCATTCTGGAGACGCAAATATATTTTATGCTCCATTTGCTGTCAGTGCCATGGCTTTGACTCTTTCACTTCTTTTAAATGATGTTACCCTGCTGCTAATCTAGGAATTAAGGGTACTCTACCGTTATACTAACGTTTTTCTACTGTGGCGGTACAGCAAGTTTTTCGGTAGGGCTTAATCGGCTTTAACGCTTAGAATGAAAAATGTAAATGAAAATACTTAATTCACTTCCAAAGAGTCTAAATCTTTCTGGCACTCACCCCAATGCCATTCCAAATATGACTAGACAAACCCAAGTACACAAATTATTCACAAATACTATTTGACTTTTTTTAAAAATTATTATTATTAATCTCACTTCCCTTATACTATTTAAGAATCCTGTACCATTACACTTTTATGGCAAATACCATCAGCAATGTGTTCATGTTGACATGTTTTTGTGTATACTTTGTAGATCTTACACTTTTGTGTGTGTGTGTGTGTGTGTGTTCTTGTCTGTTTGATGGGTGTAACACCATTTGTAGGGAGTAATATAGGGTTGATATGGGTAAGGAAAATATTTTTTACAATACGTTATTGCATGTTCTTGATGTTTTTTGTTTTTTGTTTTTTGCTGTTAAGATGGAGTGTGTTTATCCGGACTGATTCCGACAACAATTTCTGGTGGAGGCGAGCTCAACGCTTTGTTTCTAGTGAACTCTACTTACCTTAAAAGTCAAGCGTATAGTAATATAATAAAACATATAATAATGTATTTAGAAAAGCACTATATAAGGCGGATGTATTAAATCAATTGACTTTTAAAGCAGTATTACATTTTGCGCCTATTTCCAGATCTTGTTCCATGTGCCATCTGTTCTCTTTTAGATGAATTAAACAGATTTAAAGCATTAATTGGAGCACTGTTGGTAACTAATATTGAAGAAGAAAGAGATTAACCTGAAAAACCTGTTCATATAATCAAAGAATGCAGAACATTCAAATACAGATGAACTTGGTCTGTAAGAAAACAGAAACCTGGTTCACTGCCAGGGACTGATGTGTAATATGCAGAAGAAAAGGAGACTACCTCACTACACCACTGGAATACAGTTCTTTAAATAACAAAGGCAATGTGATTGCCTCCATCTATTAGTATTCTGTAAAGCACTCTGCTTCAAGACAGGGTCTCTTTTTCCAAAGATTAAAAGCTAAACTGCATCAGAAATCATTTGTCTTTGCCATTTTCACAGCACTCGACTCGTATGTGTGTGCGCTTATACATGGTAGAGACTAGGTAAGTTCATGATTCCCATCATGTACAAAGAAAGGATTAGAGCTCCACATGAAATGTTTTCCCAGGATTATAGAGTTAGGGAGACATTTCATATGGAGAAAACACAACCGTCCATCCATTTTCCAAACCACTTATCCTGCTCTCAGGGTTGCGGGGATGCTGGAGCCTATCCCAGCAGTCATTGGGCGGAAGGTGGGGAGACACCCTGGACAGGCCGCCAGACTATCACACAGGGCGAATATATGCACACACGTGCATACACACACACACACACACACACACACACACACACACACACACACACACACACACACACCTAGGGACAATTTAGTATGGCCGATTCACCTGACCTACATGTCTTTGGACTGTGGGAGGAAACCGGAGCACCCGGAGGAAACCCACGCAGACACTGGGAGAACATGCAAACTCCACACAGGACGACCCCCAAGGTTGGACTACCCCGGGGCTTGACCCCAAGACCTTCTTGCTGTGAGGCGACTGCACAAACCACTGCGCCACCATGCCGCCCAAAAAACACAACCGACACAGTAGGAAAACAAAATCTTTATCGAGTATCTGGAATTCTGTTAAAATGGCAGCAGACAACTCCCCACTAGTGTTTCCAAGTGTTTTTATTGTTTGCGCCAGATCACTTTCCATTTATTAGCAGCCTGGTTACTGTCCAAAGCAACAAACAACCATAGGAATCCCAATTTGAACTAGAAACCCTGATCTCAGTGCTATGATAAAGGCAGAGCAAAACATCTGGTAGTATTAATGAGTAGACAGGTTGTGTTACTTACTGATCCAGTAGAAAGAATGCCAACTGGATGTTGGTTTGGAACCCTCTCAAGTCCCAAGTGCTGTATTGAACTCTGTTTCCCCGTTGCGATCTGTTTCCTCCTAGTCAAGAGTTCAGTGCAACACCGACAAACTTGATTATCCTTAACCTAACCCTAAGCTTATCCTAACGTTTACCTTAACCCAATCGTAACTGATCGCTAACCTGTTTCTTTGCAAACGCTTTCGCCTGGCTAGGGGGAAACAGATCTGGACAGGGGAACAGAGTTCGATACAACACCGGGACGCTTGATTAACCTTAGCCTAACTTCAACCTAACCCTAGGCTTAGCAAACAGCGTTTGATAAAACACCACAGCTCGCTCCATTGAGTGAATGCCCATCCGTCCGAGGTTCACTCTTGTTTTACTTCTGTTTCTATCACTCTCCCTCTTCACCTACTTTGTCTCCTCCATCAATGGAGTTCTTTTTCTCTTGCCGGGTAGAGTTCCCACTATCACTTCGGTTGTTCCACCGTCCACCATTTCCGCTACTGGACATAATTACCGATAGCTACCGAGGAAAACAAAAGAGCTAGCCTCTTTCTGTTTTGGTTGCGCAGTGGCTGACGACTTCCTTTGTGCCGCATATCGAGCCTTAATTTTCCCACGAGATCATACCTGGTGGCAGACAGAATTGCATAGTGAAAGCAAGGCTTATAGAGAACCAATCTAAATGTGCAATCACATGCAATCAACATTTACTTCATGATGATAAGTTAAAGCAAAGAAGTTGTCTATTGCCGCTTTAAAGTTCTTGCCAAGGTCAGGTTAAAACATCACTTCATATGCAGTAATCATCTGGATATTTGAACTCCTGAACTCCAAACCAAAATACTGTGATGAAAGAAGCCAGGGGCCAATCTTAGTGCTCAGCTCGACACAGCAGGTTCAACTTATTTTCTACATTTCCCATAAACATATTACCATCTCTCACTGTGAAAATGAACAGATCATTGCTACTACCCCAACTTCTGATTGCTTGCAACCTTCCGATAAGGTAAATGATAGTTGTGGCATCACATAAAAGACACCCAGTAATAAGTGTCCATTAGTTTTCAAAGCCCTCCTCTGTCAGATTCAGTGAACATACCTCAAGGGGAAACCTCTCCAAAAGTCCACCCAAGAATGTGATCAAGGTCATGCTGATAAGCGAGTCAGACATCATGTCTACCAAAACAAGCCTTTCCAAAAATATAGGGCTTCAGCAACATGTCTCCTTAAGAGCCTTCAACAAAGTGTAGTCATAAAAAAAATCCACTTAGAATTTCAATATTCCTGATTACCTCGTCCACACCAACATGAAACAAAAATTATGCCTGTAATAGGGGCTTAAGGGATGTCATTTCATGCATCTCCTAAATACAATTCCCTCTAATCACTGTCATCAAAGTCACAGCAGTTCCTGATTAGCTGTCCACATTCAAAATATTTATCTTGCTAATAACATTAATGATGAAGCCTGAACACCAAAAATGATGCAATGCTGTCAGATCTGTGCATGCCATTGGTGTCGAAGGCACAAGTTGATCATGGCCAGCTGGACATTAATGACTAACTAAGGGGTGATACTGTAGCAAATAGTAGGAGGAAGTGGTCAGTGCTAATGACCAGTGAATGTGTAAGATGTAAGTAACAGGCAACAGGGTGTCTTTTCTCTACTTTCTTTTACCAGCTCTCTAGATACATCCTTCACATCCTCTTCAGGAACATGTGGCCTGGGAAGGGTGGGATAAATAATTCAGTTCTCATTACCAAGGGGTCCTGGCCATGTGACAGAGACAGGGAGAGAGTGACTTAGCCTGATAAAGAGAGTATATTACATTGAGCACATGTTTGTGAAGTGATATGTTAAACAAGAGAGTAGTGTGACAAATGGCTGTCACAACTTGGACATGTCTTGTGCTATTTATGATTACTGTCACAAACAGACATGTCTGATCAATAAAGACAGGCAATGGCATCAGGCTTCGATGTCTCTAAAACTACACAGCAGTGTAAATCTCAAGTTGTCTGAGCAGATGTGCCCATTTGTCTACACTTCAATTGAGCTCAGTATGTCCTTTGATGTTATTTTGATTCAGTAAAGCTGTGTTTATTAGAACAAGCTGAATTTTGGAGCGAGGAAAGTGTGAACATGAGAGGAAAGTAGCCATTTTAGAGTCAAGGCAGATTTGGTTGTAAGACCAATACAAGCTGGAGGACAGAATCACTGTCAAGTGTGGCCCTGAACCAGTGAAATATCGGAAAAGATAGCTAATGCAGATGCTGACACCCCCACCCCCCACAACACCAGATCAATACCCCTTTTAGGTAACCGATTAGGCCTCCTAGTTCACTGGTTCTCAACCTGGGGGTCAGGACCCCCAATGGGGTCATGTGATAATTTCCGGGGGTTGCTACATGATTGTGGAGAAAACAAGCTTGAAACTGTCCAGACCCACAGTGCACCAATTGCAAAAAACTCAGTATATTGTTTCTTTAATTGCTTTGCCATCACAGTATAAAAGGCAGTGTGCTCTGCGCTGGCCCTCAGTATATTCCAAGACTGGGTCATTCATATAATATATTTTTGTTGATGGATGAAGTATATACAAAAGATTGGGGTTCCTTTGGGCTCTTGTTTTTTCCCCAAATATGTCTGTCTATTTTTGGGCTTGAGTGAAAAGGAATATGCTTTGAATCCTGTTAAACCTTTCCATCATTGTATCATCTGGTATGGTCGTTATATTGATGATGTGTTAGTTGTTTTTGATGGCAGTGAGACTCAACTTTTGGATTTTCATAAATATTTGAACTCTATTAATCACAATATTAGGCTCTCTATAGACCACTTTCTGCATCGTATCCATTTTTTTTTTTGGATTTAATTATTTTTAAAGGGGGCTGAGGGATAGTTTCATACCACTCTCTTTAGGAAGAGTACCTCATGCACAAGGCTCAGCGTTTTCGGTTTTTACCCATTTTCACCGAAAAATACCCAGATTTTTTAAAAGGGGCAGATCGGTTTAAACTGATTTTCACCCGGATTTCATGTTTCCACAGATCCAAAAGTTGTTCCTGTTCATGTGAGGTTATGTAACAGTGTCCTCTTGTGGCGAAACAAAGGCATGCTGGATGGCTTTGAAAAATAAAAACCGAAAACGCTGAGCCTTGTTCATGCAACACTATCCTCAGAGCGGATTCTTTTCACCCCCGCCACCTCTAAGAAAACATTCCGTGTGTGTGTAGGGGGGGGGGCGTCCGGATAGTATAGCGGTCTCTTCCGTTGCCTACCAACACGGGGATCGCTGCTTTGAATCCCCGTGTTACCTCCGGCTTGGTCAGGCGTCTCTACAGACACAATTGGCCGTGTCTGCGGGTGGGAAGCCGGATGTGGGTATGTGTCCTGGTCACTGCACTAGCGCCTCCTCTGGTTGGTCGGGGCACCTGTTTGGGGGGGAGGGGGGACTGGGGGAATAGTCAAGTCAGTTTTATTCGTATAGCCCAATAGCGTGATCCTCCCACACGCTACGTCCCCCTGGCGAAACTCCTCACGGTCAGGTGAAAAGTGGCTGGCGACTCCACATGTATCGGAGGAGGCATGTGGTAGTCTGCAGCCCTCCCCAGATCAGCAAGGGAGTGGATCAGTGACTGGGACGGCTCAGAAGAGTGGGGTAATTGGCCAAATACAATCGGGAGAAACGGGGAAATTAAAAAAAAAAAAGTCTGTACGATTAGTAGCCAAATATAATCATTCTTCAAATCAGCATTAAAAAAAAACATTGTAGGCACTGAATGTTAAAGAAACAACATAGATCATTGTCACCTTTAAAAACACATTCAATTTATTTTCATATGATTCACGCGAAGACACACATCAGCAATAACTGCTTCTGTGCGAACGACTAATGTTTAGTAGGACGCATTTGTGCAGACTAATAGCAGGTGCAGTCCAGAACAACAAGATGAATGTAGTATATAGTTGATATATCAAAGACTAACGTTTGCTTGGACGAGTGAGTTGCAGCAATCGAAGGACAGCAAGGACAACAGCAGACTAATAGGAACGACAAGGTTAATGTATATAGTTAATATATCAAAGGCTAATGTTTAGTAGGAAGTGCTAGCTAACATCCTAAAGGTCCTTCTCAGATCGTCCATGAGTGAGTGACCACGATTTTTGACGCATAGCCCACGGCGGCATTTCCATGACACCAGGCAGACAGATTATGAATGATCGATGTGTTTCTATCGGGGTGGTGGGAGTTAAATGTCCCAGTGCTATTGGGAGGGGGGTCATGAACTCCAACCTGATTATTCAGGGGCTCATGACTTGAAAAGGTTGAGAACCATTGTCTTAGCTAACTCGCTGGATATTTAGTATCCTCCTACTGGACTTTTTCTTGGCTGGGAACATGTGTGTGATTGATGTACCCCTGCTCCATTCCACTTTTATTTTGACAAAGGATACGTTCTCTCCACGAGAAAAAGTAACACAAGGGCCAGGGAAAAAAATGTCTCACTGATCAAATCTGTAGAGATACAAACAGCCACAGAGACATAAGCATGCTGGGGACAAATAATGCACATAGGCAAACACCAAAGTTAAACTTTCCCCCTAAGCACAACACACAGCCTTTTGTCTTATGTGCCATGTCCTGCACTTTAGCTCAACCCAGATTGATCTGATGGAGTTGATTATGGGGACACAGACTGAGAAAGCAATAGCTATATATCCTTAGCTATGGGTATATCGTTCTGGTCTCTCTCTCTCTCTCGCTCTCTCTCACACACACACACACACACACGCACACACACACACACACTGCTTGTCTGACAGGATGGGTCACTGAGATGAAGGAAAAGTTTTTTTTTCCTGCTTTAGATGAGCTTCCATCTGGCCTTGCCACAAGTGATGTTTCATGTGAAAGCCATTATTCTTTCCTTACTTCTTAAGCCTGCCATTAAGAACAGCCTCCCCCCTCCAAAAAAAAAGAAAGAAAGGGAGAGAACATCAATTCCCCTGCCCTCAGTTCATCTTGAAAAGCTCACTAACAAGTAAGACAAATAGATTTGACATTTTCAACCGGCGACGTGAAAAAAACTGGATGTTCCTCTCAAATGATTAAAATCGCTCTCATCTCATCTTCCACTTTGACACGAATAAAAGCAAAAGTGACAGATGTTATTTCTTTTATGTGCCCCTGTGTGACGTGCGGCTGTGAGTGCCATCAGGCAGTTGACAGGGGTGCTGAACCATGCCTTTACCATTCATTACATATCAGTCCTAAACCCACCCTGGGTTTGACATAGATTGTCCCGGCAAAACAGGACTGGACCTCCTGCAGCCTGCAGTCACCAGGTCTGTTCTGGCAAATAGTTACCTGGGGAGCGAGAAATGCCAAAATGCCAATCCCCATCCAATCTAACCTTTAAAACCTGTCAAACTCTTACCACCAAGAGGTCTGACTGGCTGGTACTGGCCCCCCAACACCTGCTACGGGGAACATTTTGTTGTAGAAATATGATCATAAAGATTATTGTTGGCACTGTGCAGCACTTGTAAACTCTTTTTTGTGAAACACCACATGGAAATAAATTCTCATCAATGTATACAAATTGGCACATTGAAGCATTTTTATCAGTTATTTACAATTTCACTCCCCTCCTCAACGTTCCCTTGTCACTCTCATATCTTCTTCTTCTTGAATTCTATGGCGCGGAAACATGCGCGGTGCATTTCCGCTACCAATGGGTATGGTATGTGAGCCAGTTCCCGCGGTTGAAACGGTAATGCCAAATCACTACTGGTGGACACATTTCACTATATTAATGTAATTATTATTACTATTTCTACCATCGGACGTTCTTCGCGATGTGTCAGCCAAAGAAGCGGCTCTTGGCCAGGACAGCTGGATCCAGAGCAGCGCCAACACTTTGCCGGGCTAGAAGAAAGAACTGCTTACGTCAGGGGCTGGGGCGACATTATCGCCGTGCACCCCTTAACACTCAGTAATGATGCTTCCAAGTCAAAGTTGATAGGAATAAAATGGTTTTTATCAGCACATACTTTATCCGATCGACTTTAACAGAATGAATTTGAAACTCCACATTAATTTTTCTGCATTTAAAAAACTAATTTCAATATAACTATTCGAAATCCTATGATTAAAAACACATCAACAAAGAACATTGAAGAGTTCGCCCTACACTAAGTAATAAATAGCAAAAGAATGCTGATTGATGTACATGTGTTGTTGTATTGAATATTGGCCTGTAGCTGGTATCCAGTAGTGTCGCTGTGTTGTGCGACTGTCAGCCCATATGGAATAATGACCTTTTAGCCCCAGTGGGATGGAATAGTGCATTAATGGTTTGGTTTTGTATAATCTGATATTGGTTGGTGTGTTCAAATATTTGGTTAAGTCTATGTATAAAATAAACTAATAACATGTTTTTGATTTAATGACCTAATCATTACATCAAAAAATTAAGAGATTTGGTTAGCTTTTGGTTGGCATATGCTGACGGAATCCTTTTTATGAGCAAGACAGGAGAGAGAAGAAGAGAACAGGAGGAGAGAGCAGAGGAGATGAGGAGTGCCACAGACAGACGAGACAACACACCAAAAGATTTACTAGAGAGGTGAAGAAGAGGAGAGCATCAGATAAGACAGATAAGACACAGCGTTAACACAGTTTGTCACTGTTCAAATGTGTCCCAGTTCAGAAGGAGCCCTTGTCACACAATAGGAGCAGAAGCTATGAGACCAGGTTTGATCAGTTTTCAAAATAGAACAAAGCATTTGCAACATACAGTCTAGCATGTGACTGCTTCATCAAGGTCAAGGCTTTTATTTATTTTTTCTTAGGGTTTTACTCCTGCTGTGGGAAACAAAGATAATGAAGCTGAATGAGAACTAAGATCACACTCGTTTCATTTATTGCGATTTTGTGTTGTGAAACCCAGCCTACACACCTGGCCAGAACATTTTGGTAGAGCAGTGTCTCACATCTTGTATTCATTTTACACTGGAATAACATGAAAATGCTGCAATTATCGGGTGAAATGTTAAGATTTCTGGGCTGGGCTGAGCCCTCAATGTTTCAAGATCCTAACAACACCTGTGTGAGCCATGCTTTTTTTTACTTTAGCCGTTATACCCTTGTAAACCTGAGTCAGGGTTAGGAAAAGAAAGAAAGCAAGGTGATCTGCTTTGTCAAGAGCTGAATAAGGAGCCCCCACAAAATGAATAAACTATCAACTAAACCGTTTAAATGTTAAGACTGTTATCCACTGTTGCACCATATTCACACAATAAAAATTACATAAAGACATTGTCCTTTTTGCATGAATTTCCATATTAAATCCATACAAATCATATTCAAACTCAGAGGCAGTGATCCTATTGGTTTCTACTGGTGTGCCTTGAGGCTGCTTTTTTTGGTTTAATCCAAGATGGCGACTGGTAATTTCAGGGGAACATAAGGGAGCTTCTGGGATAAAATTTGCTACTGCGGGAATAAAAATAGGACTAGAACCATTACAAGATCTTATTTCAGCTTTAATGGCAGATCCTTTCTGTATGACTCATACTGCCTGTCAGATTAGAGTCCCTGATGTCTGTAGTATGATTTCTGTGATCAGAATAATTATTGAAAATTCTATAGGCCACTCATAGAAATCTGATAATACCTTACTTTATGTATGTACTTTTTATGCAAGCACAACATAATATAGCTTAAAAAAAATCATAGGCTCCCTATGTATAGTCCAGTGTTTCCCTAGCCATGGCCGGCATATTTTATTGTAACCCTGCCATCAGGACTTAATTATGTCAGATCTGCCTGTATAGTCAAAAAGCTAAATGTTGGGGCGTCCGGGTGCCATAGCGATCTATTCCATTGCCTACCAACACGGGGATTGCTGGTTCAAATCCCCGTGTTACCACCGGCTTGATCGGGCCTCCCTACAGACACAACTGGTCGTGTCTGCGGGTAGGAAGCCGGATGTGGGTGTGTGTCCTGGTCGCTGCACTAGCGCCTCCTCTGGTCGGTTGGGGCACCTGCTCAGGGGGGAAGGGGAACTGGGGGGAATAGCATGATCCTCCCATGCGCTACGTCCCCCTGGTGAAACTCCTCACTGTCAGGTGACAAGAAGCGGCTGGCGACTCCACATGTATCGGAAGAGGCATGTGGTAGTCTGTAGCCCTCCCTGGATTGGCAGAGGGGGTGGAGCAGCGACTGGGACGGCTTGGAAGAGTGGGGTAATTGGCCGAATACAATTGGGGGGGAGGGGGTAAAAAAAAAGGCTAAATGTTTTTGACATCATAGCTAAATTTGTGTTTTATAAGAACATGAAGTTTAAGATTTAGTTTACATCAAAATCTAAAAATAATTAGCAACGCTAATATTAGAAAATATTTCATGTCGAGGATATGTGTTGAAGTGTCGCAAATAGTAATTCGTTTGTCCAGTTGTGGAACTCCATAGTGAATCATTATATTTTTGGCATCAACAGAATGAGTCCACAGGGAGATCTGCAAGTGCAGATGTGGGGGACTTTCATCATGAAATTCACTCGACCGTTGTTCCTTCGCACAGGGTTGCATGGTTTAAAAATTTAGGGTATTTCCAGACAACAAAGGTCTGTTTGCTTCTTCTGACAAAATCTACAATTTTTTTGTTTTGTTTTTCTTTTGGCATTTTCCACCTTTATTAGCTAGTGATAGTCGAGAGAGACAGGACAGGCAGAGGAGAGGGGATGACATGCAGCAAAGGGCCCGAGCTGGATTCAAACCCAAGCCATTGCAGCAAGGACTTATGTGGTACCAGGTGAGCCGCTGGGGGACCTCTAAAATCTACAAATTTGTATCCTAATTTTACTGAACAGACACCAGAAACAATGTAACTGCAAAGTTTCACAGCCTTAGATTATTATAATGGCAACCACGGAGGAATGTCTCTTTTGCCAACATTTTTGTCACCCCCAGCAGGTTGAAATTCCTGTTGGCTTCAAAACCCAGGAAAATATTGATCCCCTGGGTAACACGTGTTTAAAACATGAGTCCCACAGCATTTAAGAGATGTTACAGTGTATGTATGTTTTCAATTTTTAAAAAGGGTTTTGGCAGTTTTGCAAGTTTGGATATTCATCAATTGTACTATGTTGACTGAAGTTCAGGAACAAAGAATTTGGATTTGAAAGACTCCATTCTTTAGAACCATAAATAGAGAGTGGTTTGTTTCAGCCAGTGTGGTCATGTCCTGGTTGATCCAACTTTGAGAGCTGCTCTGTACACACAGAGGCATACACACACACACTCACATATTCTCTGAGGCTCCAGGCTCCGTTTGAATTTCTCAGTGGCAGTTCTGCGAAAGGTGTGAGGTGGTGAGTAGGGAGCATATGGTGGTTTCCAGGGTCCTGGTGAGGATCGAACCAGGCCTACTGGGAGTGTTGCAGACACATAAAGGGACTCCAGCTGCTCTTCAGGGTGACCTTCATTACCATAATTAAGATGCATGCCACTCAGAGGCACACTAGGCTGGGGAGGGTGCCACAGTGCAAGTATAAGCAGATTGAAAATGGGCAGTGGGCATGACACATAAGGTCAGAATGAGTGGAGAAACATGAATGAAATGCTATATGTGGATTAGTTTTATCTACAACTAAAAAGAAAATTCAATTTAAAGACTACGTCAAAAGTATATACACTGATCAGCCAAAACATTATAACCATTGACAGATAAGTGAATAACATTATCTCGTTACAATGGCATATTTGTGCATCAGTGTGTCAGTAGAGAAAAAAAATAGATTTCCAGGCATTAATTTTCCCAAAAATGTCATGTTTCGGAGAAATGTTTGCATTTTTTTTAAAGAAAGAAACATATTAAGTAATTAAGACTACATTTCAGACAAAAACTTGATTACTTTGTGATATATAGTCCAGTGTATGATTAAACAAAGACAACAAATTTGTGCTAATGATCAATGACAATGAGCTGATTGAACAAAACCGATTAACTGAAACAGAAACAGGTGTAAAAGGACTCAAACTGGGCGAAGGACAACCAAATTAAAAGATTGAGGGTGTGGTAAATAGTTAACCTTCAAGTCATCCATTTTTATACTATGGCAAGAGTGAGCATAGCAACAAGACACAAGGTGGTCATTCTCCATCAGTAAGGTCTCACCCAAGCAGAAGTTTTACAGCTGACAGGAGTTTCAAGTTGTGCTGTCCAAGCTCTTCTGTAGAAGCACAAAGAAACGGGCAAGGTTGAGGACCAAAGACATATGAGCTGGTCACAGAAACAGAGTGCAGCAGATGAGAGATACACCAAACTGGCATACCTTCAAAATCGGAAGATGTCTAGCAGTGCTATCAGCTCTGAACTCACAGAAACCTCTGGAACCCAAGTACACTCCTCTACAGTCCAGAGCAGTTTTGTCAGAAGTATGAGAGTTGCTGCCAAAAAGCCACTCCTCCAAAGTGGAAACAAAGCCAAGAGACTCACCTATGCACAAAAACACAAGGACTGGGGTGCTGAACAATGGCAGCAAGAACTCTGGACTGACAAGTCAAAATTTTAAAGTTTTGGCTCAAACAAGAGGCATTTTATCCATAGAAAAGCTGGAGAACTCTACATGGATGATTGTCTGCAGCTAACAGTGAGGCACAGTGGAGGTTCCCTGGAGATTTGGGGCTACATTTCTGAAAACAAGCTGAAGATCTGGTCAAAATGCTGAGAAGTACAAGCAGATTCTCATCCATCATGCAATACCATCAGGGAGGTGTCTGATTGGTCCCAACTTCATTCTGCAGCAGGACAATGACCCCAAACTCATGACCAAGATAATGAAATAATGAAAAACTATCTTTAATGAGAAGCAGAACAAGGAGTTCTGCAACAGATGGTATGATAGCTCCCAGAGCCCAGATCTCAACATCATCAAAGCTGTCTGGGATTACCTGGACAGACAGAAGCAAGTGAGACAACTAAAGCCTGCAGAAGAACTGTGGCAAGTAAGCAACCAACATGTTTGACTGTTAGTAGGATGTTCTTATTGGAAAAATGCTGTGTTTGCTTTATGCCATACACAATGGGACCTGTGTCTTCCAAAAAATTCCACTTTTGACTCCTCTGTCCGCAGAACATTATTCCAAAAAAGCTTGGGGGTCATCAATGTGCTTTTTCGCAAATATGAGATGAGTACTAATATTTCTCTTAGTTAGCAGTTGTTTGTACCTTGCAACCCTCCCATGGAATCCATTTTTTCTTGGTCTTTTTCTTGCTGTCGAACCAGGAACAATGACTGTAGCTGAAGCTAGAGAGGCCTGCAGTTCTTTAGATCTTGTCCTGCAGTTTTTTGTGATTTCCTGGATGAATCATCGCTGACCCTTGGAGGAATTTTGGTAGGCCAGCAACTCCTGGGGAGATTCACCACTGTTCCAACTCCCAGGTTTTCTCCATTTGGAGACAATGGCTCTCACTGTGGTTTGCTCGAGTCTCAGAGCCTTAGAAATGGCTTTGTGACCCTTTCCAGACTAATATATCTCAATAACCTTTTTTCTCACCTCTTCTGGAAATTATCTTGACTGCAGCATAGTGTGCTGCTTGTTGAGACCTTGTGGACTACTTCACATTGACGGTAAGATTCTATATAAGTCCTGTTTAGCTTCAACAGGGCTGGCAGTATTCAAACCTGGGAGTCTCTGCTCTAACTGAATCCAACGATCAATTAAATTTGGTTAACTGTTTGATTAAGTAACTAAGGGTAGTAACTACCTGCTTAGTTACTTGATTAAGTAACTAAGCATTTACTTTTTCACACAAGGTTGGCTGGTGTTGTATAACCTTTTCTTTAAATAAATGAAATTATCATTTAAAAACTGAATTTTGTGTTTTCTCGGATTCTCTTCGTCTTACATTAAATTTTGTATGAAGATCTGAAACAAGTTACACAAATGTGCAAAAGTAGAGGAAATCAAGAAGGGGTCAAATACATTTTCATGGCACTGTATATATAAAGAGTGTAGTGCAATAGGTTATCTTTCTAGACTTGAGCAAGTAAAATATTATAGTTGGCAGCACAAGAAAAAAAAACAACTATTTTGAGCAAACTTAAAAGGTATTACCTTGAGATAGGCTATTCAGCTAATGTGCAGGAAGAATTTTACTATGGTCAATAATACAAATTTGCAATGTGACCAATCTTATTTTAGGCGAACATGTATAGGCAATCAATGTCTATTATTGCTGTGTTTATATAACCCCTGGTGTAAAGTTAGGGCAGCAGGGACCAACTACTATGTTTAAAAAAAAAACATTAGTTCGCAGTCCATTATTCACATGGACAAACGATCTGGCTGTCCTTACAACTGATGACAAGATTGATTGGAGCAAGGTAGTATGGCTCACAAAATGTAATATGTCAAAAAGACATGCACGTTAGGGTTAATATTCCTGTCTGTGCCCCTGAGCAAGGCAATGGAAAGAAGAACTGGAGTTGATCCCCGGGCGCTGCAGCTGGCCACTGCTCCTATACAATAGGATGAGTTAAATGTAGAGAACAAATTTCATTGTAAGAATAGAATTTGTTTTAAGAATACAATGACAAAATCAAGTGGCTTAAAAAAATATTTGAGAAAGCATATTCCTCTTTTAGTCTCCAGGTCATGCATTTTAGAGCACCACAAAATGGGATAGCCCAGACATGTAGAGCAAAAGACTGCCAAGTATTTCGGTAACAGTTGATCCATTTCCTGAAAGGACGAGGACTGTACTTTCAGAAATGTGCCATGATAAGCTTAGGGAGCAACTCAGACAGTACATATATGGATTTAGCCAACTTCATGAACAACTGCCTCTAAACAAATCTGTCAACACCATTTAAGAGTTCCTTAAAGCCTGGACAGAAAGCACACACTGAGGGACGAGTTAGATCATCTAACATTCATTAGATTAGATCATTGCAGCACAGTGGCCCAGTGGTTAGCATTGTCGCCTCACAGCAAGAAGGTCCTGGGTTCGAACACCAGGGTTGTTCAACCTTGGGGGTCATCCCAGGTCATCCTCTGTGTGGAGTTTGCATCTCCCAATGTCTGCGGTGGCTTCCTCCGGGGTGCTCCGGTTTACCCCACCATCAAAAAGACATGCATGTTAGGGTTAATACTCCTGCCTGTGCCCCTGACCAAGGCAATGGAAAGAAGAAATGGAGTTGGTCCCCAGGTGCTGCACGACGGCTGCCCACTGCTCCTATACAATACACAGCTAGGATGGGTTAAATACAGAACATAATTTTCCTACGGGGATCAATAAGGTACCTCAAAGTAAAAAATAAAAATAGCTCATAGTATTAGCTACAAAAATCTTCCATTCTCCCAGGAATCCTGACAATGAAAAATCCAAATAAATTAAAACGATCAAACAACGGATTACATTACCGCTAATGAGCGCTTTATACAGACCATTTTGTTAGAGATTACTCTCAGGTTAATCAATCACAGAATACAGAGGCCAGGCAAGACGACAGAGTCAGAGACCATTATCTCTCATTCTCAACCACTTCAATACACAGACCAGTCATTAATATGCCTAAACAGGTCCCTGGGTAGGGAGTTGGGAACAACAACAAAAACACAGGCCAGCTTAATTGGGCAACAGTGTGAGGTTCTGATTTGTAATGACTGCAGAACATACTGGTTTGCTGGGGCTTGATAAAGGGCCTCCCACGTTTACCATTGATCCACCTATTTGATGGCTAGAGATGACAGAGGAGGCATAATGAAGACAAGTCTATCTGTAAAACACTGGAAATGGAAAGAGTATTCTCGGTAGTTGAAGTGAGGAGCCATACTGAGCACACAGTATGGCTGGGTGTTAGTACAGTCATAACTCAAACATGCGTCGCTATAGTCCCGTTTCCTTTTTTTCACCTACTTTTAAGGTTAAACCAAAACAATGTTTCTACGTCACCAGTCTGTAATTTTGCGATTGCAGTGCTTGAACTAGACATGTACAACCCAGCTATATTCACAGCGGACTAAGATCCCCACATCCTGCCCTTTACAAGGTGTTTCAACAAGGAAAGGATAAGCCCATTATTTGCATATGGCCCAAAGATGTTTTAAATGCATAATTGTGGACAAAAAGAATGTGGAATCTGGGGGGAGAGACCATAAAAAAAAGTTTACATCTTGCTAACAGATGCGTGGGTCATAGGCTATATCTATATGCAAATTGCAATGGACTTCTTGGCAGAGAACAGTATTCTAATAGTGACCTCCAGGTCAGATGACACCTTCCAAACACTCTTAGTTCATTTTCTACTGGGTAATGCCTTGACCCTAGGGGTGGGCAAAATGGCAAAAATGTCATATCACA
The DNA here is from genome assembly GCF_029633865.1 of Lampris incognitus. Classification (NCBI taxonomy): domain Eukaryota; kingdom Metazoa; phylum Chordata; class Actinopteri; order Lampriformes; family Lampridae; genus Lampris; species Lampris incognitus. The sequence continues at coordinate 28,001,491 of NC_079226.1, forward strand.
TTTTTTTAAGGCAGGATCACAATCCACGATCTTATTACAATTCTTTTTCATGTTGTTTTTTAAGACTGTTTTGCAAGTTGCTGAATTGTACAACCAAATTAATTTCCCTATTTAAAAAAATATAGCCCTACAAGGTAACAAGACCTAAAAATTTTTTTTTTTTTAAAAACAGACTGTTTTTTGCCAGGTGAAATGTCGCTGCATCAGTTACCTTTTTCCAGCGCTTATTTGTCCTGTCATACAGAGTGCCTTTCTCAAATGCTGTCGTTAGGTTTTTGGCTGGGGGCATCCGGGTAGCGTAGTGGTCTATTCTGTTGCCTACCAGCACTGGGATCGCCGGTTCAAATCCCTGTGTTAACTCCGGCTTGGTCGCGCGTCCCTACAGACACATCTGGCCATGTCTGCGGGTGGGAAGGCGGATGTGGGTTAAAAAAAAATAACAAAAAAAAAGCCAGTGCAGCCAGCCCTACAAACGCAAATGACCCTGACTGACTGAGTGATCAGTTTGACATGACTGGGCTGCTGGATCAGGTGACCAACGACGGTTCCAGCTAGCGGCGACCAACAACGTCAATGAACTTACACGATTGGTTAGCTGACCAACGATGTTGGTGGTAAACACGGACGTGAGAGTTTCTCTACTGGCCCTGAATAAGCATAGCATTTCACACGCTAACAAACGTAATATATTGCTCCTCGTGGATACTACTGAAATGCCCCATTGCTAAAAATGTTCAATTCACAAACACCAGCACTAATAGCCACACGCAGTTTCCATATGAGTGAAAATCATTCGCATCTTCCGAGAGTTGGTGGTAACTGAAGTACATTTATAAGCGCCGTCACACACAGACTTTCCAGTAATGATGGCAGCAGTGATTGTAGCCAGGTAATTATTCAATAAAAATAAACTGGTGCTATTTAACTGTATAAATAATAATTTTGCATACTTGGGTGAAAAAAAAATCCCTTTCATGCTGCTTTTTTTCCCCTCTCTCCCCAGTTGTATCCAGCCAATTACCCCACTCTTCTGAGCCATCCTGATCACTGCTCCAATCCCTCCGCCGATCCAAAGAGGGCTGCAGACTACCACATGTCTCTGCCAATACATGTGGAGTCGCCAGCCACTTCTTTTCACCTGACAGTGAGGTGTTTCACCAGGGGGATGTAGCACATGGGAGGATCACGTTATTCCCCCCAGTTCCCCCTCCCCTCCGAACAGGCACCCCGGCCGACCAGAGGAGGTGCTAGTACAGCGACCAGGACACATACCCACATCCAGCTTCCCACCTGCAGAAACGGCCAATTATGTCTGTAGGGACACCCGACCAAGCCGGAGGTAAGACAGGGATTCGAACCACGATCCCCGTGTTGGTAGACTGTCACGCTATCCAGATGCCCTTTCATGCTCTTTTAATGTGAACATTTTGGTGGGCACCTAGAATGAAATTGACAAAGACAGCTCGACTGCATGTACACACACACACACACACACACACACACACACACACACGCACACACACATACACACATATAGTTACATACAAAAAAAGCATACAAATGAGGACGTACTTGCTCTACAAGAGGCAGCATTTATCTTCCCCAGCTTTCAGCTCCCAATGACAGCAGCATTCATCACAGTACATCAGGCTGTCACAGAGGAGGAGGAGCAAACGGAGGAAGAGTGGAGGTGAGCCATGATGACCATGAGACAAAGAAGTAGTGATGAGTGCACAACGGTGGAGAGAGGAGAGCTTGAAGGAAGGGATGAAGAAAGCCAGGAGGCCACAGAAATATGAAATGGATGAAGGAGCGGGGTGGGATTATGTCCTGATAACACAGCTGGTCAGTAGAATGGAAGAATGGTTTGTAATGGAGAAAAGAGCAATGGAAAACAAACTCCATCTTAACTTTCATCATGCCAGTCAAGGGTCACAGAGCAGGACAAATGAGGTCAGAGCGAATCCTCCCGCAAAACACCAGGAGGGTCTCGGGGGAAGGCTTTCGGGGAGCTCTATCTTAGCTTAGCAAACTGATGACGTGCCCAGCTGACGTGCTCTGGAGAAAAAGTAGACAACACAATCTGAGACACTAAAACACTAAACTCAAACGTCTGACATGAATGAGCGCCTTTGAGATTAGAAAAATGGGCAGAAAATATTTTTCATGATTAAGTTGCTTGTTAAGTAAAGCGCACAATATGTGTGGGAAAGCTCCATTTGGGTGGCTAGCCTTACTCTTGATTGAAAATAGTCGTTAAGCAGTTATAACAGAAAGGGCTTGCTCACATTTCTTCATTCGTTTTTTTTTTGGGGGGGGATTTTCCCCCCTTTCTCCCCAGTTGTACCTGTCCAATTACCCCACTCTTCTGAGCCGTCCTGGTTGCTGCTCCACCCCCTCTGCCACTTCAGGGAGGGCTGCAGACTTCCACACGTCTCCTCTGATACATGTGGAGTCGCTAGCCGCTTATTTTCACCTGACAGTGAGAAGTTTCACTAGGGGGATGTAGTGCGTGGGAGGATCACGCTATTCCCCCCTGTTCCCCCTCCCCCCCCCCGACCAGGTGCCCCAACCAACCAGAGGAAGCGCTTGTGTAGTGACCAGGACACATACCCACATCTGGCTTCCCACCCGCAGACATGGCCAATTGCATCTGTAGGGTCACCTGACCAAGCCAGAGGTAACACGGGGATTCAAACCAGCGATCCCCGTTTTGGTAGGCAATGGATAGACTGCACGCTGCCCGGACGCCCTCGTTTTCATATTCTGATAACAAAAAAAAAAACAAAAATAACAAAACAAAAAACAAAAAATAATCGCACTGATAAAAAGATGATATGCTCTGTAATGGTTTTCCATGGTCCTTTCTACATTTACTCCATATTTCATGTCCATTTGTAATCATAACACAATTCTCTTCAGACCGTCTTGTTCACAAAGAATTTTCTCCAATAATCATGATGCAGGCGAGGTAATGCCTGCCAAAACCCATGTTGAGAGGTGTGGATTGAAAGGTTTCCTGTCATAAAGTTGAGAAAAAATTACATTGTGCAAGCTTAAGACTAAATCTGAGAGCTTGATCACACAAATTGGGGCTATGATAATGAGCTACCTGTGGGTAAACACACAACTGTGGAGTCTGATCTGGACCTGTGGGAGCAGAGAGGACGAATGAAGCGACAGTATCTGGGAGTCAACTGTGACTGACGTGCTGAGCAGCAGGCCACATTCCCCGCATAGTGAGGCTGAGTGAGAGGGCCAAGACACGCCACTGTCATGTGTACACAGCCTCGCAGTACACAGATAGTCCCTACGAGCCTCCTTAAGCTGCAGCACACTTGGACTTGAAACATGTTTTTCAGATAAGTAAAATGCTTTAGTATTACTGAAGTAAAGGGGTAGGAGTTGGTCAACATATGCAGTATCGAGCTTTTACTGTATTTATCATAGACGCACAACTCAACCTCTCACTCTGTCTCTATATCATGGACATACACACACACAAGCAAACATGTATAGTATACAGTGACGTATTGAAAAAGGAATTTGGAAGAAAATAATTGCATTCAGCGCTACAGATGGCAACACAGTTGTGCAATTCAAGCAATCACATTTTAAGTATGAACAACCCAATCTGTGATGTTGATTAAGAGCAACAAGAGCTAGAGCAAGATGGTGTTGGTGTAAGTTGTTTAAATTCAAAGCATGTGTGACAACCTCAGGGGATATGACATGCAGCACATCAAAACACAGTATTAACAAAATATGTGCTGGCTATAAACAAGTTGTAATTATATGGGGGGGGGGGTACAATGGGATTAAAGAAAATTGGGGGATTCTGTGAAAACATTTGCGTTGCAGACCGACTATTGCAAAACTGAAGCCAGCCTAGAGATTTGAGAGGAGCTAACATATTTCTGTCACAAGGATGATATATATTCAACTAGAAATGTATGGCAAGGCACGGCCTTGTCCACCTGTGACAATAAAGCAATCCTGTTTAAGGCCAAGGCTCATTCCAACATGGAAAAGGAAGGAAAACCCATTAATTCCAATCTCCGAGTAGAGTCGCCTTTCATCTCATAGCCACTATGATGATGTGATGAGGGATACGTTGAGCAGCAGTTTTGAGTGTGTGCGAGTGTGTGCGTGCATTTTCCGGAAAGAGTTGAGATTCCCTCCAAGGTCCAATTATTCAGATCCGGACCATCTAGAGCCATCCATGCTGATCTACAACCCAGGGCTGGAGCCACACACTCACACAGGCCTGGATTAACAAACACACACACACACACACACACACACACACACACACACACACACACACACACATCAACCAAACAGAACAGTGATGAGTGAAGGACATGATCCACACATGTGACCTGCATGCATCAGGCCCATGCCCCTGGGGAAAATCAGATCGAATGCACTGCAGGAGATTCTGGCCCATCCACCAGAGTTGAAACCAGAAGCCCAGTGGACAGGTCCTGTGCTGTCCAGCTGTCCACACGCCCCCCCGGCACATCTCCAACACGGTGCTATGCAAATTTTCCCACAACGCTACACAGTCGCCCTCTTCATGGCGCTCGCTTTCAGTCCTCCATTCACTCCTGTTTAGCTCTCATCTCGTTTTTTCACCCCCTTACTTTCTTCCTCGCTCTCCAGTTCTCTCCGAGAGGGGAAAGGATTAGAAATGAGTGTCTAACTCGGGGGATCTGAGAGACTGTGTTGGACTCCAGCCAGGCCCCTAACGTAAGCACTCTGCACTAAAAAATTGGCTCCTGCAGATTTTGCCTAGAGCGCAGGTTGGCCTGGAGAGCACAAATCCTTCATTTTGTTAACCTCCCAAGCAGGTGCAACAGTAAAGCAACAAAGTCGTTATGGGTCTGTTGATTAAAACCTACTAATCCTCATCTCTCCTGAGCGTATTTCATAGTTAAGAAGCCAACAGAGTTTCCTTGCATGAACATATTAAAAACATTGCCACTGAATCAGTGGCGCCCTGGGCTCATCTCCCTGCAACAAGACGGTCATGACATGCGAGTCATCAGTCGCAATAAAGCTGTATTTTAGGTATGACTCATTGTATTTCCTTTTTCAAGGAAGCTTTCTTTTTTCTTTTTTCTTTTTTTTTTGGTAGTCTCGGCCTCTGCTGTCTCTGCATTATCATCATCGTTAGACCTTTTATTTCCCCTATCGCTTCGTTTTTTTGTTGTTCCCCCCCCTTTTTTTCTCCCCAATTGTATCCAGCCAATTACCCCACTCTTCTGAGCCGTCCTGGTCGTTGCTCCACCCCCTCTGCAGATCCGTGAGAGCTGCAGACTACCACATGCCTCCTCCGATACATGTGGAGTCGCCAGCTGCTTCTTTTCACCTGACACAGAGGGGTTTCGCCAGGGGGACGTAGCACGTGGGAGGATCACGCCATTCCTCCCAGTTCTCCCTCCCCCCTGAACAGGCGCCCCAATTGACCAGAGGAGGCGCTAGTGCAGCAGCCAGGACACACACCCAGATCTGGTTTCCCACCCGCAGACACGGCCAATTGTGTCTGTCGGGACGCCCGACCAAACTGGAGGTAAGACTGGGCTTCGAACCGGCGATCCAGTGTTGGTAATGTTGCATACCTCTTCTGAAGAAACTCAAGCGACGTTTGTTTTTTACTCACGGTAGCTAGCTAGTTGCAAGACACATGTAGATTGGGTAAGTGGGTGGTGACTGACTGATGACCTCACGTGTGCCGCATTACTTAAGTTCAACATCAGCATCCTCATCCTGTTGTGGGCGGGTTTTTTTTTTAATTTAAAAAAAAAATATTCCCAAATCATATTGTTTCCTTGAACAAATGTTTTGCGGCCCAGTGGTTGGGGACCAATGTTCTAGATGATGTTGTATCAAGCATGCATTTTCAAATTTCACAAAAATAAAATGTGGCTGGTCTTAGCATGTGCTCAGGAGGACAAACTGCTCCCCTTTTGGGGCTGTAGATAAATCCACTCCCTTTTAAGAGAGACTGATAGAGTTAACTCCAGATGCACTGGCTCAGCAAATCCATGTGCTTCACTTCAAAATCAATACTGGCGGCTTTAAAATGATATAAGAATCATCGGACCCGGTCGGCATATCAGTGCGGAATCAGATACGGCTCTGAATTCATTACATCTGACGGCATCAATCCTGCTACACCTTATTAGAAACACTCCCTGAGAAGCTTTTCAAACTCCGCTCCTTTTAAATCGTCTTGCTCTTCCCTTCCCATCCTCTCAGACAGCTGTGGCCTGACAGTACGCCAATGGAGAGGAAAGATGTAGTGGACGGTTCTGGGAAGGATAAGCAGTGAATACTGAAATTGCTTGTGATGCAGCTCATCACCAGGCAAGAGGTAAAACTGATGATGCCACAAATGCCACTTTGCAGAATAGTTCTGTGCGAGCTGTGTGTAAAAAAAAAAAAAAAATTTGCAAAGCGTAGCAAAGGTTGAGTGTAGTTTTATCAACGAGTTCAAGGCAGTAGCTGTCCATATGTCTTGTGTAGGAAAACCCATTGGAAGCTTATTATACCCAACCATCTATCTCCAGCATGCATAGTATGCTGCTATTAAACAGGGACTTAGGCTGTATGCATTGCTGGCAAGGATTTCCTACTCATTTGATGTGTGGATGATTCATGGTTTTCCGCAGTCAAAGACGATAACAAATATATATGCAATACAAATTTTGCATACTACTGCCTAGATGAATGAAGATGGAATGACAAATGCTTCTAGCATATAAAACACACTCCTTTTCCTTCGGGTAGAAAATGAAGAATTGTACGTGTGATAGGCTCCACCCCTTTTGAGTTTGAGGCAGTAGCAAGTGTGTGTGTGTGTGTGTGTGTACATACACACAGGGTGTTGTGATGCGTCTAGTGCAGCAGTGTGTAGTTGGAGGGAAGGTGCATGTGTTCTTTCAAACCACTTGTGTCCTTCCTGCCCTTAGCTTGCTGCCGCTGGCTAGCCTTTGTGGCGAATAGGGAAGCATCCTAGCGTGTAAGCCTTCCCTTGCCAGTACATAGCCTCTCCTTCACCAAGACTCCTGCCAGGCCTCCCCGTGGCCACACATGGTAACTGGGGTCTTGCGGCCCCGGGCTAACTTGGCAGGGGATCTCGGAGCAGCAGTGGGCCCCAGAGATATGGTGTGCAGGCCCACCCTGGTGGACATGCCCTGGCACCTATCAACCACTGCCCCGCTGCCTTGTGGGTGAGTCTGGGAAGACATAAGGCTAAGGGAGCTTACCCAAACAGAAAAGCAAGCTGTGGCGGTACGCTTCGAGGCGGTTTCCGAAAAACTGGATTTCCGGCAGCCCCCTGCAGTTGTGTGGAGGTGCCGGTCATCTAGGGATCCCCCTTGCCATCGGAACCATCTCCTCTACAATCAAGTCATGTGGCGCTGGGAGAAGCGCACCCCCCATGCCACTTTAAAAAACATCTCTGCGCAGGTATCTTCTGCTATCTGAGTCCTCAAAGGACCCACAAATAGAAGAAGATGGTCATCATCGGGCACGATGGACAACCAGCAAGCAAGCGTGTGTGCGTGTGTGTGTGTGTGTGTCCGTCCGTCCGTGTCCTTGAAGTAAAGTAAACAGAGGTTTGTGGGTATGCAAATATATTAAATGCCCAACATAAACAGGGTGGGATGAGAAAGACAGATAATTATGGTGCATGCTGGGAGCGAGGAGTAATGTGAAATGCCACCAATAGGAACTTCAGAACTCCAAACAGTACCTACGTATGATTTGATTCATAACACGTTTAAGGAGAGAGACATGGGTGATGAATCGTACCGTGAGGAATTGATGGATCTTCACTTCCACTTGGGCTCTCTATTTATGGGTAGACATGGAGGGCGTTTCAAATGTTTGCCGCGGCATACAGTTGTAATTTGCTAGCATAATGACTGGTGGGAGAGTGCAAAAAAAGAAAAAAGTAAAAGTTTCACTGGCTGATCTGCAAAAGGGCCTCATCACTCTTCTCAGACATAGAATAGAATAGAATAGAATACATTTTATTTGTCCTTTGTACATGTATACAATGAAATGAAGTCTCTGCATTTAACAAGTTACCAAACTCCATTCGATCCGCTGAGTCCCTCTCCATCTTTAAGGAGAAGCTAAACACCCAGCTCTTTCACGAACGCCTCCACACCTGATGGTATTAATATATATTAAAAAAAAAAAAAACAAACAAAACAAAATCGCTTCTATGCAGCCTATGCATTGCCTTTGTGCACTGCTTGTTGACACCTATGTCCTATCGGACTTGAACCTAGTTTTTTGGCGCTTACTTGTGTTGTCGCCTCCTGACTAGATCCTTGCTTGTGTTGTACTAACTCTCAGATGTACGTCGCTTTGGATAAAAGTGTCTGCTAAATGATATTGTAATAAAATTAACCCATCCTACTGTATAGCAGCAGTGGGCAGCTGCCGTGCAGCACCCAGGGACCGACTCCAGTTCTTCTTTCCATCGTCTTGGTCAGGGCCACAGACTGGAGTATTAACCCTAACATGCATGTCTTTCTGATGGTGGGAGGAAACCGGAGCACCTGGAGGAAACCCTCACAGACACGGGGAGAACACGCAAACTCCACACAGAAAGGACCTGGGATGGCCTGGGGTTCGAACCCAGGACCTTCTTGCTGTGAAGCAACAGTGCTAACCACTGGGCCACTGTGCTGCCCACCACATTGCCTGAGGAAGACAGAGACAATCTGGTGAGCTAAGGCGTTTTCAAGTCTTCTCATTTTACAACCCTACAAGGGACACCTAGTTCTGAAAGAGCTTTGATACTGTTTAACCTTTCATATAGATTCACGAATTGAGGAAGCGGATCATGGCGAGTAAATATTATCACTTGTATCAAATCCCTGTGAGTGGAGCAGGGGGGAGAAGGGGAGACAGTAGCAGAGAAGATCTATTGTAAGCTAAGGTGGAGCAATCCTAAGTCATATTCAGTGTTGCAGCATGATGGGATTACAATTTACTAACATTTGAATCTTAATGTGCTGCAGGCAAACGATGTTCACTTATCTGCTGTAAACCCCAGGCTCGCCCAATAACATTAGAGAGAAGATACTGACACTGTTCAGATCTTAAGCAACACTTCAAAAAAAAAAACATCCCCCCAGCTCGTGAGCTATTCATACACAAGATAATGAGACAGCTAGACGAGAGGGGAGGCAGAACAGAATAACATGTTGATTCCCGAGGTCTTCACAAGCCAGGCAGATGCACCTCCCCCCCACCCACCCACCACCAGCATGACCACCACCATCCCACCCACCAGGTCTTTGCTAGGAGATATCAGGTCTCTGGCTTTGTAGCGTGTGACAGATTCTTCAGTGCAAGTGTTTGTCTGTGGCGCCGGCTCGGATATGCTTTGACGGGGAGCTTCAGTGACTCCATAATATAGGTTTGTATTGAGCTGACAGGAGACGCGCCTCGATGTTGGGTGACTAAAGGGGTAAGGAAAAGAGAGAGAAGCAGATAAAGAGAGCAACAGGGTACTGAGAGAGCAGAGTGAGAGATGATAGGAAAGCTAAAAACATTGAAATTAGTCGTTGCCAATGCCACGTCTCATCTCTCCCATCTTCTCCTCCTCTCTCTGTTCACCGGCATGCACTGAGAGCTTAAGACAGAAGGAGGGAGAGCGATGGAGGGATGGAGGATGAGGAAACATGGGTGGCGGTGTGTGTGTGTGTGCGTAGGTGGACTTGCATGGGTGTCTGTGGCTTTAGGTGGAAGATGTGCAGAAAGGAGAGACAGAGGACGCACTTGAATTGATCAGCTCCGTCGGCCCGGGCAGCTATTCATGCAGCAGTCGGGGGTCTCAGACACCTTTCTTGCAATTAAAGTGGTCATAAATCAGATCGTGACACACATTACTACTGGGGGGGGAGAGCATGTGAGGATGTGTGTACATTCAACCCAAGAAATGAGTGAGATTACGCTGCTAATATCGGGACACAAAGAGCTCGGAGCCAAGCGAGGCCGTGCTTTATGTTGAGAATATATTTCTAATGTGGCACAAGACTGCAGTTTTACCCTTCACTGAAACCACATGTCATTTCGAAAGCCTTGCAGCTTGTCATGCGGCTGGTTAACAAGACAAGCTTACACCTAGGGCTTTACTCAAAAGGCAAAGAATAAAAATAACACAGTGATACAGGCATTTCCACTGAAAGCAATGTGGGGAACATGTCAGCAATCACACAATCGCATCATTTTGGGCCTCTTCCGGATGCGGTATATTGCTCGAAATGCATTGCATATTTAACATTTGGTATAGCTCTCAAGTACTTTGATATAATTTTTCTTTGCACTTCGCGAGAAACACCAAGTTACAACTTAGAAGGAGCTCCATCTCGTGATAGTGTCCGGGAAATGATTCTGAGTCGATGCACCAAAATCATCCTCCTCTGGTACAGCGATAACACTTAAAACCTCACAGCTTGTAGCTTCCATCTCCAGCCCTCCTACATCCCGGTAAAAACTTCCCCCCTCCACATCCTTCCCTTCATCTCCGTCTCTCTCTGCAGCCTTAACTCTCCGTTCACCACCCGTCTCGGTCCCTGTGGCCGAGCCAGTTATTTACCAGACGATCCTCCTTCTCTTCTGGTCGATAGCTGCCTGCATCTCAGACGGTGTCTAATAACCAGACAAGGTGTTCGACTCGGATCACTGCGCTTGTAAATTGTCACACGGGTAGTGCAGCCAAACCAAAAAAAAAAAAAAAAAAATCACTTCCATCCATTAAAAAGAATCATTGCTCATTGTTGGAATAATGGTAGATTTTGTGCTTTGGCTGTTGCAATGCTGGAAGAGCTCTTAAAGCCATTTTATTTGATACTTCAAAAACACAAAGTCTAAATAACATTGCTCTACTTATGCAGCTATTTATGGGTGTGTGCACTGTGCAATGGCATATGGTTCAAGATGAGCCCTGATTCTGGTTCCTTCTCTTTTTTGGCTTTTTTCCCCTCTTTTTCTCCCCAATTGTATCTGGCCAATTACCCCACTCTTCCGAGCTGTCCCGGTTGCTGCTCCACCCCCTCTGCCAATCCGGGGAGAGCTGCAGACTATCACATGCCTCCTCCGATACACGTGGAGTCTCTCCAGCGGCTTCTTTTCACCTAACAGAAGAGTTTTGCCAGGGGGACATAGCGTGTGAGAGGATCACGCTATTCCCCCCCAAACAGGCGCCCCGACCGACCAGAGGAAGCGCTAGTGCAGCAACCGAGACAAGTGCCCACATCCGGCTTCCCACCCACAGACACAGCCAAATGTGTCTGTAGGGACACCCAACCAAACCGGAGGTAACACCGGGATTCGAACCGGTGACCCACATGTTGGTAGGCAACAGAATAGACTGCTATGTTACCCGGATGCCCCCAGTTCCCTCTCTTTTTAACTAACTGTGCAAAATGATTCGGGACAAATGACCTCAATATGCTGTGACTTATTGAAGAACATGGGCCTTCTTGTGCATCAGCAGTCTAGTTTGAAATAATCAACAGTTGTCATTGTGTGGTAATGTTTTTTTTTTAACTACCAGATAGAATTTGAAGGATTGTGATGGCGAGCCCAGCCCAGTGAGACTGTGGGTGATCATAGAAGCGGTGGCCTACCGTAGGATCTGTCCCAGGAAACGTCTGACAAGCCTGAATCATTCATCCAGACACCAGATAAGAACCCATACACACTAGCCTATTTCCTCTACCAGGGTAGAAATAGTCATCGTTGAAGTATATTCAATACACTCACGGACAAGGGACTGAACTCTTGAACCAACACATACATTCAAGGAACTGAACTCTTGGACCAATAGATACACTCAAGGACAAGGAACTGAACTTTTCTTTCATCTCAAACTGCTAACACTCATCGAGGGTTGTGATTTGAACAAGGTTTTCTTTGGTTTATTATTTTATTTACTTTAAAGAGCTCTACTTTACTTTATTTCAATTCTTTATGCAAAAGTCAGTAGTGTGTATTTTTTGCTGTTGTGAGGCAATAAAATTATCAGCTGTTCAACTACACATCAACTCCTCTCGTGAGTTATTCAAGGCAAATCCCCCACCGAACCTAGTTAGATGTTAGCACCTTTACTGCTACCCCTAGTTTGCACCGGAGGCGCTACACAAAACTTGGCTGAAATAAACGTCATTGTTTGGCCTGGGCACAGTTCCATCAAAAGCACCTTATTTTCTATAAGCCGTTAATTCTTCCACTTCCTTTGGACACAGTTAAATGAGATGTGCTGGGAAGTCGATTGGAATGAGTAAATAAAGTTGGTTATTAAGTGTTTAGTCATGAAGGCCCTCAATTTGACAAGAACGGAGCATCAGCCAATTATATGGATGGCTGCCTTTTGCAAGGCCGGTGCTGTGGAATCTGCCGTACGGCTCTCTTCTCTTTCATCCTCCCTTATTTTCACCCGCTTTTTCCTCCCCCCCCCTCTCTCGCATGTTACAAAGACGGGAGGCAGGAGGTAGAGTATTTGCTTTGTTACCACAAAACAATAGCTTGAAAACACCACCGAGATGACTTTGTCAGGTACGGCGGGGAATTTCTGCCATCACCGTCATGACGGTAATAGCGAGCCAATGCATATCGTCAGAGTACACGTTATCAAAAACACGTGTGATACGGTCCTTTTCTGTGATAATTACCCTCGATAGTCTTTTGGGGTCTTCATCACCTCTCTCCCTGTCCTCTTCCCCGCTTAACTGCGCCATCAACACTTCAACATGTTCACCACATTATCGACCCTAAAAACAAAAAAACGCTGATAAACCAAAGTGCATCCCAACAGAGGATGAACACAAATCCCGCTCTCTCTCTCTTTCTCTCTCCCTCTTTCTATCTAACCACCTCCATCAAAAACAGGATGAAACAGCTGAGCATTGTCAAGCTGAGAGGGACAACGCCCAGTTTTTTTCTTGTCACAACATCCAGCTGCGATTGTGAGTGGACCACCAGGTGGGAATCAAATTGTTGTAGGCCCGCTTCAAAGTCGGACCAGATACCCTCCTCGCTGAGAAGGGACGGGATATGAGAGTCTGTGTTTTTTTTACTTGTGGATAAAAGTAGCTGCTGCCTTCGCTCCACCTGGGCCCCATTTCCAGAGCAGTTCGCAGAGCCGGTCCAGAGCAGCTGGCTCCTTCAGAATTAGGTGCGATTGAGAGACTCCCGCCCAAGTCGTGTTTGTGGAACAGTCTGAGACACTAAAAACCATCTTCATGAAGACTTTCCAAATCTCACGATGAAGTAAACAACAACGCACTAGCAAAAGCCAGTACTGTGAAAAGGTGCCAAAACTAAACATCATGAAAAGAAGAAGAAAAAAACACCAAGTCCAACCTTTAGATAACCCCGAAAAGCTCCCTAAAGTAACCCTGGGGTAGCCAAATTGAAAATAACTCTTGTTTTGAGGAGGTAGGCTGCAACAATACCCCTGGTCCCTTCATCTCTCATCTGTCTCACGTCTCAGTTAATTGCACTTCTGCCTTTCCTCATCTCCAGTGTCAGCAAGACCCCCCCCTGCATCCACAAATCAAGAGTTGAGCTGCAGCAAAAGCAGCCGAGGAGCGAGGAGTAGGGGGAGCCGAGGGGTGCCTTCCAAACCAACAACCGCACGTCGCCGCCTCCACACCAACCATCGGATTCCTGTCGGAAACCCCCACCCCCCCTCGATATTTGTTTCCCAGGGAAAATGGTGGTCAAAACAAAGTTGTCTAAACTGCAGGGTACGATTGATTTGTGCCAGGGGTGAGTGCGTACAGGGTGGGGTCTGGGAAATGGCTTTTCTTAGAGAGGGTTGGAGGACCAGGGACCGTAAAACGGTAAAGGTAAAGAAGATGGTCTGATGATGGAGGCCTGACAGACAGTTTGGCCTCGGTTGAGCGGGGATATTTTTCAAGGGAGCTGTCAGAACCACTGAGGCATGATCTGATGTCCCAACACAAACAGACACACACGGTTACACAAGCTCCCTACGGATCCTGTAGAGAGGATGAAGAGAGTTGGCTGTCTGCGCAGAGCCGACCTTTTGTTTGCACACCAGCACACATGCATACGTGCAAGCACACACACACACACACACACATCTCTGTCCATCTGCAGAGCACCTGAGCCTTTCATCTTTTCTTACCCGCCTCCTCCTCCATACACGTACTCTGTGTGCATGCATGTAAGCACACGCACATGTGTGTGTGAGTCTGTTGCATATTTGAGGCTTATTGGATAGTCTGAATGTCTGATGTTCGTATACTTTCTACTTGCATGACTTCATTGACATGTAAAAATTTCTAGCATCTGCTTCGAGACATTTCTATAAACACACCACCTACAGATCTGTGAATGCAGGGAAAAGGGTGTGTGTGTGGGGGGGGGGGGTGTCTGAGTGTTTATAGCTGAGAGCCTCTCCCACCATTCCAAGCCTCCAATGGATAGCAATACCACCATCAGTTTCATCTTTTAATTCATGAGCATGTCCCTCACTTCCCCCTCTCTGATCTCTCCTCAGCATTCATCCCCTAACGTCAGTTCAGGTCAGTTCGGCGCTAAAGCCGTTGCCAAGACTTAAAGGATCCTCATCCTGGCTGAGAGGAGATTTGAGGCAAGAGGGTCAGGGGTTTGGTGCGATAACGCAGTGAGGGAGGTGGTGAAAGTAGGAGGATGGTTCAGGTTCGGGTAAACAGCTAGAAGAAAGCTTCTTCAAGAACCTGACTAGGCTGGAGGAAAAGACATGGCATACCAATACAAGGAATTATAGTTATTGCCACCGATATCACTTTTTCACTGCCACTACCGATTCCAAGTACAAATCTTTAAGTGTTGGCCGACCCAATCCATTATTTTTGGTGAACAGTCCAGACTAAGACCATCAGCTTGGGATCAATGGGCAAAACTGAATTAAAATTGAACTAAAATAATACAGGCTTTTATGTGCAAGAAATGCAGTAAATCAAGGCATTTTGCTTTTTATTTATGAAATATTAGTCGATTTTAGCCTAGTGTTGGTATCGGTACGTCTGTAGTTATTGCCATGGAGGCCAAACACACACAGACACACATGCACATGCAAGCAAACAGCTTTAAAGGTAGCATGCTGTGAGTGTCACGCTGATGTCTGATCCAATGTGAGTGGGCTGGATGTGGCTTCTCTGTAAATACCGGGAGTCAGTCTACTGTCTGCTGCTACACTGGCCCTGTAAAGAAGCCCACAGAAAGCCACATTGCTCACACAGCACACAGACCACCCACACACCCATGCTCAGCTTGACCTCTGCTAACAAGCATTTGTCCAGGCTCCCTGGTTTACTAAAATTATGCTATCTAGGCAGTATAATTTGCTGCACCGAAAAGAGCAAAAAATCAATCCTAAATATGGTTGCATGATGGGGTCCAACACTGAGCTAGACTTTATTATATCCAATGGGGAAATGCTATATGATAGGGGGAAAAAAGACAAAAGAAAAAAAAAAGAGAATGAAAATGCAATCAATGGTTTTCTCAGTACCATCAGATTCATCATCGTCACCCCTATTGTTATCCAGTTCTCTTAAGCCAACCAGTCGTGGTTCTCCATACTAACTAGGTCCATAGCTGGCCTCCTATGGCTGCATCAACAGCCAAAAGATTGTCCTGTGCCACTTTGTAGTTTACACTGGTCTTCATTCAGAGGTGGCAAACCAAGGTCCATAAAGTAGAAGTACTAACCATGTATTGCCCCATCCATGCACTAAAGCAGTTGACGCTCATAAAAACCTAATTTAGTACATGGGTAGGGGAAATACACAGTTCGGACTCTAACTTTCTGGACCTGGTGTTGCCACGTTTGTCTTTTAAGTCCATCCATCCATTATCCAAGCTGCTTATCCCAATCAGGGTCGCAGGATGCTGGAGCCTATCCCAGCAGGCATTGGGCGGAATTTCCAAAGACCTACATGTCTTTGGACTGTGGGAGGAAACCGGAGCACCTGGAGGAAACCCATGCAGACACCGTGAGAACATGCAAACTCCACACAGAAGATGATCTGGGACAACCCCCAAGCAGGGCTCGAAATTAACTTTTTTCCTCAGTGTCCCACAACTGTCCCAAATTCTACTTTGTATTGTCCCAGATATAACCAACAGTGTCCCAAATTTTAATTCTTGTCGTCGCCCCCCCAGTTATGCAGAATACATATAATTTGATCCTTTTTTGTCACTTAATCATCACACCATGGACTCTGGTCCACCATATAAGTTTAACATACTTATTCTTTTATTGAACATATGAATATTAGTTTCGGGAGTTTTGGGAGTTGGCAGTCGTTTTGGGAGTCGGCAGTATTGGGGCTTGAATCAGGGGGCTGTTTATTCAACCACCTCAGCATTTCTTTCTTCTTCTTCTTCTTTTAACTGTCGTTGATGATGGTCTATCGCTCTGGCTCTATGAATGTTGCACTGGCGCGAGTCAAGCAGCAGCCACTGGCAGAGTGAATGACGTAGAATGCATTCTATGATTTGCACGAACAGGCGATTGACTGCCCTATCGTGAGGTGCTGCAAGAACGTAAGCCTTCTGTAGTTTCGCCGTTCACACGTTTTTATTAAATTATTCAAACGACAAAGTAACGTCTAGATACTCATAATTAATGACTTTGCAAATAACACCTATTTCGAAGTTTACTTTGACAATTTTTTTCACTGTCCCGGAATTGTCCCTGACAAAATATATTTGTGTCCCAGTAGGACTTTTTATGGTCCCCGGGACATCAGGACATCATTAATTTTGAGCCCTGCCCCCAAGGTTGGACAACTCTGGGGTTTACCCCTGGACCTTCTTGCTGTGAGGCGACCGTGCTAACCACTGGGCCACTGTGCCGCCTGTGTTTAAGTCTCATGACTCAGTTAAAGTGGTAATGTAGGGGTAAAACATTGCCTGGGGGAATTTCTGAGCTAGTTTGTAAGGAAATTGAGTTTAGACATGTGATATTTGACAGATGTCCCATTCTTTCATTCTACTTACCGTGGGTAATTTTAATGGAGTAACATTTGCATATGTTCCACCATTGAGCCCGAGGAATCCACCCCCACTTTAAAGACAGAAAAATCTTCTCTCTTATAGTACAGAAAGTACAAACTCCTACCAGATCCCCATAAATATGTATCAATTGTCTCGTCATTGTTTTTCCATCTGGATCTGCCCTTGGCAAGCACAAGCACAAGCACAAGCACACACACACACACACACACACACACACACACACACACACACACACACACACACACACACACACACACACACACACACACACACACACATAGATTGATATGAATACAGAAAATGAGAGTAATTTGTTAGGAGCTAAAGAATCAAGGTCAGTACCCATTTGACTTTTAGATCGGTCGAGCGACTTCATCTACCAGTGAGCTCCACAGGCTGCTTGGCCATCCATCTCATCAGCTGATCAATAGCCTGTTAGGCCACTGATGATGAATAGTAATAAAGTGGTCATGTGAACCCAACGCAGTACATAAAATGCTGTGATTACTGTAGAATTGATGTGCCACACAACTTCATATTCTTAGTGGCGATAGAACACATTGATATTCATCTCTTGTACTATGTGTTCATTACATGGAGAGAGAGAGAGAAATGGAGAGAGACTGAGATGGAGGGGCTGGGTCTTACAAGGTTTCTCTGTGGGCACATGACAGGTGGGAATTAACTGGTATTTAGATGAATGTCATGAGTCACAGGTTGATTGGATCCGAATAATGTTCTTTTTTTTTCTTCTTTTTTTTTGGGGATTTTTCCCCTTTTTGTCTGAATTGTACTTGGCCAATTACCTCATGCTTCCGAGCCGTTCCAGTCGCTGCTCTGCCCCCTCTGCCCTCTCTGCCTGCAGACTACCACATACCCCCTCCTATACATGTGGAGTCGCCAGCCGCTTCTTTTCACCTGATAGTGAGGAGTTTCACCAGGGGGACGTAGCATGGGGGAGGATCACACTATTCCCCCCAGTTCCCCCTCCCCCCTGAACAGGTGCCCCGACCGAGCAGAGGAGGCACTAGTGCAGCGACCAGGACACATACCCACACCCAGCTTCCCACCCACAGACACGGCCAATTATGTCTGTGGGGACGCCCGACCAAGTGGGAAGTAACAGGGGATTCAAACCGAGATCCCTGTGTTGGCAGGCAACAGAATAGACCACTACGCCACCCGGACACCCTGAATAATGTTCTTTAAATCAAACGATCATGGGGTGTTGCAGGACTTTCGATTTTCATTTAACAAGTGCCTGACTAGGTGGGATGGAAAACAAATAAAAACACACCACGGTAAATAAAACACATGCTAGAAAAGCAAACACTGACACAGGCACAGACACAGACACGGTATTTGCACACCCCTACGATGAGAAGATAAGAAGTTGTCAGTGCATCATCAAATGCATGACCTACACATACAGTTCATTTTGCATGTAGAAGCAGTCAAACCAACCCACACAATAACATGAATGCATAAACACACAGAGCACGAATACAGCCCAAGTCGAGCACACCCGTGTCTCCCCCACAAGGGAATTCCTACATATTTACATACAACATGAGCCTAGTCACACAAAAAGAGAGCATTTGTTGTGTATTGCTGGGGGTAAAGTCAGCGTCCCATCAATCTAGTTGGAATTTTACAGGCTGGTTTTCCTGGGACGGACAGTCTGCTACTCATTTCCTGCACTAAACCCTCTAAAAGCCTCTGACCTATGCATCCATAGCGCACACACACACACACACACACACACACACACACACACACACACACACACACACACACACACACACGGAAAAGGGATGGGAAAAATCCTAATGATGAATGCCTAAGAGAGAAAAAGAAGAAAAAAAACACCAAAAAAAAAAAAAAACAGCACCATAGACCTGTAGGCTACTCCACACTGAAATTTTCTGCTGTTTTTATAGAGCGCTCCTGACCTCACTCCTCCTCTGCCAGCCGTTCTAATGGGAAGCCCAGTGCTTCAGCCCTGACGTCGATCCACAGCGGGCACTGTATGAAACCAAAACGATCAAAGAGAAAGCACACCAACCGACTCGGACAAGCCGGAGCGCCTGGCTGCTCTCCAGCACACGCCCACTTTGTCACCAAGAACCATGAAGCCTCGCTGGGAAGATGTAGTGTTGGTTGTTGTTGTTGTTGTGCATGCATGCATGTATATGCATGTGTCTGTGCATGTGTGTGCATGTATGTGTGTGCATACACAAGGGGCATGCGTGTGTACACACGTGAAAGATGGAAGGCATCTTAGAAATTCCATTACAGCATACCAAGGAGGTTGGCAGCATGCGTCGGTTACCTTCCCCTCCGATAACAGAGAGGAAGTTAGGCCAGGGAACAATAGTAGGGAATGTTTGCTTCTCTGCCATATTCGGTACAAACAACCAAAGGAGTTACAAAGCAAAAAAAACAAAAAAACAAACTTTTTAATTCTCACTCCTTGCTAATCCATAAGAATCTTTTAATCGCACATCCAAAACAGCCTTTTTTTTTCTCTTTTTTTTTGGCATTTTCCGCCTTTATTAGATAGTGATAGTTGAGAGAGAGACAGGAAAGGCAGAAGAGAGAGAGAGGGGATGACATGCAGCAAAGGGCCTGGGCCAGATTCGAACCCGGGCCGCTGCAGTAAGGACTCAGCCTTATTAACAGGTGAGTCACCGGGGCGGCCCCAATTCTTTTTTTTTTAAGTTACCTCAGCCACTACTGTGGAGAAAAAAGAAAAAAAAAGAGTCTCCTCTAATGTGAAACCGTTGCTCAGCAGCTACAGGGCATTATGACCGATACTACTGCAGTCTGCTGATGGCTGACTCATTTCCAAGTTTCACCCTGAGGGATAGCACAAGATATAGAAGTGAGCAGGAACAGTCTTGTCTTCCCGTGGCAACAACAACACGCTAAAAACATGGAGGACTGCTCTGGAAGCGGCAGCTGTCCCGGTCTTTTCTCTTCTCCTGATGGATCGAGTGCACTCAGCTCAGGACAAACACCGCAGTGTTTGCAAACAAAGCAGGCAATTCACCAGCTCCGACTCCTGACTCGCCCACTGGAAAGATAGTTTAAATAGAGAGCTGTAGTTAAAAGGTCAATTGCGTAAGACCCATATCAAAGGGCTGCGAAAACGCTACTTTATTCCATGGGGAGTGGCTACTGGTGTAAAAAAAAAAAGTGCACACTGAATCACCAATGATCTCACAATAGCTTAAACTGACATTGCTCATGGCTTCCTGCAGAAACACATTTAGATGCATGCAATAGCCTTGCAGCATGCATGTTGTGAGTTATAGTAGTCGTGATTGTCTGATGTTCCAGCTTGTTCCCTCCATTCTGCTCAGCTTGAGAGAGTGAAGCATGCCAGGCTCTATAGTAACCCCCCCCCCCATACTACAGGCTTTTTGTCATTGCATAGCAAGGATTATATAACACTGGCACTGAATGGCCCAGGGCCTCATCTATCTGTTTCTGTAGCTATGGGACTATCAGTGCCTCCTCACGTGAGTCCTCCCATCTCCCCACCCCACCCCCCACTGCCTAACTACACACGCACGCACGCACGCACGCACGCGCGCGCGCGCGCACACGCGCACACACACACACACACACACACACACACACACACACACACACGGCTGCCTTTACAGCCTCCACATGACTGAGCTACATGCCATCACCGCCGCACTCCCCCCCATGCAATTCAAAACAGCAGCTCTGTTACTTTTTAATGAGACCAGCGAGTGTGGCTTTGGTTCGTGATGCTGGTAGCAGAGGTTGGCCGGCGCAGACCAAGCCTTTTCAATAGAACCACACAAGCAACGTTCTCAATGGTTTACTACATTATGCAACATCCATTCACATGTACAGGAGACAATACGCCGGGATTTCACAGGAATTAAAAAAGGACAGAGAACGCTCCTCCGTTTAAAAATGAAGACATAAGATGGGCTAAAGCCTTTTAAGCATAGAAAAGAGACTGACTCATGTCCTTTGCACATGCTTAGCGTGACTGGCAGTGGGTTTTCTTGTTCCTCGGTGAAATAGAGTACAGTGGCTTGACTCCCACACTTCCACCTCCGTAAACTCAAAAAGGAGAAGATGTGCTTCTTCCCTTTGGTTACGTAAAAAGTAAACAAAGTAACACGGCAACAAACCTCCAGTCTCTTTAGTCTCACGGTCCAAGAATGCCTCTGCATCGCCTCTCCGACAGGCCGCCTGGTGCAGTCGGACCATGGCTGTGTAAAACCCATGTCTGGGTTTTAGCTTGTTTCTCCCAAATGATGGTGGCTTCAAATGAATTTAAAATCTCCAGAGATTTATGAGGGAGCGACAGAAAGTAGCCCTCAGCCTAATCAGCCACATACACATACACACCATCGGCAATCACTCGGGGTCGAGTATGACTGTCCTCCCTCTTGGTCCTCAAGTGGGTGTAGAGGTCGATCCGGGAGCCGCATAATGGGAGGACGCCTGTGCATGACAGCTTTTTACGTGGAGAGGCTGATGTGCCTGCAGCCACCACACGGCAGGGGGTGGCCAGAGTCCTATGGCATGGAGAACCAAGACAACTGGGGACCACCCTCTGTTGCATCCGCCTTCACTGCCATTGTGACCTGGAGACATCTTCTGCCAGTTCCACCGTTGAGGTCTTTGTTGGATTGCGTTTCAGCTGGAACCCGCGCCCCCTTGACCTATCCGTCCTGGGTGACCCTACCATGAGCCAAGCACCGGACGGCATAGCTCTTGAGATCATTGGTATACACATGCTTCTCCACCAAGGCAAGATGGCAATCCACACACACACACACACACACACACACACACACACACACACACACACACACACATTAGCCTAAATAGTCCCAAGGTCAATAGTGCAGCAATCACTATGCAGTCCACCATTTAAGCCTACAGTGGTTGTTTATCTTTATTCAACTTTCATTAATCCAGCATGTTAATGAAGAACAGATTTCTCTCTACAGTAGTGGCCAAGAGTAGTACGTATGAGGGAAGGGTCATGCACACACGCACACACACACACACACACACACACACACACACACACACACACACACACACACACACACACACACACACACACACACACACACACACACACACACACACATTCTTGCAAGTGCAAGTGACCAATCAGCCCCAATGGAGCAGTTCGAAGTTAAGTGTTACTTAAGGCCACATCTACAGCAGTACTACAGGAGAAGAGAGAAGAAGACAGGGTGCATTTGGACTCATGAATTAAACATTATTTTACTTTACTGTCTTCACTCATTAACAACTTGACTTGAGGTCTTTACACATGTTCAGTAATCCAGCTATCAAAGAAAGTTGAACCAGTTCATCTGGACACAACGTATCGGTCAGTAAACGTTGTGTCCAGATGAACTGGTTCAACTTTCTTTGAACTTGACTTGATCACAAGTTGAATTGTCTGATCAGGCAGTTCCAGGAAACGGTCATCAAACCATCTGGCCTGATTCACCATTTGTAAGATGGACATATATATATATATATCAGTGCCATAATGCTGTAACAGTAAACCTAGTGGAGTAGAATGAGCTGGATATGACAGCTCAATGAGATCCACGCGTGCGGATATAGAGGAGCCGTGCACGCAACTCAAACAGCAGAGCACGCATATTATTTTTACTAGTGCCTCCTTTCACAGCACTCGCGTGCAGAATATCTCTGCTTGGGGGCGTCTGGGTGGCGTGGCGGTCTATTCCATTGCTCAACAACACAGGGATCGCCAGTTTGAATCCTCGTGTTACCTCCAGCTTGGTCGGGTATCCCTACAGACACAATTGGCCATGTCTGCGGGGGGGAAGTCGGATGTGGGTATGTGTCCTGGTTGCTGCACTAGCGCCTCCTCTGGTCGGTCGGGGCGCCTGTTCAGGGGGAGGGGGAACTGGGGGGAATAGCATGATCCTCCCACACACTACGTCCTCCCGGCGAAACTCCTCACTATCAGGTGAGACATGTGGTTGTCTGCAGCCCTCCCCGGATCGAGTGCTGGAGCAGAGATCGGGACAGCTCGGAGGAGTGGGGTAATTGGCCGGATGCAATTGGGGAGAAAATGGTGCAGAAAAAAATTCCCCCAAAAAAAGAATCTCTGCTCGTGTCAGCAATATTGTTGCCTGCGAGGAGAAAACTATGCTTTGAGCACACGCACAATCTGAAGGAGTGTGTTACTGTTACCCCCGTCATCTGTGCTCATTCAGTAATATACCTGAATGTGTTTGTCTGAGCTCTGTCTTTTGATTCTTCCATCTTTGACATTAATTTAACCCTAACCATAACCCTAATAGGATCTAAGTAAAAAGAAAAAAAGTCCCAGTGTTCACTCAAATTAACGTTAAAGATGGGAAAAACAAAAGACAAATACATTCAAATACATTAGACGAGGATTGTAACCAAATATATTTAGGGATACAATGGTGATTGCGTCCGCCCACTTACTGCCAAAAAGAAAAACCATTCGCAAGTGAGCAGGTGAAGGTTTTGCGAGCAGGAGAGAAATGATAGTAGTTGTGCACTCGGGGGTAACAGTCACACGCTCCTTAGGATTCTGTGCACGCTCGAAGCATGATTTTCTCCTCGCAGGCTACATTATTCCTCGTGTGAGTGCTGTTAAAGCACTAGCAAAAATAATATGTTTGTGTGCATGCCTGTCTGAGCTGCATGCGCAGCTCCTCTACAGCTGTGGATGTAGAGGATCTCATTTGCGCTCGTGGATTATGACAGTGATATGCTGTCATAGCTGGACTGAAACTGGAATCACTGATTCAGGCACTGCTGAATCCAAGAACCTTACCCGGCTGCCCTCCGGGTGCAGGTACAGAGCACAGAAGGGCTCGCTTTGGAAGAAGCCTGATCCCTGCAGCCAGAGCCACCTTAAACAACAGGCCTCACTGAACAGACTTGAGTATGTACTGTTGTCTGTCATTTTATGTTGTTACTCTTCTCCTGGATCTCTATCTTGCTGTGGTGGAGAAGCTTGCATGTACCAATGATCCCAGGAGCTATGCCGTCTGGAGCTTGGCTCCTGGTAGGGTCACCCAAGGCGGATAGGTCAAGGGCCAGGTTCCAGGCGAAGCAAGACCTCAATGGCGAAACTGGCAGAAGACAATACCAGTGAAAGTGGATGAAGGCTGCAACAGAGGATGGTCCCCAATTGTCTTGGCTCTCCATGCCATTGGACTCTGGCCACCCCCTGCCAAGGACCGTGTGGTGGCTGCAGGCACATCAGCCACTCCATGTAAAAAGCTGTCACACGCAGGCATCCTCCCGCAAGGATACTCACAAGGACCTAGAAGGAGGACAGTCATACTCGACCCTGAGTGACTGCCGATGATGATGATGATGATGATGTTACTCTGTGTGTGTGTGTGTGTGTGTTTATTTACTATTGTCTGATGTGTACAGTGCTGTGAAAAGGAATTTCTACTTTGGGACAATAAAGTCCAAAGTGTAAAGAAAGCAACCATGCCAGCGTCATAAATAATAATTTTTTTTGAAAAAAAAAACCTCAAAAGATCACATTTACAAGCTTTAATAAGCAAGAAATAATGGGGCACAATTTCAAAGGGGGAGACAACTGCCCTTGCCAGGATTTTCACAACAGCTCTGTGGATTCAGATCTGTCAGTTATCTAAGTCACTAATTTACCTCCAACCTTCAGACTGACCATGCAACCATAAAATTGAATAGCACGTCCTGTCTCGATTAAAACATCTCAGAGAAGCTAAAGGATCTGATGATTTATGGATTTCAATTATTCTAGGCAGAATAGCTGTTAGGACATCCAGGGTTTAATAGATGCTACAGTGTCTGGGTTTAGATCGGGTGCAGAGGTGGGGGCTGCTTCTGTAGACACGATGAGACTGGCATCACAACAAGTGAAAATGAATCAATATTCATTTCCACATCAAAAGGAAAAACAACTCAATCATAGACCCTTTTGACAAAAAAAAATGAGTTGGCTTTCAAAAACATGCTTGATTCGTGACTCGCTTGATACAGTTTGCTTTTGTATTAGGGAGTGCAAATACACAAGCTCACAATGTTCAGTAGCCAGACAACTTGGATCTAATACCAGCACAGTACAACCAGTGCTGGCCTTCACAGAGTTGCAAAAAATTGATAAGAATTCCCTCCTTACCACCTTCAAGTGTGTTAGAAACTCAAGTTAATATGATCTGCTGCAGACACAGCAGAGTTTAATACACGTTACAGTGTCTGGATTAAGAAAGTCCCATAGATCCTTAGAAGCAGCTCTTTTAGGCTCTAATATCTGCAGCTCCTCTTAAGCTATTTTCCTCATGAATTAATATGCATGCCTCGTTGAATTAATAGTTCTGCTCACAATCTAAGAGGGGAGGGAAAAAAAATACAATTTAGACCCAATTTTTAGTGAAACAATCATTCAATTTCAGACTAAAACTGATCTATAAAAAAGGATTGACCCAGAACCAAGGCTGTAAATTGATTTAGTGTGTCATTCTATTGGCCGAGGGGAGTAAACATGCTCATCAGCGTGAGCATTAGTGGGTGAATTAAGGGAGACACATGTTGAAATGTGACTACGGGTCTCCACTGCATGTTTCCCAGTTCCAGACTGATAAGGATGACAGTGAGGATAATCACCACAGGCAGGGCCAGGGATCACATCACAGGAACCGCTGCGGCCTCCAAACCCAAGCAGTTGCAAATAGCCAAAAAGTACCTTCCAGTACACACATATACACATATACAATAATGCACAAAAAAAAAAACCAAACAAACAAATCCGTCACTTTAACACAAACATACCGACGAATGCACATATATAACTATCCTCTGGGGATAGTGAGCAATGCTTCTGTCACATTGAGGAGCGTTACGTGTCATCTATGTACAAGAGGCATTGCAACATGTCCCTGGGTATGGTTGAGTGATGGGCAAGTACAGTAGAGAAGAGAAGAGAAGAGAAGAGAAGAGAAGAGAAGAGAAGAGAAGAGAAGAGAAGAGAAGAGAAGAGAAGAGAAGAGAAGAGAAGAGAAGAGAAGAGAAGAGAAGAGAAGAGAAGAGAAGAGAAGAGAAGAGAAGAGAAGAGGATGCGTCATGGCTCAGGAGGTGGAGCGGGTCGTTTAGTAATCGGAAGGTTGCTGGTTCGATCCCCGGCTCCTCCAGAGGGCATATCAAAGTATCTTTGAGCAAGACACTGAACCCCTAACTGCTCCTGATGAGCAGGTTGGTGCCTTGCATGGCAGCCTCCTCCATCAGTGTATGAATGTGTGTGTGAGTGGGTGAATGTGAGGCATGCATTTTAAAGTGCTTTGAGTGGTTGCTAGACTAGAAAAGCACTACTTAAATGCAGTGCATTTACCATTTAAGAGAAGAGAAGAGATAAAAGAGCACAATATAGAATAAAAGCGCAAAATACAGAGCAAAGAGAAGGGGTAGGAGAGAAGGAAGAAGACAAAACCTCCCTCTCCTCTGACCTGAGAGGCAGATGAAGGTCATGTAGTCTCCCTGACCACCGGTGGCTAGAAAAGGGATCTTCTTCTTGGTCCTCCGCTTCACCTGCACGGCTGCAAGCATCTTCTCGTTGTGGGGTGTGAACAAATCCTTGTTGATGGCTGACTTGGCACTCATCTCTACGGTGGGCAGGAGCGAGCAGCGGAAAGAGGGATGAAGATCCGCTATTCGCTGGCGTGGAGAGGAGAGAAAGGGATAGAGTGATGTGAGAATACAATTGTTGGGAAGACAAGACAAAATGAAATGCATTTCAAAGTCAAACTTGTCGGTGGGGCAGAAATAATTCGACAAGGTTCAGGAGAAATTATTCTCTTTTTGATATCAATAACTTAACAGCCCGTCTCCTGGCTGCTCCAGCTTCAAATCAATCCCCGTACTCTCTCCAACACACACACACACACACACACACACACACACACACACACACACACACACACACACACACACAAAGCCAATTTCCATTCACAGAATTGCCACTGTTTTCTGTTTGTAAAAGGCACCATAAAATAATATACTGAAAGAGGCAGTCACATGTTCCAAACTTCAGGACTGATCACTCCTCTACACATCATCTACACACTCGAACTGCCACAAATCCGAACATCCTGTTAAATTTGTATTTAGAATAACTGCTAATCACCGTGCTGGAATGATTTCAACTGAAACTTGCTGAGGGTAAGTCTAAATGACACAGAAGACCGGTCCTGCGTCCATTGTTAAAGCCATCCATTGCTGGTGAATTTATATTACTTGGTGACTAGAAACGGACCTCTGGGACTTGAGAACAATCGTTGATGGTGTCAGGCGAAACAGTGTTTACTAAGGCCGACTGTGCTCGAGAGTGCAGGATGCGGTCATAAAAAAAAGGTGGGTTAATTAGGTCCAAACGGTCTCAAGAGGACTATGAAACTCAATAATTTTCCCTCGGCCTCACACACATCGCTCTAGACTCCCGCACACAAACATGCACACATGCTCTCCCTCTCTCTCTCTCTCACACACACACACACACACACGCACACACGCACACACACGTGTAGAGGCCATGCTGCCGTTGGCACACCAGTGCATCTGTCAGTCTCAAGCAGTGGACGGATTACTCCGCCGCCAGTCATCGCAACCCAGACGGGGAAAACAGCGCCTCCATCAAGTCGGCTCGCTGATAAACAAAAACACTGAGTGCTAATAGTGCAGCCAGCTTCAAAGGACCCCAGGGCACCCGGGCCAATGAAATGAAGCAAAATGAACTGGCGGGAAAATGTTTCCAACGTTTACTGATGATCACAGGAACAAAACCGGCAGGAGTGCAAGGTTGAAAGAAAAAGTTAAAAGCCGCCAAAAAAAACAAAACAAACTTTCATCCATACGTTATAACACAGAGCCATGGAGACTGCTTTTGCTCCTCAGTTGACATTATCAAAAGGCAGGATAAGGTTAGGCCATGAAGAACACTCAAGCTGTAGTCCACCATACTACAAGAACAACACCACAGATACCAGTAGACTGCATACAGACATGAAGCTCTTGGTATTATTGCACAATTTCTAAGACAAATTAGTGCTCATTAAAGATCAACATCACTTCCCAGTATCAGCTGATCTCCACCACTTTGTCATATTCTGACAATGTTCACTCATAGGACATTATTTTAAAGGGGGGGGGGTGTATGTGGTATTAGCACAGACAAGAAAGGAGGAGTGGTTGGTTGGCACCAGGATATTTGGATATTTTCATATATGCATAGAAATGTACCTGGTGACATAATTGGCCTGGCCGTGTCTGCAAGTCAGATGCCGGATGTGGGTATGTGTCCTGGTCGCTGCACTAGCGTCTCCTCTGGTGGGTCGGGGCGCCTGTTTGGGGGGGAGGGGGAACTGGGGGGAATAGTGTGATCGTCTCACATGCTAATCCCCCTAGCGAAACTCCTCACTGTCAGGTGAAAACAAGCAGCTGGCGACTCCACATGTATCGGAGGAGGCACGTGGTAGTCTGCAGCCCTCCCCGGATCGGCAAAGGGGGTGGAGCAGCGACTGGGATGGAAGAGTGGAGTAACTGGCTAAGTACAATTGGGGAGAAAAAAAAGGGGGGGGGTGTTGAGACGTCATCAAGGACTGATGTCTTGCATTGAAACAAAGCCATACAAGTCCATATTTCACTCCAAGAAATTGTTTAAGTGTGTAGTTACTCTTCAAGCAGTGCAAGACTCAGTAAACAAAAAACCGAGCCAAGGTTTTATGGGGAGTAATTACACGAGCTAATAAATATGCCTTGTCTTGGAATCCTGAAGACATCTTAACAGCCAGGCAGTAAGTCTTGGAGAAAATCCCCATAACACACCCTATAACACCAACATCCCCTCAGACACAAGAAGACAGCTGTGTTGAAATCATCATTCGGTCAAAATTAAGGAAGTTCTTAGTTCCTGCAAACTTTAATTTTGAGTTAGCGCGGGCACTTGTTATGTCAGATTACAGAGTCTACTAACCGAAACCCCGACTCTCCTCCATATAGTAGTGTAAGACCGACTGTGTGTCTGAGCTTTCAAAGTTTTTGCAAAATGAGAGGAGATCAAGCCCCAATCAGTGTGACCCAGACCCAGAAATGCAGTGGAGAAAAACAAGCAATGACAATGGGAGTGAATCAATGTAAAGTCCCTGGTTTTGTTGTCTTCTCCAGTAGCACCAGAGGGAGGGGAAATGTCAAGTCTCCAGGCAGCTCAGCAGAGGCCCACCCTGGCAGCCCTAATCCGTAGAATCTCCCCTTCTGCTCCATCTTCCCTCAGCTGAGGTGGAAGACCCCACCCCCACCCTGCAAACTGTCGCCAGGCAGAGAAGAGTCCATATCCCCCCTCAGGTGGCCTGCTGAAGCATGACGGGAAGGAGCGATAGAGAACGGGTGATGTGAAGAAGGGGAAAAAGAAGGGGGAGAGGAGGTGGACAGGAGCCTCCAGGCAGAGAAATGCAGCCAGATACTGTACAATGGGCTGGCTCATGGTTTAACTTTGAGATGCCTTGCACAACGCTCACAGAGTTAAGGTTGTGCTGCTGTGGTGAGTGGCGCCAAAGAGCAAATTTGATGGAGAAAACAACACACATACACAGATGGGTGACAAATTAAAGGAAAAACTGTAGGGACCCTACAGTGAAGGGGTCACGAGGCTCTGTTATTCTAGCATGGTTTGGGTCCATTATCCTATGATGAAACATTTCTATCTGATGGGAGTGGTCTCTTCCAGGATGACAATGCCCTCCATCCACAGGGCGTGAGGGGTCACTGAATGGTTTGATGAGGATGAAAATGATGTAAATCATACGCTTTGGCCTTCACAGCCACCAGATCTCAACCCAATCGAACACCTATGGGGGATTTTGGATCGACATGTTAGACAGCACTCTCCACCACCATCATCAAAACACCAAATGAGGGAATATCTTTTGGAAGAATCGTGTTCCATTACCTCCAGTAGAGTTCAGAGACTTGTAGAATCTATGACAAGGAGCATTGAAGCTGTTCTGGAGGCTCATGGTGGCCCAACACCTTACTAAGACGCTTTATGCGTGTCTGACATTCCTGTGTAAGAAGTGGGGTTGTTGTGAAGCGTCTAGTGTGTTGGTGTAGTGTTCTGTGCCTGTCGTGTCTCACTCTCAACCTTCACCACTGGCTAGCAGAAACGCAAACAGGAGAGCCGAGTGTGTAAGTCTCTCCCTGCCAGTACATAACCTCTACAACAGCAAGCCCTATGTAGTACCCCCTCATGGCGACACACGGTAAGTTGGTACACCTTCAACCCTGGCTGAACTACAGGGACTCGAAGGAGGTCTGGCCCCCAGACGTGTGGTACGCAGGCCCACTGGTGTGTGGATATTCCCTGATGCCCATGAACAAGCCCCCAGCTATGGGTTAAATGGTGCCACTGCCTAGTGGATACCTCTGGAGAGCACTAGGCTACGGGAGTAAACCTGTACAGAAAATCAATGTCTACAGTGCTGTTGTTTTTTTGTTTTTCTTGCCCTTTTGTATCTGTTTAAGTCAGAGCGTGCTGCTGGCGTCGAGTGTGGCTGCCGCTTCTCCCTCTCGTAGCCCCCCCTTCCCATCCACCCCTGTATGTTTGTGTTATGTTTATCTGTTGTCTTGTTTCGCCCCGTTCATTGTAAAGCAACTTTGAGTATTAGAAAAGTGCTATATAAGATTGATTTGTTTTTATTATTATTATTATTTATGTTGGTTTTTCCCTTAATTTGTCACCCATCTGTGTTAGTGCTGTTTATCACCCCAATTCCCAGCAAAGCCCCTTTCAAAAACATTTCAATAAACGTGGCTGTGACTAGACTGGCAATGTTCTCCCCCATTCCCCCATGCGCTTCTTGCCACAGAGTGTTCAAATGAAATCTGGTCGGTCAGTGCTCTTCCGGGTGCTCTTCGGAGAGGGGTCCTTAAATTTGTGGGGCATGCAGTTCATTCAGAAGCACCACATTCAGGCTCTCCAGGCTTTCCTTAGTAGGCCTCAAGGAAACTCAATCCGGCAGCGGCAACTACCTGAAGTGGGGCAATATATATCAGAGACCATATGGAGAATGCTGCAATGATGTTCTCATCACAGAAAAAGGGCAAAGACTTACCTGAAGGCCCAGCCAGCCACTCCATTTTCCTTTATGTCTTTCAACACTGAATAATAATTTGAAGCCAAACCGGTGAATGACAGACTAAATTACATACTTCAGAAAGATCTACCACGTATTGAGTTGATCTGTGGCTCTCATAAGTACAGTTGGAAAGTTTTAAGGAAGGTTCTCTAAAATAAAGAGATGTCAAGTTATGGGGTGCACTTGCAGGCTGAGGCAGAGTGAAGGGCTATTGAAACTCTAGCTTTCTTGCATCCTTCAGTGGTGCTCTGGAATAACTCAAGTGTGCATGTGTGTGCGTTTGTGCGTGTTTGTGTCTGTAGCAAACAGAGTGATAAGCAAGGGAAATCACATTGTCATACCTTATCTGTCATTCACATTCCTCAGAGAACAACCAGCGCTCAAAAGAAATTAAAGCTTATCCTAAATATCGTGTACCTGTCTGTATATGCCAATGTGTGTGCAGGCATGCGTACATGCACTCGGGGCTGTTATTATGCATAAAGTGGAACCTGGGTGTAAAACATGGATGCCTGTTTTTGACTCAAACACAGAGTAGAACCGACAATAAAGGACATGCAGGAGCATGCTGGTAGCTCAGACTGCAATTGCCCACACAACGCACAACTCATGTTATAATCTTAGCTGATGCAATGCGACCACATTTCTCCCGATCTGCTTTCCTGTCCTTTTGCTGTATACTTATGTACAATTAAGTAGTACATATACAGTAAAAAAAAATAGTGATGAGGATGCAAATATGTATTTCCAGAGTACTGTACATTTGAGAAGCAAGAGAAATGCTACGTTAAAACAGACATGTTCTAGTAGGAAAAACTGCAGGTGGCCCCTAGTGTCAACAAACATGGTGGAAGCATTGCTCCGGGGTGATACAGCAACAACACAAGGATAAGACTTTTTCTACCTGCAGCACAGGCTGAGGGGAAAAACAGTGTGATCAGAACGAGTACTACCATATTCCAAAATGGCACTATTTGCATACCACCTCTAATAATAATGCAGACTTCCTATTGGAAGATAGCTAAAAATATTAGCGTAATCAAACCTGACATCAGACTTCACGCCCCTGCAATTCCACTTGATCTAAGGAACATGATGATTACTTGCAGGATAAATGACTCAAACAGAAACTTCGATCCTCTTCTGGCAGCAGTTCATCCTCCCATATCTTCTCCCTTACTTAGGTTTAGCTGTGTGACCCCTCCCTTCCTGCTAAATCCCCATTCACTAGTTTCCTTTTCTGTTGAATGCTTTATAAAAGGCTGAGAACAGTTCTTACTATTCAGGGCACACCATCATTCTCCGCTCTGGGCTGTTCCAAAGAAAGTGAGCGCTGCACCTCATCCACAGCCCCTCACACATCTCTTTAATGTTGACTTAGGGCTCCATACAAAGCCTTGATTAAAGCAAACCTCCCACAGAAAACATGATTTTATTGATATACGTAGTTTGAGAGGGGATGATATCATACAACTGTTCAGCAGTGGTCCCATGCCAGCCTAAACACAGACGGTGCTTGTTACCTCTCGTACAGTGATGGACAGACGTCACTGGCTTGGTGCTGTCAGTGCCAGCTGCTGTTGTATTAATATCTGGAACTGCATTAGAGAGAGACGTGTCAAGCCACAGGGGCCAGGAAGTACTCACTCTCTACATGAACAATGAAATGCTTCACTCACATGTTGCGTGGACGTGCCACTGAGGGGAGCAGAAATGTTTGAGTCTGTTTCATTTCACAGCTGGACAAGACATTTCACACTAAGGAAAAACTTACTGTGGTACTTCATATTAAGATGAGACATGAAAACTAATTAAATGGGGCCCATTTATTTTAGATGTATTTCTGTGTTTGACATTGCAACTGATGAACAATGAAACCTCTCGCTCTCTCTCAAACTGTGAGGGTGGTTTTAGTAACACTGACCTATGACAATTTCCTAAGAAATAAACGAGTCATCAGCAGCAGAAGCAGCAGCCACTTGGGGTCGAGTATGACCGTCCTCCCTCTGGGTCCTCAGTTGAGCGTAGAGGCCGATCCTGAAGACACATAATGGGAGGACACCTGCGTGTGACAGGTTTTTACGTGGAGAGGCTGATGCACCTGCAGCCACCACACGGTCCTTGGCAAGGGGTAGCTAGAGTCCAATGG
This sequence comes from Lampris incognitus, assembly GCF_029633865.1. Taxonomy (NCBI): domain Eukaryota; kingdom Metazoa; phylum Chordata; class Actinopteri; order Lampriformes; family Lampridae; genus Lampris; species Lampris incognitus. The sequence continues at coordinate 28,034,911 of NC_079226.1, forward strand.
CATGGAGAACCAAGACGATTGGGGACCTCCCTCTGTTGCAGCCTTCATCCACCTTCACTGCCGTTGTGACCTGAAGACATCTTCCACCAGTTCCGCCGTTGAGGTCTTTGTTGGATCGCGCTTTGTCTGGAACCTCCCCCTTGATTTATCCGCCTTAGGTGACCCTACCAGGAGCCAAGTTCCAAACGGCATAGCTCTTGGGATCATTAGACGACAAGGTGGCGATCCAGGAGAAGAAATAAACAAGAACCACAATGCCTCACAACTGTTGTAAACTAATGGTTTAATACCTGTATAGAATAAGAAAAACAAGAGTAGGACAACTTGTTTAGGTTCAAATTAACTTTGAAAATGATGCTGACCGAGGGGAAACTGTGTCAGTGTCCATTACAGGCAATCCTCATCTGTGATGCTGCAAATTTGTGGTCTATCTTATCTCTGCGAGAGCACTTTGTTAGCCAGGGATACAGTGATGAATTGACAGCTTGCTCTTTGAGGACATTAGGAAACAGTAGTTTCCTACCAAAGCTGCAGGTTGTGTACTATGAGCGCTTTTTCTTTTCCCCCAAAGTGAAGAAGAAAGGAGGCCGCATAAATTTTCCTGGGTGACTCAGCTACTGATTAAGGTTATATAGTGCCAGGGAGGCATGGGCCAACCATGAATCAATGAATAGCATGCCAAGCCCCTTAAATGAATTCATTCTTTACAGTCTGATGCCTTGTGACAATAAAACCTTTAGGAAGAGCCGAGCAGCAGTCCAGTCAGTACTGAGCGGGTAAATAGCAGAAAAAAACAATGGACAATACTGTTGGACAGATGTTACTGACTGAACAGTGGAAGAGATTATAAGTAAAATGATTATCAACTCAGCAAATAGCCTAAGGAATTTGTATTAAGATAGGGAATTTGTGGATCACTTGCATAAATAAGGATATGTAAATAGTTAAAGTGGCCTTGTGTCAATGTACATAGCCAAAGCAACAGGTCTGGATCCTGTTGTTTAATATCAGCAAATATTCTTAGGATAAAGTGCTTAACCTTGCTACTTCTCAGCCAAAGCAGATTTAGGATCACTATTGTGACAACACATCATCAGTAACGCTAACCTGCAAACCTCTCATGGTTACAGGTAGCAGCCGTTTAGAGATGTCACTCATGCACACAACACCAACAGGTTAGCTTTCTGAATCTTTGCATTTTGGCACATTCTGAATTTATGTACAAATTGAGACAGCGAGGGTGCACTGGGAGCCAACGCAGAGCATGGGCTTGTCTTTTCTTTTTCCTCGGTGCAAAATTATGGCCTGAACTCCTTCATAGGAGCAAGTCTTTTTATTTTTTTTTTAAATAAGTGGGCCAGTAAACAGTGTTGTAATGCACGGGGGTAGAATTAAAATCGGCATTGCTAATGTGAACCAAGCACCCTGTCTGGACCCAACCAGCGTGATAATTGCTCTTCAATAGGAGCCAAAATGAAAATTCAAATAGAGCCCCCCCACCCCCCACCCCCAACATTTAGATTGCACACACACTTAAAGCTCAGCAAAGGGGCACGTAAGCAAGCCCATACCCCGACACAGTGCACAAACTGGCCCCTTTTTTCCACTGTGCTGTACGAGAGAATACTGTTGTGCCTTCCCAAGTGAATGCCTCACAGACAAACAACCACCCCGCCCCATCCCCAAATGCTACTTTGAACACATGAGCATCATACAAATAAGACTTCCTGATATTGTTTCTGCAGAAGGACCTCAAAGACTACATTAAAGCCAGTGAGACTTCTGCATATGCAGCCACACACCAGCAAACACGCGATTTCTCACCGCCTCGGGTCCTTATCAAACATTACCCTCGGTGTTTGTGAGGATGGCAGCAGGGATGTAGGCAGGTGAGCACACATGTAACCTGTTCAGCCGTGCTTAGGCCGACACAAACTTGGGTGACGTCAATTCATCATAGCTGTATCAGTTCAGTGCTGATGACACAAAACAGGATTGTTTTCTTCCTTCTCTTTTTAAAGCTCTCTTCTGTTCATATCAATGGTCGGTTTGTCTTGTGATGACCATGAACGGAGGATGATTTGAAGGTGACTGGAGATGGTCTCTCTCTCTCTCGCCCCTTTATTCAACTCTTAACGAATGAGTGCGAGTTGCAGCTGTGATGATTGGTAAAGTCGTGATACGGTCATGGGGGAAAACCACCTCTTGAAACAGGTTATGAACGGACAACAGCCAAATTGTACATGTCTGGGCTGGAATAATTAGCAATTCCATTTCATGACGAGGCTGCGTCATTTTAAGGAAATACAGAAGCTGTAAGGTTTGAACTGGGTTTCGTTTTAGTTTGTTTTAGCCAAACAACATTGCCTGGATCATCAAGCAGGAGGTGCGTTGCTACTGTTGTCTACAGGGCACAGGTTACATCCACATAAACAGTGACCGGCCATTGCGCATTCAAATGAAAGGAAAATCAACTACTGACAAGACCTTCAAAATCCTCTCATAAAATAATGTATCGTTAATGACTGAAGAAATTAATTACTTTTGAAGAACTTATTGGGACGGAGTCTAAAATGAAATAAAGCACACAGGCACTTGTAGTCGCCTACACGCGCGCGCGCTTGCACTCACGCGCCCCGTTTCTACGCAAAGTGGTTAAAATGTTGACAGAGGTGGGAAAAACCACGCGTCAATGTGTTATTGACAGCGACAAAACGCTAACTTTTTTCTTTTTAAAACCTCCCAAGACTTTTTTTTTTTGCAAAATAAAAGCCAGCCTTCTGAATGAAAAGGACCCGGTCAGCGGGTCGTCCGCTCACCTCTGGTTTAAGCGACGTGCTCCACGTGTGGGCTCGAGCCTCGGCTTCTCTCTCCGGCTGTCAGTCCGTCAACTTTCCTCAGCTTCGGCGTCGCTGCTATCCCGTCAAAGTGAACGAAAGCATTTCGATTCAAAACATTTCGCGTTTTAATGTTCACTAGTTTTAACAGTAACTCGTCTCACAGCCGTGTTTCCCCCCCTCCTCCTCACTGCTTGCTCCTCAACTGCACAAGTCTGCGCTGGAAAAAGCAGCAGCAGGTTCCCAGCCGGACGGAGCCGACCGCCAATCACGTAGTACTGTGAAGCACTACGTCGTCTATTTAGATGTGCCACATGGCGCACAGGGAGCTGGCCGGTAGCTTGCTGTAGTCCCCGTTTTATTTACGGCCGGTGAAAGATTCTCCTCTGCCTTTTGCCATTTCTTTCCCATTTTCCGTATTGTAATTGCTACCCTTCTTTACTGCAACTTCAAAGGATTCCCAGTAACTTGTCTCTATAGCAATGGCTAAATCAGTTGTTTTTATTCAACATGGGGGGGGGGGTTATATGGCTTCTTCAATGGCACTTAACCAGCGTGGAAGGGTAGAGCATCCTTCATACACTTCCCCGTAGGTAGGAACTGTAAGTAGTGAACTGCCGAGAGAGTCAAAACATGTTGTGGTAATGTCAAAATTGTTCCAGTGCACTGGAAGTTCAGCAAACCCGGAAAATTCCCAGAATGCAACGTAAAAAAATAAAATAAACAGCAAGCATCTTTAGTCGGAAAACCTCTTCGGCCATGGCTACCCTTTTCGAGCTGAGGCGAGGTGGAAGACGCGAGATCAAACCTTGTTTACAAACCTAAGTATTGTTACAGCTACATTTGTTTAACAGTTTCTACAGTTTCTTCTTTAATTGTCAGTACGTTGGACATAGCTAAGCGGACCGTACATTTCAGACCTAGGCCTTCGGTGAGACGCCACCTCCTCATAATTACCCAAAGACAGCCGTCATACCGCCATGCTACAATGTTTTAGTCGCACAAGTGGTTATCGTCACAATCATCGTTATTTGACACTTTTCACTTTCACAACAGCGACATCCTGTGGCGACATTGTGTAACGTACTGGAAGTAATCCCACTGGGCATGTAAATATATCAAGAAATCAAGTGCAACTGGACCTGGTATATATCCGTGAAGACGTTTCGCCTGTCATCCAAGAGGCTTCCTCAGTTTGTGCCTTTACTAGACCAAGCTAGCCTCTTGGATGAGAGGCGAAACGTCTTCACGGATATATACCAAGTCCAGTTGCACTTGATTCAACTCCTTTGGATAACCACGACCTGGATGAATGAGAACATTCACAGACAGATATCTAGAAACTCAACAAACACATCCCAGCTGGGCCGCGGGGCATAAAAACAATCAAACATTAAGCAAATCAAATAGCTGTACAAAAAAAATACATTTGACTCACCAGTGTTGTCTATTTGAAGACAAAATCCATTCTCCTTTCTTTCTGGATGAAAAGGTCAATCACACGGTCATAGAGCACTCCTTTGGCTTTCGACTAAGACAAGCCAGGTTTTGGAAGCCTGTGTAGTTCCACGACCCCTTCTCTGACGAGAAAAGCAAGCCCGTCCAGCAGTAAAGTTTCCCGCTTTGCTCGGATCCAGTGAGCCACGGCTACCTTTCGTAGGTGCTTGCCTGGAAATGCCGAACATACGTCTTCCCCGGTTGGGTCAGAGCCGCTAACTGTGGGTTTGATCTGCCCATCTCCATAATCCTTTGCTTTTCCCCAAACGATCGTCTTGAAAATGGTGTGACTAATAAATCCGCCACCACATCATTCACGAGTTCTCCTTGGGACATTATTCTCGTTCACGGCTAGCTAGCTTCGCTAACTAAATCAACACAAACGCTAGCTAACGTTAGCCACCAACTACCGCGACCTAGGCGCTGCTGCTGATTGGCGGAACAATCGGTCACGTAGCTTAACACCCAGTTTATTTAGATAGCGGAGACCTTCACTCGCTGGCAGGAGGCGGCTTCTCGCACAGTTACAACAGAGGGAAGAAGCTGATTGGATGGGGGGTTTTTGGCCGAGAGACTGCAAGCAGAGCCTCCCGACTTCGTTGCCGAAATCGAAATGTAATGCGATATTAACAAATTGATTAGAAGATTGTATTATATTTATGAAAGTGTTTTCCGTTTTCTGTGGAGTCTTGGGCCTCAGGCTACAGGCTAACTCCGGGCTTCTTCAGAGAAACTAGGCTTTAGAATAGCTTGTGTACAATGCAGCTAGCTATGGCTAACACTGGTCACGCCGCGAGTTGAACAGACCTAACGTTACAGTCGTCTCATAACTCTCAATGTTCATAAAAGGGTGATTCTTCAATTTGGGGCACTTTGGGATTTTGAAATTTTGAAAAAAAATCTTTCAAATCTGTTTTGTTTTTTTGTTTTTTAAAAGTTCTATTAAGTGGTCTGGAACAAATGTCTTGGCATAGCTTTGATCATCCTACAAAATAAGTTTGATATTATGACGCTTTTTTTTGAAAGTTGTAACAGCAAAATATGATGTAATGACACGTGATGGTAAATGACAATTTTCACTTTTTGGAGAAAAAGTTGGCTAAGACTTAGACTTGCTAACCGAATTTGTTAGCTAGCAGGCAATGTAGAATGAATATATGTGAATAAAGTGAAATTTCTTATTTCTGAACTAAAATACTCATTTAGTAACTTGTTTGGTAATGGCGCCTAATAAACATACTCTCAGATCAGCATATACATCTTCAAATTACTTACATTTTTTAACAAAACTTTATTTAAATCCATCATATATATACACACACACACACACACACACACACACACACACATATATATATATATATATATATATATATATATATATATATATATATACATAAACCAATTATAAACAATACAGCAGGGGACATGAAGAAAAAAATTAAATATTGTAGCGAATTCGGGGGCCATCTGGGAGACTGTCGCCACAGCCGGGACGCGAGCCTGTGTCTCCCACTCCGCAAGTGACGTCGTTAACTAGTTGACGCTTTAGTCAAGGACCGAGGTGTCTACTTATCCATGCACGCTACACAACCCCACCCCCTGCTTCGGGAAGCGCGTTCCCGCACTTCTGCATATCAATTACCTCGCGTCGCTGGGCGCACGCGCTTCCGATGACCTCGCGGTCTCACCATCCCACTTCTGACACGAGTGTAATGAATGCGGGGGCAACCGCCGCAGCCGGGACGCGAACCCGTATTTTCCGCACCGCGGTCGACATCGCTAACCGCTCGACTAAAGGGTCCGAGTCGTTAGCCAAGGGCTACCAAGCCTATTCATCCGCGAACGTTACAATATGTTCAAGACATCGTATATTTTCAAAGTTTGAAGGTCACAACGAACTCACAACGTCATGCTTCTGCCATGACAGGTCATGCGCCTCTGGCACTTCTCATTTCCATGGCAACCACATTGTTGTTGGAAAAAACGTTATTGCTCTAAAATGGTCGGTGTGATGGTAACGGCAGGTGTATGAGGGACAGCGATATTTAACTATAAAAAATGTGCAAATTGCACGTATATAAACCAAATGAATTTGAAATATCTCTTTTTAAATTATTATAAGAAAATGCAAAGTAAAGCTTTAATGAATTTAACCATTTTTATTACTTTATTATAGAGGGGAAGTAAAAAGAAGTGTGGATTGGGGATAAGCCCAAAACTGAAATTCTGGCACATTTAATTTGAATTTTAAACATACTGAAAAAGTATTAAAATGTCACCATTGAGACACAAATCTTGTTTTCTTTTTTTCTTTTTTTTTTTACGTTTTTTTCCTGAAAATCTACCCGGGGGACAGAAAAACTCCCTGAATTGAAGAATCACCCAAAATCAGTAACCTGACGAGTACCTGCAATCCAGTGCACTTCATAGTGATGTACTGCTTACTGAACTAGAGTTTGAGACACAACTATGGTTTTCTCTTCTGCCAGGTAGTTAATTACCTTTACCTGTTGTGTCAGGTATTTCAGCTTCCAGTCATGGAGGTTTTAGTAAAGGTACTGAACGGAAGGTATGAAACTCTGGAAAAAGTCACTCGAAACGAAGTAAGTGTATGTCAATGGGCAAATTTCACACCATCCCAAACCATCGCAATTTCAATGAATTACTTTTCTATATGTAATTCCTTGAAATTGTCCCTAGGAATGAATGGATGTGTATGTGTGTGTGTGTCGGCCCTGTGAAGGCCTGGCGGCCTGTCCAGGGTGTCTCCCAGCCTGCCACCCAATGACTGCTGGGATAGGCTCCAGCATCCCCGCGGAGCCTATTCCAGCCTATAGATGGATGGATACTTTCCTATATTTGCTCATTTCTATAGTAACTGTCCATACTATTTAGAAATTTATCCAAAACATCTGACATATGACCAGTGTTGGGGAGTAACTAGTTACATGTAACATCCATCCATCTATCCATTTTCCAAACCGCTTATCCTGCTCTCAGGGTCGCTGGAGCCTATCCCAGCAGTCATTGGGCAGCAGGCGGGGAGACACCCTGGACAGGCCACCAGGCCATCACAGGGCTGAGAGAGAGAAAGACACGCGCACGCACGCACACACATACATACATACACACACACACACACACACACACACACACACACACACACACACACAATTTAGTACGGCCGACTCACCTGACCTACATGTCTTTGGGAGGAAACTGGAGCCCCCGAAGAAAACCCACGCAGACATGGGGAGAACATGCAAACTCCACACAGGACGACCCCCAAGGTTGGACTACCCCGGGGCTCGAACCCAGGGCCTTCTTACTGTGAGGTGACCACACTAACCGCTGCGCCACCGTGCCGCCAGTTACATGTAACAGAATTACATAATGAAATTACAAAATAAATGTGATTGTAATCCATTACAGTTAATGAGAAAATATGTAATTAATCAAAGAAAGGTAAATCAGTTCATCTGGACACAACATTTAGTGGGAGAAACGTTTCATCACTCACCCAAGTGACTTCATCAGTCTCAACTGACTGCAGGTACCCCCCAACCTTAAACAATACAGTGGCATAACAACCGAAACCAACGGCAGGTTTCCTATGCAAATAGGTGTGACCATTAACTAGAGTTTCAATGGCCATATGTACTATTCACAGAGGATTTGGGAATGTTTGCAATCACAGCATTGTAAGATGGTTACAGATGTACTCTTAGCCCCCCCCCCTCCGTTTAGGAATGGTTGTTCCCTCTCCAGATAGATGGCCTCTTTGACTCCCCGTTCAAACCAGCGTTCCTCCCTATCAAGGATGTGCACATCATCATCCTTGAAGGAGTGGCCACTGGCCTGTAGATGGGTGTAGACTGCGGAGTCCTGGCCTGACGTGTTCGCTCTTCTGTGTTGTGTCCCTCTTGGCCAGCATCTGTTTGGTTTCCCCAATGTACAAGTCATGGCAATCCTCCTGGCACTTAACAGCGTACACTATATTGCTCTGTTTGTGCCAGGGGACCCAATCCTTGGGGTGGACCAACTTCTGGCGCAGCGTGTTTTGGGGTTTGAAAGCAACTGAGACATGATGTTTGGAAAATACGCGTCTCAACTTTTCCGCCACTCCCGCCACATACGGACTCACCACTGGTTTATGCTTAAGACAGCTGTTGTCCTTCTCCTCTCTTTGACCGGCTGGTGCACTGTTTGGGCATCTTCCTGGCTTTGACAAACGCTCAGTTAGGATAACCACACTTAACCAGGGCCTGTTATACCTGCAGTCAGTAGAGACTGATGAGGGATGAAACGTCTCTTCCAATAAACGTTGTGTCCAGATGAACTGATTCACCTTTCTGTGATTTCCTCACCTGGATTATTGAGCATGCATGAATACAATATGTAATTAAATTACAGTTAATAATCAAAATGTTGGTGATAACAAAGGGGTTACATCCAAATATATTCTTCACTGTAAAAAGCTTATACGTAGAATAGAAAATCTTGCTTTGCATTTGTTCGCCATGCAGGAATGCCTTCTTTTGGCATTTCCGGACAACAAGGATCAGAATTTTGAAGAACTTTTAATAAAAGTTTGACCGTAATCAGTGTTGCGTATTGTTGAGAGGTTTACACCGCCTGGTTTCTGGTTTAAATTTATATTTTTAGGACTTTTCAGCTTTATTGCCCAGTTTAAAACATTTGTTAGAAAAGTAATCAAAAGGTAATCAAGTGTAATAACCAACATTACTTGTACGAAGTAATCAAATAGTTACATTACTCGTTACATTTTAAAAGCGTAACAAGTAATCTGTAACCAATTACATTTCAAAATTAACCCTCCCAACACTGCATATGGCTTATAGTTTCAGAAAATGGGGCTAGGGGCGTCCGGGTGGCGTGGCGGTCTATTCCGTTGCCTACCAACACGGGGATCGTGTTCAAATCTCTGTCTTACCTCCGGCTTGGTCGGGTGTCCCTACAGACACAATTGGCCGTGTCTGCGGGTGGGAAGCCGGATGTAGGTATGTGTCGTGGTGGCTGGACTAGCGCCTCCTCTGGTCTTTGGGGGCACTTGTTCAAGGGGGAGGGGGAACTGGGGGAATAGCGTGATCCTCCCACACGCTACGTCCCCCTGGCGAAACTCCTCACTGTCAGGTGAAAAGAAGCGGCTGGCGACTTCACATGTATCGGAGGAGGCATGTGGTAGTCTGCAGCCTTCCTCGGATCGGCAGAGGGGTTGGAGCAGCGGCCGGGACAGCTCGGAAAAGTGGGCTAATTGGCCAAGTACAACTGGGGAGAAAATGGGGGGGGGATCCTTAAAAAAAATAGCTTGATTCTCTTATTCCGCGAGTGACGTCATCGCATCACACACATATGTAGTGAAACGTTTTGATTGTGTCTCGTTCAACTAAACTGGCCAATCAGCGTGTTTAGTCAACCAGCTACAGTAAAGCTGGCTTCTAAAAGAAAATGTATGCGTTTAAGACTTGAGTGTCCTTATTGATTAGCAGACCATGAGAGTATTTGAACATCGCACCTTCTAGAACTTAACAAACAAAAGAACATTTATGGTTGTAGAACGATATAAAGTATGTTTTTAGCCATGTAGTCTTATCTCAAGCCTACCTCACCCATTCATTATAGATGCTGCTTATGCTCACAAATTAAGAAACAATGGGAGAGCTAGCAGGTGATGAATCTTATCCAGGTAAATGATCTCTGGTATTAGACCGGGGACAACAGGTGAATGTTAGTAACTACCTGGTACAATAGATAGCCAGTAGTGTTGGGGGTACTCAATGACCACCCAGTGGGTTATTATTATCAACAGGGTATTTCCCAGGGTCACCATGAAAACCATGAATAATGTGTGACTTACTTTGGTAGATTGCTTGTTTTGACAAGACCTACCTGAGCTTTTGTCCAACAAACCCAGGGATAGATTTATGGGATGTGCCAACGGTCTTGACGGTCCTAAACTGCCAGCTGCCCACAGCCAGTTGTTGCCATAAACACGTCAGCAGCAAGCAGCTTCAGTGGAACTCACACAAAAACTGTGTGTGTGTGTGTGTGTGTGTGTGTGTGTGTGTGTGTGTGTGTGTGTGTGTGTGTGTGTGTGTGTGTGTGTGTGTGTGTGTGTGTGTGTGTGTGTGTGTGTGTGTGTGAGATATGTTTTGGTTGGGTGAATGTGAGTCATTCGGATTCCCCGTGGAGCTCTAATTCCTGTCCTGATAAAATTTGGCTTCTTTTGATGACTCGGAACTCATTTCACACACACTTAAAACCCCCATGCCTCATCTTGGTTCAAGTTTTCAGCACTTCTGTTTTCTGTGGGATTTCACCGCTGGCCATTGACATGTTTTGATTGATGGTGTGGAGCATCTTAGGTCTAATTAGCTGCCGTATGTGAACAGCTATAACTAAAGGCACATGTGGTAGTAGGACGGTGTTCTACTGTACTGGACTAAGGATCAGTAGAAGAAGTGAAACACTCACTTCTACTAAAAATGAGGTGGGTCATTATTTAGCCGTTGACACCGAGTCCAGTGGTTAAATATGAATTTCCCTTACCTTTCCTGTTCTTCAAAGCATCATTAGGAATATTACATAACAATTTGTTGGAAGTTGCAATGATGCAACAGTAAGCTCCTGTAATGTAATACAGTAGGAAACACAATGCTTGATGATGTGTCTCTGTAAACATGGATTTAAATATCAGGTGATAGTCAAATGATGTAGGTCACTACAGGCCAGAATATGAAAAAAAAGCTTATCTGCTATCTTATCTTATCTTATCTTATCTTATCTGGAACAGATTCAGAGGTGAATCTCTAACTTTTACAAGATGCAAAGATTTTATTTGTCAGCAGTCTTGTAATAAATAAGATATGACTACTTCTTACTCCCTCTACCTTCAAAGCCTCATCGGCATCATTTTACAATCAGCTTGTCTTGCTAAACCTTTGCACGCTACAACAAAACAATGTACCATGTAGCTCAGCACGGTGAGAGGGTTCATTTCAAGAATTAAACATTGAAAAAGTTTGCCCTCCGTCTTCAGAGACTGACTTTTCATCCCTTCCTTCAGACTGTTCACTTTGATTTACAGAGGCCTCGCCACTACCTATAATGTGGGCTCCCAAGGGAGTACAGTGTTGCCATGGTTACAATACAATGGGGGACGCAGAACAAGGTGCAAGATTCAGTACAGTGGGTTTTTTTCAGTACACCGAAAAAAGTGAGTCATTTTCCCCTAGGTTTAGAAAACAGGGAGAATAGCTGAAAGAAAGGGGGGAAAATAGAGAGAGAGAGAGAGAGAGAGAGAGAGAGAGAGAGAGGAGAGAGAGGAGAGAGAGAGAGAGAGGAGAGAGAGAGAGAGAGGAGAGAGAGAGAGAGAGAGAGAGAGAGAGAGAGCGAGAGCGAGAGCAAGAGAGAGAGAGGAGAGGGATTTTAATGGTTAGAATTAGCAGAGGAGGTTAAAGGGGCATTAGCAGTTTCCTGTTGGTGAATCTGGGAATTCGGGAAGTTGTTTCTCTGTAGGGAATGGTTGGCCAGTGCTACAATCTGGAAGAGGCAAAACACTGCATGGAAGCAAGCTGGAGTTGTCATGGCACTACCAATCTCAGAGACAGTCATCCGAATGATTGCTCAACCCTCATACTGAAAGCCCCAAGGTGGTTATTGCACAATTCAGAGTTTAGACATGGACGCTTTGGGTGCACCTCTCGCACCACGGAGATTGAAACTGACTCCAGGCTTTGCTATCATTGTTTCCAAGATGTATTAGAGGTCTGGAATGTGTGAGATGGAAACAGTGGTGGAAACTGAACTATTTACAGCCACTTTATTGTGACCGCACTCAATAAAATAGCATAATGCTGCTTTTATAATACACTTGCATTAGTACTGAGTATCATACAGTAAGTATTAGGTGTTTCTTTCACTCCAGAAATGTTTATTTTTGGAGTTTCATGAAGCGAGCACAGTGAGACGCTGTTATTCAAAGTAGAACCCCTTAATTCCAGATTCTAATTACTGAAACTAGCCTGCAGAAAACATTACAAAAAGGCCAATCCACACACCCAAGATTCATTTAGACTGAGCAATTTTTTTGTGCAAGGACCACGGTTGCAGTTAACAAGTTGATTTATTGGAGGAAAGCTCTGAAACATGCACAGAATGCTAATGGTTTCAGTCCTCAAAGTAACAGTGTATTTAAGGTCATTTTGTGACTACATTTCAAGTCAGCTGCAGCATTTATTTACTTTTACTCGAGTAATTTTCATGACTGGTATAGTATTTAAAAATTCAGTGTCTGAGTAATATTTACTCAAGCAGCAGTAGCAGGGCTTCTGCTTGAGTTACATATGCTGATACCTTCTCCAGCACTGAGAGGGGAAGCTCTTCCTATGTAGCGGGTAGAGCTGCTCTTAAAACCCACCTCAGGGCTGGTGTTAGGTGACCCCATCACCTCGGCTCCTCTAGGCTGCTCTCCTCCCGACCCCCCCAACCCTCTCCATTTCCCTCCCTTTCTCCACAAACCCACTTTCCCTGCTACTAAAGTCTTCCACAAGTGGAAAATATAAACAGTCTCCCTGCCCATGACATCACAGACGGAGCTGTGCAGGCTGACTGGAGCAGGCAGAACAAGGTGGTGCAGTCCCTGTGGAGAGCAGGGTAAACATGCAGATCAGACGATAGGGGAGTGGAGCGGGTGAGATGGACCCCCGGCTCCAACCGCCGGCTGCCTCTTCTCTACCCCCACTGCCAGATGGCTGCCATATACGCTTACAAACTCCTCTCTCTCTCTCTCTCTCTCTCTCTCTCTCTCTCTCTCTCTCTCTCTCTCTCTCTTCCTCTCTCTCTCTCTCTCTCTCTCTCTCTCTCTCCTCTCTCTCTCTCTCTCTCTCTCTGTACCCCCCCCCCCCCGCTATGAGCAAAGGATGTTGGAAATGTGGCTTGGGGTTTATTCTGTGCAGTGTGCTGTATAAATCATGAGTTCATGTGCTGGTTAGAGATGAACTGTGTTAGAAAAGACATGTCATGTTGGCTTGTTCTCCTTTCTGTGTCTAGTTAACACCCATAGGGCAGTTCAGAATATGTGTGTGTGTGTGTGTGTGTGTGTGTGTGTGTGTGTGTGTGTGTGTGTGTGTGTGTGTGTGTGTGTACTATGTTTTTCTATCCTAATGGGGATAGAAAAACCAGAAACCACCTACCTTGTGGGGCCATTTTATGGGGCCCCACAAGTAAAAAGGGTCTATTTTAGGGTTAGGACTTCGTTTTAGGGTTAAAGTTAGAATTGGGGTTAGGTTAAGGTTAGGGATAAGGGCTAGGAAAGAATGTAGTCAATGAGGGGGCCCCACAAGTACAGATTTGAGAGAAAGTGTGTGTGTGTGTGTGTGTGTGTGTGTGTGTGTGTGTGTGTGTGTGTGTGTGTGTGTGTGTGTGTGTGTGTGTGTGTGTGTGTGTGTGTGTGTGTGTGTGTGTGTGTGTGTTTTGCTTGTATACCATTGTGTGAGTTTTTCTGTAATGTACATTTGCAACAAGCCAAAAATGTACATGTGTATATGTTGTATGCTGTAATTTCTTCTCTGTGTAGACTTTGTGTATATGTGTATATATGAGGTGGTGTTTGAATCATCTTGTTTAGACGCCCCTTGTCAAGTGAAGAAAAACCAGAGTATTTCATGTGTGTGTGTGTGTGTGAGAGAGAGAGAGAGAGAGAGAGAGAGAGAGAGAGAGAGAGAGAGAGAGAGAGAGAGAGAGAGAGAGAGAGAGAGAGATTGATTGAGAGTGTTCTCACAATTTAAGTCAAGGAACATAGCCCCCCTACACCTTCAACGATTCACTCATATGATAAATTCAGTCAAGTATTACATTCCACCTCAATACCCATCTATAGTAGTGTAAACTTAGACTATATTTTGATCCCGAGCTCAGCAGTGACTTTACCTGCAAACACCTCAAGGAATGTCCGTCACACATACTAAAAGCCAACCAACCACATCAGTTACACAGTAACCCAGCCTGCACACTCTGAGGTGAATAACCGACTGAACTCTGGTTTGTTTTCCAGACTCAGTCATGCATTTTAGTCTTTCTGCTTGATGCTTGTCCATGTTCCCTAACTCAGTTAGGTTTCTTCACCTGAGTGCACTTCATTTTAAACCCTGCAGCAAACACAATCTTTATATGAACCCACCTGGAGTCATCAAGCTCTTTCGCTGTGTGCAGACTTGCGTCCACTCTGGCATGGCAACACAAGCAGGCTTTTGCAAAGAACGGTGTACAGAGCTGAACATACTACTTGTCCAGGAAAATGTGCTGTTGTGAGGTGGTCGCTGGTTCAAATCCAGCTGGCGACCTTTTTTTGCATGTTCCCCCTCTCTCTCTCTCTCGCTCCCCATTTCCTGTCTTCCTCCACTGTGACTATCTAATAAAAGCATAAAAATACCATTAAAAAAAAAAAGTGCACACTCCTCAAAATTAGTCATGACTTCATCTGATGAGCCCTGTCTGGGTGAAGACCTTTCAGATTAAAGGAATTTTCCATCTGACCTTTCAATCATTGTGGAGCAGACGGACCTGTCGCTTCAATAAAGTCATAACTGCGGGCCTATATAAGTGCATATGCTAACGTCAGACTTGAACATCGTTCCTCCTTGTTGCCTTTTGGGACTACAAATAGGGTTATTCCTTTTCTTTCTGGGCAATTGCTTTAATTTCTAAGCAGAAGCAAACCATCAATCAACCAAATATCAAGGCCAGCCTAAGTTAATGGGGTTCAAATTCAGATCAATCATAAATTCAATAGCACTCCACAAATGCTTAATTTGCTTTGAATCCCTAATCTGAATTTGGCATCGATCAATGAAAGCTGATTAAATACTCGTTTGTTCACGTCAATTAGATGTGATACGGAAAAGCAATAGTTCTTTAATTAATGAGTGTTGATCTACAAGGGGGAAAGAAAACAAACGAAATGGAAATAGGACCTCACACAACCCGCACTGTCATTCTACTTCTGTTTAACATAACTAGCTGGACAAGTCAGTCCACTTTTTAGACTAACTTAATCTATTTGCCCCTATCTAGACGAGAGGAATGGGCTTCCTTGAGCTAAATTTGTCTCAACATTTGATTTTTATTTCCTTCTTCCCCCTCAATTCACATGAGAACTGATGAATAGATAGACTTGTGTCACCTCCATCTGTGCAGCTGCTGTCACTGCTCAGAGGTTAGAGGTCATAGGACAGGTCGAAGGGTGGGAAGCAATTCAGGGGGGGATGCAACCCCCTTTCTTCAGCTGTGGAAATGGTGGTCCGTTTTCAAGTAAGAAAGATAAAAGGGTTTCTTCCATTGTAACTGTCCAGTTCGTTTACCTCTGCTTGACTTAGGGATGGCTAGGTAGTTGGTGAGACCTTTCCTCAAAAAGAGACCCTTGAGGGTGTCTGGGTAGCATAGCAGTCTATTCCGTTGCCTACCAACACAGGGATCGATGGTTCAAATCCCCGTGTTACCTCCGGCTTGGTCGGGCGTCCCTACAGACACAACTTGCCGTGTCTGTGGGTGGGAAGCCGGATGTGGGTATGTGTCCTGGTTGCTGCACTAGCGCGTCCTCTGGTGGGTCAGGGTGCCTGGTCAGGGGGGAGGGGTAACTGGGGGGAATAACGTGATCCTCCCATGTGCTACGTCCCCCGGGCGAAACTCCTCACTGTCAGGTGAAAAGCGGCTGGCGACTCCACATGTATCGGAGGAGGCATGTGGTAGTCTGCAGCCCTCCCTGGATCGGCAGAAGGGGTGGGGCAGCAACCAGGACGGCTCAGAAAAGTGGGGTAATTGGCCGGATACAATTGAGGAGGAAAAGGGGGGAAAAAATCCACAAGAGAAAAAAAAAAGAAAAAAAGAGACCCTCAGCCTAAGCAGAGACACTTGCCAACATGGGGGCAAGCATTGGGGGCACATTATGTACTCCTTGCAGGGATAAATCAAGTACTCTTATCATAACTCAAGACGTTATTATAAAGATCGTTACTGTAAGGCCACAATAACACAGTTACACCACCCTGCAAATAAACTATTATTAATTCACAATAGTGCATAAACAAAGGGGATCCAATTTCCCCAGACTTCCTCTCCATTGTGCCAGTGCTGGAAAAATCATTTATTCTCTCTCTTTGCCCAGGGCCAGCGGCTTCTCTCAGGATTCTGAGAGGAGGAATCTCTCATGCATCAGAGTTAATACCCGAGAGGCATATACTAGGGGTGGCGTTTGAGTGACTAGCTGGGTGATGGACTCTGTAATGGAGCCACACGACATTAGCCATCGCAAACGACATCCATCTCCATCAAGACAGTCTCTGCGGTTGACTAGAACTGTGTGCATCTGTGTGAGTGTGTGTGTGTGTGTGTGTGTGCGTGTGTGTTTGTGCATTGCAACATGTGTATATCCCTCCACTCACTGAATCAGCTGTATATTTATGGGGATTAAGAAGGATGATTATGACCTTGTTTGACTCAAAAGGCCCATTTGACCTCCACCAAACTGCTCTTCTTCTTTAACGATGTATATCTTAAACCCCGCACATGTCATAACTGGCACAGATTGCAAATGAAAGACCCCATAATCAACTAATAATACAATGGATGGTGATGGTATTGCACATAATGTGAACAGAAGGACTCTGATTTCAGCTTTTCTTGGTCCGGCTGCTGGAAGCTCATTGTCAATCTGGTCCAGACATCAGGCTCTGCACCTCTGCATGTCTCGTTCCCGTCCCTGGTCCCCTATCCCTGGTCCCCTATCCGTGCTTGGCAGTAGCGTACCGCTCCTCGACCCTTTATCATTTTTCTGCCAGATAACCAGCTGATCAATGAGCAGAGCCCTGTGGGTATCGCAACGGGCCCAGGATCCAATTCTATTTTCCAAGTCCAATTTGGATTTTATTGCAGCGAGGACAGAGAGATATTCTCGTGCCCATAACACCACAGGGAAATAATGCAGAGACACGAAGAGGAGCACAGTGGCACCAAGACCTTGGGATTAACACGGACGTCTTGCTTATTACATCTTCAGACCAGATCAGAAACATTTTAATGGTGCAATAAAGGGCAAATGGGTAATAAATAGGTGATGAAACACAGGGATAGAGCACCTGGGAGGCCCTTAAAGGTGCCGAGAGATCAGGTGGGGTTCATTTGATCTCTTGTTGATGTCAACGATCCGACGAGAGTCATTCGTTAACACATACCATTCATCGCAATTCAGCATCTCAACAATAGAGTCGAGCAAAAATTTACACAACATGGAGCAATACAACAGCAGTGGATGTAAGACAAATATATATGTTGAGAACCATGCCTTCCATGCCACGATACAGAATGACTGCATTGAATGAATCTGCCTTCGGCGACCCATTAAAGACGAGCACGTTACCCTTGTGCTCAATTTTCTTGCATTTGGACTTGTATTTCAGGTACTGCTCTCAGAGGGCACTCCCGACTGATACTTGTTTTAGAATTTGAAAAAAAAAAAAGCTTTGCAGGGCCCCACTGAGCCCTCAGGGCCTGATGAGTCAACAGACACGTGTCCCCACAATGCCCCAGGGATACGCAGGTTCCACCACCACTGCACTGCAAAAAAAAAGAAAAACACGGATCCAGATTCTAGTTTGCATGCTGCTCCTCTACTCACAAACAACGAAAGCACTTTAAATTATATTAGTTTGGCTACAAAACAAGATTTAACAGAACGAAATTGGCTTTGGTGGGCGAGGCAATGCAAATTACCCCATTTTGTGCAACAATACATAAAGCTGAAAGAAATGGCTCCCACAGTAAATAGAATAAGGTGGCTGCTAAATGTTTGCCAAAGTTGAGTTTCAACATGAAAATGCTATGTAAGCTGCAACACTTTGTCACATACTTAGGCTACTGGAAAGTCCTGTACTGTATTTGGCCTGTAGCACAGCGTTACATTTTATGGCAATAGCAGTAAAGGTCAGAGCACGGAAACAGCTTGTGCCTGTTTGTACGTGTTTGTGTGCATGAGCATGTCCAAATGCACATTCAGATTTGCCTGCATATGCACAACTCCACTGTTGTGCGTTATGCATGCTTGTCAAATTGTGTATACCACATGTATACATGTGTGTAACTCTCACATGCCACAGTGATAGATGACGTAAGTTTCTTGGCTCACACCAGGCCCATCTCATCTCTATAAACACCATGTGACATGACCTCATCACCAAAGCGTACACCCACTAGGCCATGCTCTGAGACGTTAATAACACAATGATAATTTCTGTAGCTCATGGGACATCCATTGCTCCACATCCTGGATGCCAGGGTGGGACTAATGGAGGCTTGGACGTATGACCTAAAGCTTCCATTACCATTCCAACAGGTGAGATCTGGAGCTGTGAAATCCAGTTAATGGATGATACTCTGTCAGCATCCCATTTCTGCAAACCCTCTGCTGCACTTTTTCGCCTAACACCATGACAAGGACAGGTGAGTACGACTCCCTTTAGTGCATGAAGAGAAATGTCAAAAAAAAAAAGCATCCACGTCCCATAAAATCCTACTTTAAGTCGATTTTATAACTGTGGTCCCAATGAGCTTTAACACAGTTCAAGAGATATTGGAGAGACCCCTCCCGCAAACACCCACGTCCCATAAAATCCACTTTTAAGTCGATTTTATAGCTGTGGTCCCTATGAGCTTTAACACAGTTCAAGTGATATTGGAGAGACCCCTCCCACATCAGTAGAAACCTGAGAGCGAAGATTGAAATCTGCAATGACGTCACTGAACGCTGGTCGCTACTCGACTGATGCTGAATAGGAGACCGGTGGTGTGGGCTCACAGCATTTTTGTTTGCATCAAAATGACCTGTTTTTCTGCTCACGGTGTTTGCTGTTCTGTACCAGAGCTCATGCTGTCATTGTGTCCTTGAAGGCAGTCAAAAGTCTCCACAATGTAATTGATGACATGGAGATAAGATCCTTGGCTCTGTTGTTCCTGGCATTGAAAGAGGCTTTTCCACGCTAACAAATCTAGACCGAAGCTTCCCAGATAATACAAATAACACATGTGGATTCTTTTTGGGGTGGACATTCACTCTAGCACTGCTTCCAGGAAGTTGGGGAGACATACTTTGTCCATATCAAGCCAGGCAGGAGGTTATGTTGTAGGGCTGGGCGACCTTGACAAAATCAAATATCACAACTTTTTTTTTCTGGATTTAATACCTCTATATCGACAATTTGATGATGTTTTTTGGGATGACTACTAGTGCTTTCATGATATTCACACACAATATTTTTTTTGATAAATGATCGTTAGTAATGTGGATATGTTCATTTCACTCATCTGAAACGATCTAATAGGTACATGAAATTGCATTACTTTACGGTAATGCAGCCCTCAACACCAGGGAATTACATTTAAGTTATATAATGACTTCATGATAACCAAAGTCCAAGATGGCCTCTTGTGTCATATCACAATATCAATATTGTATTATTATAGGCCCGTTGCCCAGCTCCATTATGTTGCATGGAAAAGTTCTTGCATTCATTTGGAAAGGTAAAAGTTAGACAAACAAAAAAGGAAAAGAAGGCATTATACGTACATCATCCATATATTGAACTCTCCCCAAATTCAATCAAAAAAAAACAAACAAACAAACAAAAAACATGCTCTATAGACCCCCCCCCCCCCTTTTGTGCTTGTACACTCGTCTCCTGTTACGGTGAATGGGATGTGGATGCACGCCTAAGCACTGCTTTGGTGTTTTGGGTTTTGTTTTTTGTCTGCTAGATTGGAAGCAAAATAGTCTCAGCGGCGTCGCGTGCCAAAAGCGGTTGGCTTGTAAAATTATGAGAAAATTCATCCAGCACACGCACTGGAAACACATCGCACTACTTCCCGATTACATTTTGCGCCCTTTGATTTATATAAATATACACAATGAAAACGAAACATTGTGCAAAGACGGAGTCAGACAGTGATCGGAACAAAGCGGGTTTCAGCTCCAGCTTCCAGGCGTCGTTATCCGCAGTAGAGTAGCTGGGTGGGAGGTGGGGAGGGAGGAACGTGAAACGACAGCCTTGTTTGGAGAGGTTCTACGAGGCCTGATCGCTCCTCATCAGCACTACAGGAAACGGTGTCCTGACAGGTCTCCAGGCATTTCTGACAAACAACAACGACTAACTGATCTGGACGAACACAAAATATTGGTCCAGAAGAAAAAAAAATTAACTCTCTGGGTGCTCACTTCCTTAACCGAGTTTCTGCATCAACAATAACAGGGAAAGCCGTCGTGACTTGTTTGTGAGCACGACGACACGAGATCTTCGCCATAAGCTTGTAATTGCGAGTAGGGCCTAATGGTGAGCACATGTTCCCACGTTGCGTACGGTACCGTGTGTAAGCAGTACTGCACACGGTGCTGAGCTGTATTCAGCGTGACCATCAACGGACCGAGTGAGAACGGAAACAAAGAACAAACCCGCTTCAGTCACGCACCAAAAAACATCCCCACAAGCTAACGCTAGCTAGTGAGCTAAAATACCAACGCTAGCGGGCTAACGCTGATTGGATCCTCGGCGACCACTTTGTAAAATAGACCTCTTATCTCGTGTGAAACCAACCAACCAACCAACATCTCAGAAAACCACCGGAAACACTTAACTTTCATCAAACGATGGTTTGCTTGAGCATGTCGAACACATTTCCTTACCTGTCGATGGCGTCTCTGTGACATCCTACGAGACCGACCGAATGACAGAGTATGAGAGGATAACGGTAAGGGTGCTGGAAAAACTAAAAAAAAATCTCACCAATAAGGATTATGCTAATTGAGAATAGGCCAAAATTTTAATGTTTTAAAACTGCATATATTTATAGATTGCACTGCCCCCCCCCCCATCTTAGCAGCGCATCCACAGTTAGCGTCATCAAATCAGTCAGCGCGAGTTAAAACCCAGGATGTCCGCATCACTTTTTGGAGTCATCTCTGGGACATTAACAATGACTAACAGGTCATGAACTTGTGTCGGAGGAAACCAGAATGTTACACTTTCCCGTATCTGAGCCGTGTACCGGGTTCAAGCACCAAAACAGAGGGAAGGCCGCACCTGCCTTAGATGACAACAGGTCTTATTTTGCCTCGTGTTGTGTATGTTGGATGGTACCTTTTTTCTTTTCCACTCCGTTTTCTTTTTTTAATTTACCATATGTTTTCCTCATTTTCCCTGACCAGCACATTCACAATCCTCAAATTTCACCATGGTGAAAGTCAAGCGGTGGTCATTCGAGTCTTCCCCCACATTTTCCTCTTATCACATCAAGGTCGTCATCCACCCTGTCCTCCCGAGGGGTCTATGGAATTCCACGTCACTAGGTGGAGTGGCCGCTGTCTTCCAGGATGGAGACCTCCTAACTTCCCATACACATCGAAGACACACAATGGACCTGTTCCCGCTGGAGAAGGGAATTTCAGAGGTGGTGGTCAGGATAGGGGGGGGCTTGGTGTGAAAGAGGCGAGAGCATAATAATGCAGATATCATGAAATGATACATGCATATACTTACAAGAAGAAAGGCAGACGCACACACACTCTCCCTCTCTCTGCACCTTTTTCTGCCATTATGCAGCAGACACTTAGAAACAGGCATCTCAATCACAGTCATGAGTGGGCCTTGATAAGATTTGTGATTCGAATGCCGCCTGTGATTTTAGAGGAGTCAGACATAGAGCTTTGTAAGTGTCAGACCGAGACACATTTTCGACAAGGACAGGATGTTCCTTGCAGATAGCATTGTTCTCAGTGACACCACACACCTCGTCTCATCCCAAAAACTCAGATAGAGGGGCGGATTGCAGACGAACAGGCTGCTGAAATGTGATACAGATGAGTAAGTGTTTCTGAGGAATAAAGGTCAACTTCAAAGGAACTGGTTGAAACCAAGTGGATGAAGCGTGCAGCATATAGTGTAGAGTGAAAGGAAAATCAGAATTTAGAAACGCTTTCCCACCTGTATGACCCATTAGCGACACTGTTTGAGAGGAGAAACGGTGGAAAGCTTTTGATTAAGTTCGTTTTTCTGAGCTCATCTGACCACAACTGTCCTGCCAGGGCAATTCATCGGACAAGTCTGAGCAAGCCAGTGACTAATTTGCAGCAACTGCCACCTGTCTGCAGTCATCCTTAGCATGATGCAAACACCTCGTTTTGCCCGTGCATCCACTATACATTACACCAGCGTGGGCACCATGTGGTCCGAGATGGCCACTAACACCTCCATCTCCAGCAGGTAACAGACAAGACAGACAGACAGAACCACCATGGGTGAATAAGACAAAGCGTGCCACCTGACAGAGGGTCTTGTAGGCGGTCTCTGATCTCATCGCCTCTTCAGTCTGGCACTCACTTTCCTCCTGGATGCCAGGTAAACATGTCAGATTTAACAACAGAGGCCTATGGAGATGTTTGGACAGTCTCCATTAGAGACCAGACAAGATGGTATAGTGCCCTCTGCTGCAGATATGGTTACACTGCATCCATAGATGCTGCATACAGTAGGTGACAGAATTGGTTTTGCAGCCTGATGTCAATGAAAAGTAAGAAATATGTCTCATGGTCACAGAACATTTATATAACAAGCATATGAACTACACGGGATTATACAAAAAAAGGCATCTGCGCTTAAATAAAAATTACTTTTATTTTTTCAAAATAAATGCATTTTTACAGTCTGAAAACAGCAGGCCATGCACTGCTGTTTTGGACATTAGAGGCAAAAAAAAAAAAAAACGACACTAGAGAAAACAAAAAAATTCGGCTAGGCTTGTTTTTCTCTTACTTCTGTTCATATTTGCTGATTTGTCTCAAACTCCTGGATCTAATCCATGTGGATCTCATTCACACCCACACATTAGTCAATACTTATCGACTGTGATAAAACCTGAACATTTAGGGACATCCAAAAAGGTGCTGGACAAAATAAACTTTGCAGCAAATCCGCATTTCCACCTTAAAGAGTGAGCTAAAAAGCAACTCAGTGCCACAATAGCTAAAATACAAAGCAGAGAATGAAATACACTTGGGCGAGTCAGCAAGAAACAACATCGAAAAGGTGACGTTTCCATTCTTTAGAGAAATTATAACATGTAATGAGGACAAAAATCTTGATTAAAATCCTATAAACTTGGAGTTTGAGACTAGTGTCATTATCATATATACTTATATATATATATATATCTTTATCTGAAAACTCAAAAAGACCATGTCATTGGCAGGCACAACTGTCGATACTACACATTGGTGACCGATCCCCCCCCCCCATCATTTTTGAAAACAAAAACAAAATCCTTCCAAAAAAAAATAAAACAAAAAGCAGCAACAAAAAAAAAAAACTGTACAATTCTATAAAACCTGTGTTTTTACATTAGTTACAAAAACTAATACTTCATTTACTAATCCTTCATACTGAGGACAAAAGACAAAAAAAATTGCATATTTATTCTTCAAACTTGGTGACCTACTGCTGGTGCGTAATGATATAGATGAAAATAATACTACATGGTGTCAAGAAGGAACATTGGTAACATCAGACAGCAGGTGGCACAAGGGGATACTGAATGTATCCCTGCTGTAATTGGCTATAAATGCATGAGGCAGAGAGGTTCTCAATGTCCGCATGCAAATTCAAACATGTTGTTGACGTCTGGCAACATGATGAGGTGGCCAAAGATAGATATGTTTGGCAGAATATTAGTGCACATGGCGCTGAATGTTGCATGTTAGCAAAATCTTAATTTGCATTCTCAATTCATTATTTGAAGTCTGGAAGACTGAGTGCCATAAATCACACCCATAACCCCAAACAGGAGACGACTGCCCAATCCGTGTTTGACTGTGGTAAGAGTTTGGACACGATAATCACTGACGGACAAATTTCCCCTGGCAGCTTTGGGATGGACCGCAGGACACTCACTCCAGTGCATTTAAAACAGAGCAACACCTGGTTTAAGCTCCGGGGCGTCGTCGTATGTGGCGAGATTACATGGAACGATTCGACATGGAAGAAACATCATTCACTACCACCGAACGCAAACTCTGACGAGACAACGGCAAACGAAGGCAACGGAAAAAACAACAGCAAAACAAACTTTTAACTACAGCTTATTCATAAACGGGACTGTCTTTATACTGTGGAAGTGCTCACTTGTGACTTCATATGAACTACAGAGATAAGACGTGAAAACCCTTCATGGACTGGAGAGAACGGGAAAAATGTGCTGCAGCTACCCTTCATGTCAAGTGGATTCTATGTGAAAGTGTGTACTCGGATAGATAATCATGTCACTGTGGGTATCTGTTGGGACTATCATCATGACGTATTCTAGCTGGCTGGCTGACAGTTTGACAAAATCAGCTACGTTAGTCCAGGAGAGAGGGGAAGAGAATGGGAGAGGACAAAGAATCTTTGGGATTAAAAGGACTCCTGGCATTTTTGACAGGCTGTCAAGGACGGCCAACACTCCAGGAAGAGGCACAGGTGGAGGAGAGTTGGAGAAGAGCTGTAAGAAAAGCACCAAATTTCCTGCCAAGTGGTGTGAGGCCTCTGCTGGCAATATGAAGGCAAGAGGGTTTGACATTTAGAGTTCGTCTGGACTGCATTCAGCAGAATATTAGTGTTTTCACAGATGACATTGTCAGCGTTAAGGCCAAAAAAAAAAAAAACAAAAGAACAAAAAAAAAAATAACAATAACGTTAACATGATAAAAACGGTGTCAGCCATGGCAAAAAGTGGTGCTGTGCTTAACCTCTAGCACAGTTCCAAACAATTACAAAAGACCAAGAAATAGTAGAATAAAATAAACCCATGACGTCTGCCCGCCCGCCATCCCCTACAACTGCACCCATCTCGACCCCCTGGCCTACAACCGTTGGCCCCTGGTTGCTTGGGTGAAGGACACTCAGACCCAACCGCTGGTCAGCTTATAGAACATCTCCTCATCCAGAGACTCGTTCTGGTCCTTGGCACGTGTGGACAGGAAGATGTAGCCGCCGATGAACTCGTGGACAACCTTACAGTCCACCTCAGCGCAGATGAAGGCCAGACTGGGCTCATCTGCGAACTCCACTGTCACCTGTGCACACAAATTCAGTCACATGGATCAGAGCCGTCACAATAATGAGAATTATAATTCCATACATTCATTATCCAAATGGCTTATCCTGCTCTCAGGGTCGCGGGGATGCTGGAGCCTATCCCAGCAGTCATTGGGCGGCAGGTGGGGAGACACCCAGGACAGGCCGCCAGGCCATCACAGGGCATTGTGAATTTTAATTAACTTTTATTATGAGGAAGTCTTTACAAGCCTATATATGGACCTACTTACATTTTAGTTGTTGCCCATGCCCCAAATTATGTCCAGATTAAAATCTCTATTTATTATAAAGACTAATCAAAGAATCTGCCACCTAGGTGTCATAATTTCACTTGTTCAAGATACATACCAGCTTGTTTTCAAAATCTCACTTCATGCCATTTCCTCTGCCATGTTCCAGATGTTTATACTTTCTTTAAGTAAAGCTACTTGATCACATGCCACTAGATTATCCACTTAAAGAGAAACAATACCTGGAATAAATGCCTGGAATAAATATGCTTACACATTAAATAACTTGTAAAGACACGGTTGAATTAATTTAGCATTGAGTGAATAGGGTCAGGTTCTAGGGCGAGTTTCCAGTGAGATCAATTTAAATCCACTTATTCTTAAAAAAAAAACAAAAGGATGAGAGAGAGCAAGATCTAGAGATAGAGATTTTTAGATAGATATATAGAGAGATACGTTATTGATCCTGAGGGAAATTAACAAAATAAATACCAACGTAGTTTCATTCAACAAAGGACAATATCAAAGACCACAATAATTAGGAACTGCTACTGGGTTTAAATAAATAGGCGGATTCAGTTCAGTCAGGAAACTCTTGCCATGTATTCCAACACACAGCTGGCTGGTTAACATGTGTGCTGCTCACTGCTATACTTCTGCTACAGCTGCTGTGCATGCTTGGCTGCTGCTATCCCACCTCCACCTGTTTGGATTTGCCTGTGTACTGTTCAGCAGGTTTGTACTCTTGAGTTTTAATAGGTAGGCTGTTCTATAAATGCAGTTGGTACATATGAGCAGATCTGTTCAATGCCAAAACTGAAAAACCATCTGAAATACACATTGTTGCCTGATATGCAAGTTGTACGGAAGCCCCGAGAGGCAAGCGAATTTGTTTATTTATTTATTTATTTTGTGTGTGTGTGTGTGTGTGTGTGGGGGGGGGGGTTAAAAAAATTTTTTTTACATTTATTTCTGATTTTTCTCCCAATTTAGTGGCCAATCGATCCCTACTTTAGTTCAAATACCCACCCTCGTACTGCATGTGTTCGCCAACTCCATCTCTTCGGCCGACAGTCTCGAAGGAGACGCCTCGCCACATTCGTGACAAGGCGAATCCAGGCCGAACCACTGCTTTTCCCGACACACGCAGAGACGCATTCATGTGACGAAAACAAGCCGACTCCGCCCCCCTCCCGAGCACAGCGCTGCCAATTATTGCTGCTTCATCGAGTCCGGCCATAGTCGGATCTGACGAGACCGGGGCGCGAACCCCGGTCCCCAGTGGGCAACTGCATCGACACAAAGCCGATGCTTAGACCGCTACACCACCGCGGACCCTCAGGGTCCTTTTTTTAAGCGTTTGTTGTTGTAATACTCATTTCGACCACAAGAGGCTGAAGCGCACCACTGTATAGCCCAGTGAGCGTCAACCGGGATTTCAACGTTGATTTCTAGATTCAAGATTCAAAAGTTTTATTTGTCACGTACACACAAGTACAAGTCTCGAGTGCAGTGAAATGAAAAAAGGTACGAGCTCCGAGATGTGCAAACAATAAAGTACAACAGGTACACACGCATTCCAATTTGCAATATACAATCAACAGTTAAGAACTCTCAGTAAAAAAGAAAACAGCACAAAATACAGTAAAAGTTGAAAACTGGGTGATATTCAGTCTGAACGTCCAAGACCTCTTTTCAACCAGCTAAAATGTGGTTACATCAACGTGTCACAAAACACTTTTTTTTTTTCACTTGCCTGTCAGGGCTTCCGTAGCGCTGTCCTGACCAAATTGGAATGAGAATCATTTTCATAAAAATTAATAAAAATATAGCCGCAAGCAGCAATAGGCAGGGTCCAAGCACTTAGCGCAACGCTCTTTAATAAGTAAGCTTAGTGAAAACCCCTGAACGTGTGTCTCAAATTTCAGGTTGATATTTCAATGTGTTCATGAGTTAATGCAAAAGAAATTTTTAAGTTACGTATTTTGATAAAATGTGATTGGCTTGTATAATAAAACACTGTGGAAAATCCAAAATATGAAATTTTAACTTTTACTGGCTTGGTCCAGAGGTGCTCTGCAACAAATTTGGTGATGACTGCTCAGAATGTGTAGGAGGAGTAAGCAAGAAAACAGATTTGGACAAAATTCAAAATGGTGGAAAATCTTTCTAGGCTCAAATGGGTGTGGCTTCTATTCCTAGATTTGTCTGGAGCCACAGAATCCAGGGGGGGAAAAAGAACTTGTTTCTGAGAATTACAGTTAAAAAGTTAGAGGTCAAAATGTAAAGTTTGTTGTTATACTGCCATCATCTGGCCAATTGGTGTACATACAGCCGCTTATCTGAATTCGGGTCACAGGATGCTGGAGCCTATCCCAGCAGTCATTGGGCGGCAGGCGGTGAGAGGTGAGACACCCTGGATAGGCCACCAGTCCAATACAGGGCCGACACACTCACAAAAAATGTGTGTGTGGGTGTGTGTATATATATATATATATATATATATATATATATATATATATATATATATATATATATATATATATATCCATTCATCCATCCATTGTCCAAACCGCTTATCATGCTCTCAGGGTTGCGGGGATGCTGGAGCCTATCCCAGCAGTCACTGGGCGGCAGGTGGGGTGACACCCTGGACAGGCCTGTTGCTTATGGCATGTAACAGGCTTGTACTGTCTCATAAAGAACTTCCTTGACTCACTGGATTATTTTGCACCTTATTTGTTGAGCACTTTCCCTCCAGCATCCCCGCGACCCCAAGAGCAGGATAAACGGTTCAGATAATGGATGGATGGATGGATGGTTTTATTTATAACAATTTGTTAAAAGAAACACTCAACGGTAGGGTAAGTGCTCAACAATTAAGGAGCAAAATAATCCAGTGAGTCAAGTTAATTTCATGCCATAAGCAATCATCAGCTGTCAATAAAGCCACTCTGGAAAGAACATACCATTTATTGCCTCGTTATGGACATCATGTGCACAACGTCCAATGGAGAAGGGAAAGGTGTGATGGTCCAATGGGGGGGTTGGTATTTGTCTGTTGGCATGATTTATTTATAATTACAAAATAGGTGCTTACATCTACACTCACTGGCCACTTTATTAGGTACACTTTGCTAGTACCGGGTTGGACCCCTTTTGCCTTCAGAACTGCCTTAATCCTTCGTGGCATAGATTCAACAAGGTACTGGAAACATTCCTCAGAGAGTTTGGTCCATTTTGACATGATAGCATCACGCAGTTGCTGCAGATTTGTCGGCTGCACATCCATGATGCGAATCTCCCGGTCCACCACATCCCAAAGGTGCTCTATTGGATTGAGATCTGGTGACTGTGGAGGCCATTTGAGTACAGTGAACTCATTGTCATGTTCAAGAAACCAGTCTGAGATGATTCGAGCTTTATGACATGGTGCGTTATCCTGCTGGAAGTAGCCATCAGAAGATGGGAACACTGTGGTCATAAAGGGATGGACATGGTCAGCAACAATACTCAGGTAGGCTGTGGCGTTGACACGATGCTCAATTGGTACTAAGGGGCCCAAAGTGTGCCAAGAAAATATCCCCCACACCATTACACCACCACCACCAGCCTGAACCGTTGATACAAGGCAGGATGGATCCATGCTTTCATGTTGTTGAGGCCAAATTCTGACCCTACCATCCGAATGTCGCAGCAGAAATCGAGACTCATCAGACCAGGCAACGTTTTTCCAATCTTCTATTGTCCAATTTTGGTGAGCCTGTGCGAATTGTAGCCTCAGTTTCCTGTTCTTAGCTGACAGGAGTGGCACCCGGTGTGGTCTTCTGCTGCTGTAGCCCATCTGCCTCAAGGTTCGATATGTTGTGCGTTCAGAGATGCTCTTCTGCATACCTCGGTTGTAATGAGTGGTTATTTGAGTTACTGTTGCCTTTCTATCAGCTCGAACCAGTCTGGCCATTCTCCTCTGACCTCTGGCATCAACAAGGCATTTTCGCCCACAGAAATGCCGCTCACTGGATATTTTCTCTTTTTCGGACCATTCTCTGTAAACCCTAGAGATGGTTGTGCGTGAAAATCCCAGTAGATCAGCAGTTTCTGAAATACTCAGACCAGCCCGTCTGGCACCAACAACCATGCCACGTTCAAAGTCACTTAAATCACCTTTCTTCCCCATTCTGATGCTCGGTTTGAACTGCAGCAGATCGTCTTGACCATGTCTACATGCCTAAATGCATTGAGTTGCTGCCATGTGATTGGCTGATTAGAAATTTGCGTTAACGAGCAGTTGGACAGGTGTGCCTAATAAAGTGGCCGGTGAGTGTATGTCTGCAACTGCTGGCCAATTCATTCCTGTTATTTGATGTGGACATTTCTGGTTTGCAAATGATAAAATATTTTTCAGTTAGACATTGATTGCACATTTTCCAGGTTGTTGAATAATTAATGTTTCTGTCTGCCAATGACCAAATGTAACGGCTTAAAGATGTTGCATTCTTTAAATTGTAGTTTCTAAAGCTACACGTGTGCATTAAACCCCTTTTTGAATGTTCCCTCTGTTAGACCAACAATGTCTCTATTTTGCCGTTGTCATTTTTCGTCACCGCAGCTGAATGAATTGGCCAGCAGTTGCAGACATAGATATAAGCACCTCTTTTGTAATTATAAATAAATCATGCCAATAGATAAATACCCCCCCTCCCTGCATTGGACCATTAGCGATCACGTGTTTTTGAATTTTTGAATGTCGCACCTCTCCCTAACCCATTATGTATATATATTGGGTTACACACACATACATACATACATTTTTTTTTTGTATGGCAAGTAGTGGGTGAGATTTCCAACCTATCTGCCAAGTTTGGGAACTATAGCTGTTACAGTTTCTGAGACACAGATACTTTTAGGGCATAATAATAATCCTAACAAATACAATAGGGTTCCAGTAGCATCACTGCTTGGACCCCTAATAAAAAATTCCATGCACTGCCAGCACCATTGTGTTTCAACTGCATCTAGAAAAAAATGCCAGTGTAATGGAAACCATGAAATTTAATCATCATAATCCATCCTCTTCTAAATGTCTCATACCATCTTTATCTCCCAGTTGACGTTCCACTGCTTCATGTTGCTGAAGCGCCAGGTCTTGATGGCATCGCCCGTGCCGGCGTCCATCCGGATCAGACGGTTGTAAGTGATGCCGATCAACTCTTCTCTCTTTCCACCCTGGAACCTGAAGATGAAAAACAGGAAAATTTAAGTATGATTAGGAAGGAAGATAAAAAGATTTAGGGGCTATCACTTTTTCCAAAAATCACGTTCGAACGAATTTGTGTACCGGAGTCAAATTCCTCGTGTGCATGCACACTTGGCCAATAAAATTGATTATGATTCTGAAATGACACGCGATTCACTCCAATGAATTTGAATGCACACATCCCCCCATTCAGTACCATTTAATGTGTAACACATGCAGTATAACTTTAATAACAAATGACAACAAAATTATTTTCTTTGTTTCATTAACTTACACCTGTCTAACATCGCCTTCTTCCAGCAAATTTTAACTTTTTTAACAGCTGTATTAATGCATGAGAACAATTATGATAATATTAATAATAAAATGTATCGCAATTTTCATTCATAGTGAAGCCCAAAGTCTCAAAGTGCTACAGGGTTAATAACACAGAACACACATACAGTAAAAAGATAAATACATATAGACAGACGATTCATTCAGTTGAGAAGATGCTTGGCTGTAGAACACTGCAATGGGACTTACTTGGCAAGGAAGTGAGTGATTCCAAACTCAGGCAGGGACTGCCACGCCTGGATGAAACGCATCTTGGCCTCAATGAGACTCATCTGGGCCACATTCTGGTGGGCTTCAAGGATCCTGGCTGAAATCTGACAAATACACAAACACAAAGCTTCACTGATACAAGTCAAACTCACACAAATGCACCCCATCACCACTCTAAAACTACCCGACAACACAGACGGTCTTAGTCGTCTTCCATAAAACCACGGGGTGTCCAAGGTGAACCCCTAACCAGAAGGATGCCGGCATTAGAAATGTCTATTTCACACAGCTACAGAGCAGACAAACAAACATGGGAAATATATGGTCCTCTTGAGTTATCAGACTAAGGTTAATGAGCCAGAGTACGTTTCCCCACCCCTGGGCATGTGTGTTTGTGTGTGCGCACACAAACACACACGTTTGTAAATGTGCCTTTATAGCCATTAAGTTGTCATTTGAGCAGCCCAGCCCAAAACACTGACATACGAGTATGATTCACTGGGATAAACACAGCAATGGGGGCTTTGGTCTCTCAGAGCATGTTTCTATTATCAATTTTATTTTATTTTTATTTTAAAGATTTAACCCCCCCCCAATTGTATCCAGCCAATTACCCCACTCTTCCGAGCCGTCTCAGTCACTGCTCCAACCCCTCTGCCAATCTGGGGAGGGCTGCAGACTACCACATACCTCCTCCGATACATGTGGAGTCACCAGCTGCTTCTTTTCACCTGACAGTGAGGAGTTTCGCCAAGGGGACGTAGCATGTGGGAGGATCACGCTATTCCCCCCAGCAGTTCCTCCTCTCCTCTGAACAGGTGCCTGACCAACCAGAGGAGGCGCTAGTGCAGTGACCAGGACACAGACCCACATCCGGCTTCCCACCCACAGACACGGCCAATTGTGTCTGTAGGGACGCCCGACTAAGCTGGAGGTAACAAGGGGATTCGACCCGGCGATCCCCGTGTTGGTAGGCAACGGAATAGACCGCTACGCTACCCGGATGCCCCGAATGTTTCTATTATCATCCACGTGTAGAGATACTTTTGTTTCAGTTTGGTCACATCGACTGTGTGCAGTTAAATTTTTGAGGTCGTCTCTGCCCAGTTTGGATTTTTCTATGCCCGCCACATGCCAGTGATAATCTTATTGTTAGAAGTTTGTCTATTATCTCTACACATTCAGATTGTATGAATGATAATAAAAAAAAAAAAAAAAAAAAAAAAACGTACATATTATTTGCTCCACTGCTTTACTGGTGTAGTGTTAAGGATATGAAGTCTTTTTTTTTTTTTGGCTGTAAATGTGTTAAAAGTTGAAAGTGATCATAAGTTATGAAGATGTCATGGCCAGAAACTAGGAAGAACACCACCGTCTAGACACTACTGACACAATTACTATTATGAAATGTTAGAAGGCTATTTTCGGGGTGAGTGAGACAATCCAGAGACAAAGATTTAGCGCATTAAGCGTTCAATAAACTGTGACCATATCTACAGTTCCTAGGCATCCGGTGCACACATAACTTACCAAGTCTCTGATATAGCCTGGCTGAAGAGGGGGAGGCGGGGATGAGAGGACACAGAGGAGGGAAGGAGATGCGTACAGGGAGAAAGAAAGAAAGAAAGAAAGACAAAGAAAACAAGCAAATAAGAACAATATCAAGGGAAGAGAGAAATCCAAAACAACAAAAAGTAGCAGGGCATGACTGTAAATACAGCAGAGGGGAGAGAGACTGCGTGAAGCCGTGAGGGTCATGCAGTCTAATGCAGCCAATGAGGGGGGAAAAGTACAGTAATAGCAGGCAGATAGCATTGTGCCACCGGACACTTTGTTGGTTTTACATGGACGAGCCTGGCACTGGCCGCTTCCGATCTACAGTGCATCCGGAAAGTATTCACACCCCTTCACTTTCCCCACATTTTGTTATGTTACAGCCTTATTCCAAAATGGATTAAATTCCTTTTTTTGCTCATCAATCTACACACAATACCCCATAATGACAAAGTGAAAAAGGTTTTGTAGAAATGTTTTGCTAATTTATTAAAAATAAAAAACTGAAATATTGCATGTACATAAGTATTCACATCCTTTGCTATGACACTCAAAATTGAGCTCAGGTTCATCCTGTTTCCACTGACCATCCTTGAGATGCTTCTACATCTTGATTAGAGTCCACCTGTAGTAAATTCAATTGATTGGACATGATTTGGAAAGGCCCACACCTATCTATATAAGGTCCCACTGTTGACAGTGTATGTCAGAGCAGAAACCAAGCCATGAAGTCAAAGGAATTGTCTGTGGACCTCCGAGACAGGATTGTATCGAGGCACAGATCTGGGGAAGGGTACAAAAAATTTCTACAGCTTTGAAGGTCCTGAAGAGCACAGTGGTCTCCATCATTCATAAATGGAAGAAGTTTGGATCCACCAGGACTCTTCCTAGAGCTGGCCGCCAAGCCAAACTGAGCAATCGGGGGAGAAGGGCCTTGGTCAGGGAGGTGACCAAGAATCCGATGGTCACTCTGACAGAGCTCCAGCATTCCTCTGTGGAGATGGGAGAACATTCCAGAAGGACAACCATCTCTGCAGCACTCCACCAATCAGGCCTTTATGGTAGAGTGGCCAGACAGAAGCCTCTGCTCAGTAAAAGGCACATGACAGCCCGCTTGGAGTTTGCCAGAAAGCACCTAAAGGACTCTCAGACCATGAGAAACAAGATTCTCTGGTCTGATGAAACCAAGATTGAACTCTATGGCCTGAATGCCAAACGTCACATCTGGAGGAAACCAGGCACCTCTCATCCCCTTGCTAATACCATCCCTACAGTGAAGCATGGTGGTGGCAGCATCATGCTGTGGGGTTGTTTTTCAGCGGCAGGAACTGGGAGACTAGTCAGGATCGAGGGAAAGATTAATGGAGCAAAGTACAGAGAGATCCTTGATGAAAACCTGCTCCAGAGCGCTCAGGACCTCAGACTGGGGCGAAGGTTTACCTTTCAACATGACAACGACCCTAAGCACACAGCCAAGACAATGGAGGAGTGGCTTCGGGACAAGTCTGTGAATGTCCTTGAGTGGCCCAGCCAGAGCCCAGACTTGAACCCCATTGAACATCTCTGGAAAGACCTGAAAATAGCTGTGCAGCAACGCTAACCTTATAGAGCTCGAGAGGATCGGCAGAGAAGAATGGGACAAATACCCCAAATATAGGTGTGCCAAGCTTGTAGCTTCATACCCAAGAAGACTTGAGGCTGTAATCGCTGCCAAGGGTGCCTCAACCAAGTACTGAGTAAAGGGTGTGAATACGTATGCACATGCAATATTTCAGTTTTTTAATTTTTAATAAATTTGCAAAAGTTTCTACAAAATCTTTTTTACTTTGTCATTATGGGGTATTGTGTGTAGGTTGATGAGAAAAAAAGGAATTTAATCCATTTTGGAATAAGGCTGTAACATAACAAAATATGGGTAAAGTGAAGGGGTGTGAATACTTTCCGGATGCACTGTATATTTGTAAAAAAAAATTTTAGCTATTGGTACTCATTTCTAATCCACCAAACAGAAAATGTTCTATTCTTAAGTATCAAACATTACATCTTAAGGTAAAAAACAAAAAACAAACCTCAATTGTTACCCCATAATTGTAGCTTATCCACCATAGACTTTCAGAGTCACTGCTCATGGGTGTTACAAATCCATCTACAGGTCTGTAGGCCCTTTTCCATCCACAAGATGGCAATGTACATCACAGCAACTCACAATGTAAGCAGCAAGAACCAGAAATGCCAAGTCACCAATCCCCTCAAGCTTATTACTGTGCCTTCCCATTGTTTGTTTTCTCTTATATAATGCTATATGTTTGGCTAGAAACATTGCTAAACCCAGTGATCTAAAAATTCCTGTGTGTCGCCTTTGGGACCCGAAGCACGGAAGTTTCTTTAGGAGAGTTGGGAAGGAGGAAGTCCAGTGTAGGGTGGAGTGTGTGTGTGTGTGTGTGTGTGTGTGTGTGTGTGTGTGTGTGTGTGTGTGTGTGTGTGTGTGCGGGGGGGGTGTGTGCAAAGGCCTGTATGACTTCCACAGCTGACTGAGGGTGAGCAGCTTTTCCCAGACACTTTTCCCGCCCAGCACTCCCAGTTACAGCTCATTTCCTGATGCTCCACGCCCACAATTTTAAGTACACACGCAAGTGTGTGAGTACATGTATGCAAACACATACACACATGTGTATACACCTCTCATTGCTTTGGAGTGCAGCTCTTTCATGTCATGCCTAGGGATAACCCCCCATAGGAGTGGGTTAATGATGGAGGCTGGAAGCAGGCCAGATAGAACCACAGCCCCCCCCCCCCACACACACACACACACACAAACATGCACACACAGGTTTTTAATGTGGACAACAACTTTTGATTACTTAAGAGTATCCACCACAAACATAATGCTGACTCTAATTTCCCCATTTTCTTGTGTTCTTTGTTGTTAGGCTATAAGCATAAATCAACATAGCAACAATTTCTGTCTCAATAACATTCAAAGTTCCACTGTGAAAGCTATAAATGGTTGACAACCGTCTGGCTATTATTGGTGTGACACATTCAAACATTTCCTGTTTGATGGCCCTTCCAATACAACCAGCATCCCAACTCGAGCCCTTCCTCTCTGTCTGCCAGTCTGTCCATTGCCCTCTTTACTGATATCTGGTATGTGTCATTCAATGGTTTCAACCCAGACTACTACTGAGTCATCACTTACCAACATCCTCCAAACATCCCCCCAGCCCCAAGCAACATTCTGCTTCTCATATATAGCTTAATCAAAACCAGACTGAGTGAGTAAGCTAAGGAGAGACAGACCCACTCCCAACTAGTACATCTATGGCGGTCATATACTCAGCTGTTCCAGTGTATACACACCAGCCTATTACTTACATAGAAATATGTTGTATGAAAGGTGCAATTCTCCTATCATTTACATGAACGTTAAACTAGGCATAGTGCTTGAATATTACTCCCTGGCTATTAGGATGTCAGGTGGTTTTCCACTGACAGCTCAAGAGTGACAGCTCCATAATGTGCAGTTTGGACTACTCAGTCTGTACCCTGTCATATTCTTTCTATCCCCCACTGCAAGATGTTCCAAAGGTCTGGAAATTCATGAGTATCAGCAGCTGAGTGCACAAGATTAAGACCTTTCCTGCCAGATGCTTTTGTCTACCAGTGAAAACAAAAGCCAGGGAGTCAAGGTAAGGAATCCATTGCACCACACTCCTGTGTCTGATATGAGCAATTTACTGTAAGCAAGTTGAGAGGCCTGGGTGTCTGCTGTCCTGTCCTTGGAGATCGAGGGTGCGAGAAAGGAGTTGAGAAAGGAGGAGAGAGAGGGAGAGAGGCAAAACAACCACGATGCCAGGAGGCACCCATCTGGGAATCATCAGACACTGCTCCATCTCTACTCCCCCACTGATCAAACATGTAAACAGCCCTCCCCCAAAATATACACAAGACAAGGTAGTTAACTTTTCTTTTTCGCTTTGGTGTTGTACTGCCATTCCACAGTGCATCACAGCAGACCCGCCAACAACATCGCAAATTGTTTCAGAAAGAGGATGGCAGTGTAATGTTGCAGTTTGTTAACGTTTTAAATTATCTTGAACCCTCATACAGGGAATATGCTCAGCTGCCAAGGTTCTCCATTTCCCAGTTTACCTGCTTGTTCTTGTACTTCTTCAGGTAACGAGGGGACACCAGGCACTCGGGGTTGATGTCGGTGGTGATTGGCTCGGCAATGAACTGTGGGTCTGGGTTCATGTGCTGCATTTTGAGGAAGGACAGAATATTCTGGACTTCGAGGTTGTAGGAGCTGTCGGCCATGGTCTTTCCTTTAGAGGCCAGTCGGCATGCAGCCATCCAGTGGGCATACTGCTTT
The DNA here is from genome assembly GCF_029633865.1 of Lampris incognitus. Taxonomy (NCBI): domain Eukaryota; kingdom Metazoa; phylum Chordata; class Actinopteri; order Lampriformes; family Lampridae; genus Lampris; species Lampris incognitus. The sequence goes on from NC_079226.1 coordinate 28,072,395, forward strand.
TCCTGGTTAGTCAAGACACGATGACTTAATGGTTGGGCTGTGGGTGCAAATTACCCTCTCAGTACTGCCAATTTGACAGATTTAAAAACACTCAACAAAATAACAGGAGAATACTGTGTTGTAAGTGTGCATTATTTTCATTCATTCATTATCCAAACCGCTTATCCTGCTCTCAGGGTCGCTGGAACCTATTCCAGCAGTCATTGGGCGGCATGCGGGGAGACACCCTGGAAAGGCCGTCAGGCCATCACAGGGCGCACACACACACACACACACACACACAGAGGGCCGGATTAAATGGATAGATTACACTAGGCAGAGCATTTTTCTTGGGCCACCCCTCTCCCCCAAACAAGCACATTTTGACACTTTGTAAACAAACAATATTACTTTTAACTGCCACATAGTTATTATGGTTAATTAGTTAGGTATATATTTTTGTTTATTATTATCTATTTATAGTTTAAAATATTTTTTGTTAAATATTTTTCATTTAGATCAAAAGTTGATGTTTTTATCCATCTGCCTGGGCCCCCCTGTGGCAATTAGACCCTAGGCAGCTGCCTAGTTTGCCTATGCCTAGATCCGGCCCTGCACACACACACACAAAGACCTAGGGACAATTTAGTATGGCCGATTCACCTGACCTACATGTCTTTGGGTTGTGGGAGGAATCCGGAGCACTTGGAGAAAACCCATGCAGACACAGAGAGAACATGCAAACTCCATACAGAGGATGACCTGGGATGACCCCAAGGTTGGACAACCCCAGGATTCGAACCCAAGACCTTCTTGCTGTGAGGCGACCGCGCTAACCACTGCACCACTATGCCACCATTATTTTGAATTATTTAAATCCACATCAAATGTGTTTGCATGTCTAACATTATACAGGAGTCCTCCCGCCAGATGGGAAGAGTGAAACTCACCGTATCACACCGAAGCCAGATTTCATTCATGCCATCAGCCACTGGGATTAGCAACTTGATGTTGAATTTCTGACCGGAGATGTTGACATCTGGAGTTACCTCACAGCCTACATAGAGGAGCCACAGAACAGGGGCAAGGAAAGGTGGTCAGAGGTCACATTGATTCTTCACATACAACCTCATGGATCACATACTCGTGTCAGAAAAGAGAGCTGCATTCTTGTATATGTGCGTGCATACACTTCTTTTGTATGTGTGTGCGCACATGCGAGAGCATGCGTGTGTGTAAGAGAGAGTCTGTGTAAACTGTACATGTATTCTTTCATGTACCTCTAAGATTCATTTGGAGAGCAGGTGTCCCATGTGCCTCCTCTTTGCTCTTGTAACAGGAAATGGTAATATCCTTGAACGTACACCAGTACTGCTTATAGCCTTTCAGTGTCAGTTTCTTAGGCCTGGATAGAATACAATTTATAAAAAAAAAAATTTAAAAAAGAGAGAGAGAGAGAGATGTCAGACTTCAAATGGGAAAAATATATTTCCATCACAAGTGGCTGAGAGTAAGGCTGAGAAAGGGGGGACAGCATGCAAGTACAAGGGAGCGAGAGACAGGAACAAAAGAGAGCTCTTTAGGGCTTTGCAGGTCTCACTGCGAAGTCGGCAACGTGAATGCAAGAGTCGCCAGCATCGCGCTTGAACATTAATGAAAGACCATTATACAGGGAAATGCTTGCTATCCCCCCCCACGGATTATAGTCTATGGAAAAATAAACCACAAGGGCCATCTGCCTGTCAGCAAGGGCTCATAGACAAAAAAATCAATATATCTTAAAAGTTTGGTACAGCTTGCAAGCAGTTTCCAAAGCCAGTTCTAAAACTCATCTTGCAAATGCCCTTTGGCTGCTAATGCTGCTGATTACACCAACACAAAACCGATAACAGCCCTCCGATTCAGACAGAAAGCCTCATTTCCTTGATTGCACAATACCTGATACGACATCTTTTAAGCAAATGTAACCTTTACTGATATTTGCATACATTTGTGTTTCAACAAAGCACAGTTATTGAGCGTGGTGTGTTGTTGCATGAAGTATTCTGGACTCACTTGAAGACTTTGACATAGTCTGCTAGCTCTGGAATGGATGTGATGTCACCCTAGGAAGAGGGGGGAAAAAAACCAAAGCATAGTTCGTTCAAGTCCAATAGATTTTTGAATTGAAGAATGAGATGTGGTTGAGCGTGACCAACACAGTGACCCCCGCCTCAACTTCCAGGTTTCCAATATCATCACTCATTGTGGTGTGCTAAGCCAACACTGCTTATGTACAGTTTCCTATGATAAGCTGTATAAATGTTACAACTTTTCAAGGCGATGCAATCTGAACAATGGAAAACGTGTCTTCCTATTCAGAATGTAGCTTTTGTTGCTTTAATTCAGTGTCAGTAAGCTCACATTCTCAGTGCAAAAAATAGTGAGAAATGTATAACTAGCATTCAGTGGGGCTCCTTTCACTTGGGTTCAGTGTGTAGTATGCGAGTTGGTCACAGATTCTTTATAAAATCTATTGATCATAGCAAAATCTTGAGTTCAACATAAGTTTAACACAGAATCGACTAAAAAAAAGCTTTCAAAATGGAGGATACATGCAGACCAACACATTCAAAAGTCAGATATATCGATTCCAAAGCTTAATAAAAGTATTCCCTATTGTGACAGTGAGGATATGGCAGTTATCATACCAGTGTGTTGGACGTCTTTCCTCCCTCTAAGGTAATTTCCAGGTCTGACAGGGCTGCGTCCACTTCGTCTACCTCCTTCTCACTGTTATTCATGTGGTTGTCTGAAGACATGATTGACAGCTTGTTGATGTGATACTGCAGAACAGAGAGAGAAACTTAGTGAGCCCATTTTCTCTATGAGGGATATGACAGCATTTTCATATGGCCTGCAAGCCATTTTCCATCGCAAGGAATCTACGAATATAGTGCAGCAAATGAGAGTGGGTGCACTACATAAAATGTGTCGTTATGTCTGCACTGAGATTAAGCAGTGACACAGCTGCATATATTTCCTGGACTTTCCACACCTGTGTGAGAACCCTCCTGCACACAGATCAAGTGGGCACATGGTTCTTCACATTCACTAACCCTCATCTTGGCTATCTTATGAACTAGCAGGTGTATACCAGACATACTGGTGAAAACAGTCCAGTTCTGGGGATTAAGGGGTTATGGAAATCCAGTCTTCTGGCAAACTTGGCTGTCCCAGCATCTTGTTCAACAATTCTGCTGATTTCTACACAGCTTCAAGTTTTACACGTTGCTGGCGAGCAACCACCCATCTTTTTCATGTAAAAACCAAATCAGTCTGGGATAATCGCCTAATAAATACTTTAGGGGCTTGTTTGGACTTTATGTTAGCAAGAGGTGGCAGTGTGTATCATGTAAAACTGGCTTAAAACAGGTCTATTGAGCTTATCTGTTAAATGATGTTTGTATCTAGCAGAGACAATAGCTTCAGGATGAGGGCTAAGGAAAGGGAATCAGAGACGATAATTTACTAAAGGGAAATGAGTGGGAGGGTCTGGACAAAGCATTCTCAGCACATCCTTGGTCTTGTAACAGAACAATAAAGTTGTCTTTACCAGGAACACATGTGAGGCAAAGGCAACAGAATGGGGATAAAGAAGCTGTACACTTTAGTAACACTGTAAACAACGCATCAACTCCTAAGAATTTGACCATTACAGAGAGCCTTGCTTTGGTTTCCCTCTTGCGTGAGTCACCGACACTAAATACAACTTGTTGACAATGGTATTTATAATGTCAACCCTTCACTCCCAACCCCCTCCATATTTGAATGAACAGCTGTCAAGAGAGAGAGAGAGAGAGTGAGAGAGAGAGAGATTTGAGGCAATGGCCAGCTAAGGTTACAGAAAGTGGGACAAAGGGCCATGCCTCTTCCTCTCACACCTATGCTCTACTAACAGTAGCTGTGGTTACATGCACACTTTCCCCCCCATTCTGACGGAAATCATTCCGATCGAATATTTCAGCTCTTTTACATGGGATGTGATCTAACAGTCTGGTGTTTACATGCACCGGCACATTTAATGTGAACAGCAGTGTGATATGGGCGTTATCATCTTAGATTAAGGCAGGTAAGGGAAGTTGGCAAGTCAGATCCGTAACCTCGGGATAAGGACCGGCTCTGGCGGGCTGTGGTGCGAAGCGGGCCTGGGCTCACGCCGCGGCTGGGGGAGCAGCCGCCCACCTCGCTCCGCTGTCGGAAAGCACAGTGCGCGGCCCATCTCGCGGGGCCCCCTTCCATCTGTAGCACATCTGCGAAGAGTTTGTATCAAAAACAAACTCTCCACAGAGGTCCAAATCGGCTTGGAAGCCGCCATTTTTTTGGAAACGGAGAAACGTACACCCCCGCGCATTTGCATCAAGACAGAGGACATGCGCAGAAAGAACACAGCCAGAAAGTAAGCAGATTAAATCGTTTACATGGTACAATTTTTCTTTTGATCGCTTTATGAAAAGGTTTAAACTACCCCTCTGCAACTGATTGAAATTTCAGTAGGTTTGGGCCTGTTTATTCTGATTGAGGTGTTTACATGGAGCATTTTTATTCTGTTTGGGGCTTATAAACTGATTATAATCATAATACTAGGCTCCATGTAAACGTAGCTAGTGTCCTAAACTTGCTCAAATGGAGAGGCAGGTGTGTATGTTGGTAGAAGGGTGGGTGAGTGAGGATATGAGGGTGTTTTCATGCGTAGTTCCCAACAGTCACATAAAATACAGAGTTGGAAAGAAAAAAAAATTCATAAAAATCTCGTATATCAAACTCATATCGGACATACTTGGTACTGTATCTTTGAGAATCAATTCAGTGCAGGTGTATGGAGGAGAAAATATACTGATCCAACTGTTAAAAACTGCGATTATGAACAAATTGTATGAGACTAAAGGAAACCCTCCTTCTTTTGTAAGTCTAAGCCTGTCTGTATTGGAATGTCCCACTACCCGAAACAGAAAATCTCTCTTTCCCTCAGTGACAGTAGTGATTTAAGGCATATTTTTGCAGCAATGCATTTTGATCGGACGGTTATCACTACACTGACTAATGACAATAATAACATCAATACATTATCACCATGTCATTTTAAAGTCCAACTTTGTGGGCCTACAGCACATTTAATAACGAGGAAAGTATTCACAAGAAGATCATCAGTAAATATATGAGAATCTACCCATGAAACAAAACCAGTAACACCCCCCTGTTCCGTTTTCTAATTTGTAGAAGTTGACAATCCTTTCCATGTGTGAGGAGAAGGAAACCATGCTGAATGATCAACTTTGCCTTAACAGTCTTCTGTGGTACATGGTTGTGGCTATGAAGCCATTTACTGACCTTAATAAGTGGAGCTAAAAATTATACCAGCCAAATTCACACATCCCGGGGATAACCTGCTAGAAGTAGCCGGCAACCACTGCAAAGTTGGGATAATCACTTTTTCTTTAATTAGACCCTAGTAACCATTCTCCAGAACCATCCCCCTTAGTTTGGTTCAACCCTCCCACACCCTTCCCATTCCTCATCAGTGAAACCTTAGCCGTAGACCTTGGGCTCGTACTAGCCAGCTGAAACACACAAGTGAGCTAGCATTGTGCTAACAGACAGGTCGCGACAGACTAGCCTCCAGTCTAAACACAACACTCAGATTAGCATCTTAGCTCCTTTCTCAGAGGGCGGGGAACTGGAAACCAGTTGAGCGTAATTATAACCAGTCTCTGATGAAGCACACCTCACACCTCAGGGTGTGAGCGGGCATTCAGAGGAATGTAAGCAGGTCTGTCAGACTCTGGCTAGCTGGAGTGGGTGGTCTAAGTGGAAAGGCTTGCTCCTGTGACCCAAGATGCTCTATAATTACCCTGAGGGTGAGGACAGGGTGGCGTCCCTAGGTCTTGGCACCCACATTTTATGGGGGTCGGAAATAGCAGGGGCACCAACCCCTAGTCTGAGAAGAGCAGATCGAGGGGGCAAAGGGGGCTCACATTTATCTCACTTCCATTAGCCTATAAATTAACGCGATAAACCTCTTCCTACTACACTTACATTACGCTGTTCAAAGAAAAGCAGCGATGTGTGTGATGTCTCTGGCAGTCTTTTCAAGACTAGACCAGCTTTTGGAAGAGGCTGAGTCTCAACAAGGTGTTAGGAGTCTTGTAATGTAAGCAGACTAGCTGTGTGAGTGGCCAGTTCAGCAAATGCACTCGTGTCAGTGCACACGTTGTTGATCTACTGCAAACACTCTCTACGCAAAAGCTTTTTGACTCGGTTGGCTCTATGGAAGAACTTGTTCAGCTGAATTACTCAGTACTAGATGTTGTTTGGATGAACTAGATGCTGGGAACCATAAAGTGTATTGAATTCTAAACCAAATTTTATTCCATGTATGTAAAATGCATTTATGAGCATAATGAACTCTGCAGTCTAATTTACAGTCTAATTTGCAAAACATTTTCAAATCTGAATAGAATATATTCCTACGTAGCCCCCCCCCACCTATTATGACCATTAAGTAAGCCAATCAATATCCAAAGTCTGAGGTCTCATATAGTAAGCAAAGATATGTAGTATTTCATTTAACTGAGTAGGGCAAATGAGTTAGTGTCTTCTAAGTTAACCGTAATGAATCCTTCATAAAGGATGTTTCGCTAAAATACCTAGTGATACTGTGGCATATTGAGCAGCCCACTGAGAGTGTGGGTGATAATACCCTTATTAGCTCCTTCTGCAACAATATGCAACAGCCAAGTTTAAGTATGCATGCCACAGCAGAATCGGCAACTATTACCTCTGCTCTGGGCTGAAAGCCAATCCAATTCATTAGCTTGTGGTTGAGGAGGCAATGGGCCAATGAGAAAAAAAAACTGCAGGTTCTCAAACTGCAGACACTGTCAAAGCAATACTGAACCACGCTAATTTAGCTTGCACAAAGACACAAACACACACTTGTTGCTACCTGCAGGGCAGCAAACATCATCATCTCCTCCTCGGTGCACTCGATTTCCTCCAACAGGATAGCCCACTTGGCCTGCTCATAGAGCTGGTTGACCCGGATGGCATCGTACTGCAGGGAGGAACCGGAGGTAATGGTTTAACACACTAAGATAAAAGACTGTATGCGCGCGCGCACACACACACACACACACACACACACACACACACACACACACACACACACACACACACACACAGACAGTATGGAATCAGACCAGGGGGACAGTTAGAAACAATACAAAATATCAGATGGGTAGGGTTTTACTGTATCATGAAAATTAAAATAACAGTAGCAAAACTGTCAATCACAAAAAAATATTCCAAATATCCTCCAGTGGTCGCATATACCTTTGGGCACTCAGTACAAAACCTGCCCGCACACATAGAACATAAAAATAACTTCGTTTTTGAAAATACTAAAGCAAGTAAGAAGTACTTCCTTCTAGTGCTCCTTAGCCTACCAGCTGTGGTATGGGTGTTGATAGAGCTCTTTGGAAACCTTCAGAGAAGACAGCTATTTACACATATATGTTGTCTTTTTTTCAGATAATAGTAGGAGAATCAAAACGGCCCAATGTGTCTTTGTGGTATGTCCTTGATAAATCTGCTGGTAGATTTAAAACTGTTACGAGCTGCTCAACCGTATAGCATTATGGAAAAGATGAGAGGCACTCAAGATGCCTCCCATGAACCTGTTCATGAAGAGTTCCTGGGTCTCACCTTTGGGTTGAGGTCAAAGAAACTGTGGTATTTAAACCGCAGCAGGAGCACCTCATTTTCCTTCACGTCCTGCTCCATCAGAGACCTTGACGAGTCCAACCACCTGTAAAGACAACACACGTGACATTCTCCACTTTGTACCGAAGGTTAATATAATACTTTTCAGGGTGTACAAAAGACCCAAAGTTGTGTGTCTGTGAAAAGAGGGGGAAGGAGGGGCACTTGAAACTTTATGCCACACTGCACATCATTTTCTCATTTAGGGCCCTCTGAAATATATTTCCAGAAGCTATACTATAGCTCCACCCCTCACAGCATTTTACACAAGATTCTTTTTACCTTTTTACCAGTTAAATACATAAGCGGTATATCCGCAAAACACCACTTTAACATAGACATGTTGAGGCACACCAAGTTCAGCTCACCCTTGGTTGATCTTGGCCTTATCCAGGAGGGACTGGGGTTTATAAAGCTTGACCAGGATGTCTGGCGAGGAGATCGGCTGGCTGACAGCGAGGATGCTGGGATTTCCCTCGGAGAGGGGGCTGTCCCCAAACCAGGCAGTGGTGGGCGACAATGGACTACCGTCCCTGGAGTCATAGGTGGGGGTCATGGTCTTACTATACAGGCCTGGGCTGGAGTAGATACTCCCTGGGGAAATGGAGTTGAAAGTCAGTCACTTGTGGAAGACAAAGTGCAGAGAAAATAATACCATCATGAATCAATCAATCAATCAATCAATCAATCAAACAACGATAACACACTCTGCCACGTCCACCTCTTTTACTGACACACTTAAATGTTCTAACCAAATATCAAAATTCATTTCAAGGGTGCACATTCACAAAACAAAAACAAGCACCTGTGGGGGGAAAAAAAAAGTGAATACTTTGTTTTTAACAACAGCACACACTTGCAGCTTATAGCTAGGACAGCTAGCGGTAAACAATACACTATGACTACCAGCCAGCACTTTGCAGATGAGTGGCTCCAACTATTGTCCTTTTTGATGCTGGTGGGACTGATGCAAGTCAGCATGCAGATGATGCGCAGTATGATCAGGATCATCCACCTGCTCACAGTGGAAAACCCTGCAGGAGCACACCGCACACAGCAAACGACAGCACAACCAGCCTCAGATGGAGGAGAGGGGATGGGGATATGGGAGGACACATGAACCGTAGCAGTGATGTAGATATGCAATGAATTGGGGGGGAAAAATAAATCACATCATTTTAAATTTAGTTAATTGACTTGAGTCTCAGAGTATGGTGAGTGCTAACGTGCACTTAATGTCTGTTGCATGAATAAAATTGAGTCTGGATTTTGGCTTGTTATGCAAAAATAGATAAACCAGCAAAGTGAAGCAGTTCCATTTCCTGTTGGCTGATCCCATGGAGTATTTTTGGCCCCATACTGTCCAGTCCTCCTTTCCCTCTGTAGGACCTTACTCATGAAGCAACACTGGCCAAACCGCTAAATCTTTTCTAAAACAGGAAGAGGACTCAGAGTGTGTGTGTGTGTGGGTGCTGAGGTCATGAGAAAAGGGTGCAGGCCACGGCAACACATCAAAACAGGAGGAACTTGTTGTCTTGTGGTCATCTCAAGGCTTCTCCCTAGCACTGAGTTTGTCAATGTCAGGGAGAGTACTCCCATCTCCCATATGGTCTCCTAAGGAATCCTAAATATCCAGAGAGGGAGAGTGTGTATATATAGAGAGCGAGCAGGCAGCCCAATGAAAACACAATCAGGCAGCCCAACGTGTTTACCCCCCCCTCATCCTGTTGACTCTGAAACAGTCTTAAAGGTATGATGCCTTGACTCTCTAATCCTCTCCCACTGGGGAAGAGAACTGGGTGAGGATGGAGGGAGCTGGACCACCCGGGGGGCTGTGAGACCTGGTTGTAAACTCTGAGAGGGTCATCGACAAATTAAAATGTCTCTTGAGTATGTGACTTTTACACACAGCTTCTGTGTGGGCTGTTGGTTGAAGAGTGTACCTAAAGACACTTTCATCCATCGGTAATGAGCATCATGATCACTACAATATCAGCACCAGGCACCAGACAAACATCCAATAACATTTTTGTATTGAGTGAACACAAAGTTTTGTTTCCACTGGTAATACTTCGAGGCTCCTATGAGCTAAAAAGTGATCAGCTGTTCAACAACACAGTCAGCAGGCAAAGTGGGCAGACCTGAAATAGCCGTATGAGGGGGTGAGCTTTGAGCTTAATGGGCGGCAAAGCCATTATCATGTGACCACACAAATCAGCTGATTTCCTCTCTGGAGGCAGTCAGGTGACTTAGCTGCTGGCATGAATGTTATGGCCTGTCAGGTGACTTGAGCACTCCTGCTGTAGGGGGTGTGAAGGATAGGCGGGAGGGGAGGGAGGAAGCAGTGCAGAGGAGAAGGAGACAGAAGATGAAGAAAGCTTACCTTTGACAGGTCCAATGTATATTATCTCAGAGGCTAGGATGGAAAAGGGGAAAAATAACAAAGACAGATAGGAAAGGAGTGAAGAAAAGCATCAGAAAAGAGGGGGAGGTCATCAAAATGGACAGAATAAGGAGATACTGAAAACACAATATTGAAAGGAAAAGGTGGGAAAAAGAGAGAGAGAAAAAAGATAAAAAGAGGAATACAAGGGGCGCCTGGGTTGGCATAGCAGTCTATTCCGTTGCCTACCAACACGGGGCTCGCCGGTTCGAATCCCCGTGTTACCTCCGGCTTGGTCACATGTCCCTACAGACACAATTGGCCATGTCTGCAGTTGGGAAGCTGGATGTGGGTATGTGTCTTGGTCGCTGCACTAGCGCCTCCTCTGGTTGGTCGGGGCACCTGTTCGGGGGGAGGGGGAACTGGGGGGGAATAGCGTGATCCTCCCATGCACTACATCCCCCTGGCAAAACGCCTCACTGTCAGGTGAAAAGAAGCGACTGGCGACTCCACATGTATTGGAAGAGGCATGTGGTAGTCTGCATCCCTCCCTGGATCGGCAGAGGGGGTGGACCAGTGACCGGAATGGCTCGAAAGAGTGGGGTAATTGGCCACGGGATACAATTGGGGAGAAAAAAAAAAGGGGGGGATACAAAAACGAGGAGGTCCGAGTCATTTCCAAGGGCAGCGCCAGCAGCCAACCTCAGAGTGGATGACTCAGTTTGCCCTTGCTGCAGACGGAGAACACCATGGCATGACCAATGACGGTTTCCATGCATTCATAGCTACCAAACAACACAACGTGGCTGACTGCAAACCCAGGCAGGGCGTTGGTCAACGTGACCCGGCCCTGCATGTGTAGCACAGCAAAGATGTAATAGTTCTTGGACATGCAGGGCGTATGTTCCTCCAAGGGATAATCATATACAATAGACACTGTAGATGTGATAAGCCAGCTGGGACCAATAAGCTGGCATCACAGCCACAAACTTACACTTCGACTTAGTCACAGGGAACAGCTGCGGATTAGTAACACGGCTTTTCCACTGTCATCAACAATACTGAGTGTCTCATTACACGAGTGCTTGGACCGACATGAGAAATCTAGTTTTATCAAAGGGACACAGTTCAAGATGGTGGTTGAGGTTCAGTTGCAGAACCAAAAGAATGCAGTTTTTGGGGAAAAAAGAATAAAAATCTTATGCATGCATTACAACCTTAATAGTAAATGACCGACCTTTATTTAGAGAGATCAGTACTGGACTGCATGTGTAAAAATGTTTGAGATCGAATGTAAAAATGAATACTCTCATTTAATCAATCTTCATCCAACCAGGCTGGTCAGCTATGAATAATTTATTGTGTACACTGATGACCTGGCAAAAGATACAATAGAGAATATAAAGTGTTCTGAACCAAATTGTAAAAAAGAAAGGTAAGTGTGCCATCCGGGTAGCATAGCAGTCTATTCCGTTGCCTCGCAACACGGGGAAGGCAGGTTGAATCCCCGCATTACCTCCGGCTTGGTCAGGCGTCCCTACAGACACAATTGGTCGTGTCTGAGGGTGGGAAGCCGGATGTGAGTATGCGTCCTGGTCGCTGCCTCCTCTGGTCGCTCAGGGCGCCTGTTCGGGGGGAGGGGATACCGGGGGGGGGGGGGACAGCATGATCCCCTCCCACGCGCTACGTCCCCCTGACTAAACTCCTCACTGTCAGGTGAAAAGAAGCGGCTGGCAACTCCACATGTATCGGAGGAGGCATGTGGTAGTCTGCAGCCCTCCTTGGCTCAGCAGAGGGGGTGGAGCAGTGACCAGGATGGCTCAGAAGAGTGGGGTAATTGGCCAGATACAATTGGGGAGAAAAAGGGGGGAAAAAAAAGAAAAAAGAAAGAAAGGTAAGTGCATGTAGTTATCAGGAAATCTGGCCATTAAACAAGTCTAGTGGCGCTGGACCTGTGCTGAGCCTTTCTGCCAGTCTCAACATCTCTGTCTTTACTGTAAACTGTAAGGTCTCCGAGGTCGACTGAAGTGCACAGGAGCATTTGGCTGCAAGGGGAGAGAGCCGTGGTTCTGGTTGATCTTCTGTGTGCCAATTACATCGCTGTCTCCCCGCAGAGCCTGGCCCTTGTGATTCGTATCAGGAGACCTCGGTGAGGATGCCAGGCCCTTCCCCACCAGGGAGCAAATAACTCCCTGCAACTTGGCCATGAAATACACACTCTACTACCACAGCATGTGATCTGAAAGGGGGAGAGCAGGAAATAGATGTGCATGTGTGTGCTTGTGTGTGTGTATGAACTGCGGAGTGTGTGTGTATGTGGTAGTGTGTATGCACGTGAAAAAGAGAGGGCAGTTTAGAGTGAACAACTCTCTTCTATGTCTTGATACTCTATTCCTTTGCGCCACTGTAGTGCAACCACCATCATCCACTAGGGAACCAATCGGAGTGCATTATTTTTGTTGTTGGGGATAGTAGAAGTTCACAACAAGACATGAGGAAGCACATGCAAAGAGACAGTAAATAGCCACACCCTTAAAAACACATGTTGACAAACTGTTGGGTGGGACTGTCATGTGCTTGGTCTCCACAAACAAGCATGGGCTATATCGGGGAGTTACTGCTTCATAGTATGTCCTCCCCTAATCATAAATGGATAAAAATGAATTATGTATAAATAGATTTATACGAATAGATTTATAATATGCTGTTATTTGCATCTTCATTTTCTATAGCTGTCAGTACTGAGGTGGTAAAAGTTCACCATCACTTCTGAGCCCTCGTCTCCCCACGTCAGTCATTATGTGCATGTATGTAGGGGGAAATCTGCAGAGCTAGTGGACAGACCATATCAGGTCAGGGTAGGAGAGGCTCCCAAACCAGACAATGAGTCCCATTCACACCACCTCCTAATGCTAGTAGTCGTGCCTAATGCCAGCTCCAGCACAGCAGCATGGCCTGTTCTTCTCTGCTCACATGGCTGTAGCTCCCTCATCACCGGTGGGAGGGAGGGAGGGAGAAAGGGAGGGAAGGAAATAAGAAGGGAGGGGATAGGATTGGGGGGGGGGGTATAACTGCAGTTGTGTAGCCTGGTTTGGGTTTAAAATGGCAGCGTGACCAAATATGTGTGGAATCCCAACCATTCTTCGTCCTCCCTGCCAAGGAACTGGGAGCCGGGTCTGCAGATCCCACGCTGGCCTCAAACTCACACATTCATATTTGGTCACCAGAAACAGGGAGTAGCAATCTGCAGTTGTCTTAGTGGTTTTCTAACCATAGGAGCAATTAGCAAAAGGAATAAGGGAAGATGCTCCGTGGGAGCCAGTGGAACCTGCTAACCAACCTGCTGCTGGGGGAAAATGGATTATAACACTTTGCAATAATATACTGAAGTTAAAGCCCAAAACTCCATACTCTGTTCAAAGTAAAATTGCAAACTGTACAATATGTAATTGTATTAACTTGGTGGCTTTGCATTAACCATTTTCTGGCACAAATAATTTTCAAATAAATAATTCTAAAGTAGGTTTGTTCTTTAATGGCTTAAGATATATACAAAATGACCTAAGTATGGTTTAAGTGAATCTTTTGAAAGACAAAAAGCTTTAACCGTTTGAGGATTTGAAGGGTGATTTGACCTACCCTGTAGTATTTTTTTTTTTCAAACTAAAATGGAAATCTCAGGACAAGCCCTGGATTTGGTAATGGCTACACTTGGGCCTAAAGCCAAATGCGCATGTGTGACTTTAGGATCTTGCAATAACTACACCGAAAAGAACCAGAGACTGAAATGGATCAAGCCATGCACTTGGAGATCGACTTCAAAGTGTTGACGACCATCTTCATTTAGTGAATTGTTGACAATAAGTACTGGTGCAACCTTTTTATGTCAGGGCCACTGACTACCAGCTCACCTGATCCAGGAGTAAGCAGAGGGCCCTCCAGCTCCAGAGCCTCCTCCTCTGCCTCCTCCAGCTTTTTCTTCTTCTTCTTGGGATCACGCGGCTTACGCAGTAGAGATAATTCCTCTGGGTGGCGGATATCTGGGAGGGAACAGAGAGATAGAGAGTTAGTTGAGGTTCATTTCCTGTCACGCAAACACAACCTTGCCTAGCAACATGGCTGAGCCAACTGAGACCCCGCGAGGAGCAGAAGTGTCACCATGACACATAAGACATCATTTGGATTCTTTCAACTACAGGCTTCAAATGAACCACAGTACCAGAGGCCAAGCACACAGATGAGGAAGAGAATGGGCAATAGCGGATGAATGCGTGAGTATATAGTAAGGATGCTGGGGCAACCTATTCTTAAAGAAGGGGAAAGAGAGGCAGAAAAGAATGGACAGAAAAGGCTAGGGGTCAGCTAGCACCACAGAAGAGGGTTAACCATCATAAACTGCTGTGCACACGAGAGGTGGACAACCACAAATCCGTTTTTCTCAGGACGGCAACGAATCTCATGCCAACTGTAATCCCCCAATGAAGCAGGGATGCGCCTGCTATCACACTCTCGATGCCTCAGGCAAAACCAGTGTTGGGTAGCAGAAAGTGAATAGTGGGCTCATAGCACTAACACTGCTACGGCGAATTATCCTTAAAAGATAAACCTGCAAAGATGTTTTAAATAAAGTAAACAACCACAACCTAACTGTTCCACTGTGTGTGTGTGTGTGTGTGTGTGTGTGTGAGTGAGTGAGTGAGAGAGACTTAGTGAGAGAGAGAGAGAGAGTAAATGGAAGAGCTCCGTGTAAGATCCAAAATCAGACAGTGAAGATACATACACCAGATTTCATATAATGGCTAAAACAGAGCCGTCTCCCTCACAATTTTTTCCTCCTCCTCTTCTCCCTCGCGAGCTAGGAGACCAGGGAGCCATCACTCGGCAGCCGTAATGGCATTTTAGGATGGGTTTGGGAAGGCTTGATGGGTAGCAGGAGACATGGCCAGAATATGTCCACTAGACAGATGGACATAGTCTAGAGGCGCAGATGGGTTTCCAGATGGATTTGCTCCCCTTTAGGATTCCATATAAACTGTCCGATTGTACAAAACTTTTATTCATGACGTTTATTTGGTCATCGACTGTAGAGGTCGTGAAATTTCCGACCATCTTTCATGATCTTTCAAAGACGGGGAGACGGGTCAAAAACTTTGCGAGAGAGAGACAGACAGACAGACAGACAGCAGAGGAGTCTGAATCCTAAGGAGGACAGATAGAGCGTCTTGGCTTGGCGAGAATCGCTTGTTTAGTTTGTGTAACTAAAGCAAAAGCATTCCAGGGGCTTTAAGGACTACCAGATGGGAGCACACTCTCCGTCTAGCCCTCCAACCTCCCTCATATTCTCTCTCCGCACATCCAGCAAAGCAGAATCCCTCTGCCCTTATACAGCCATGTGAGTGCAGGCGTGCTGCCTGGCTTTAGCCCCGTTGAGCTGTTTGACAAGAGGCAACGCCAAGCGCGTGTTGGGGCCCAGTGTGTGCGAGCGCACGCGTGTGTCTCTCGGTGAGGCATAGCAGAGGCATGTGGCATTTTACTACGATGTCAAACAACCAAGTCCCTTTCATACGTCATTCCAATGAGCTCATATTCAACATCAGGAATTTAGATCCACGGGGCAGAATATCAGCCATCCTATGGGCGAGACCCCGCCACTTTAGGCTTTAACCTAAACTCTTCTTGCAGGAGTTCAATGTAAAGTAAGATTTATAGAGGATTTTAGGATCCGATACCAATAGTTGGAAAAGAAATTTAACATCTGACAAAACTGTGCGGCACGGTGGTGCAGTTTGCGCAGTTGCCTCACAGAAATAAGGTCCTGGGTTCAAGCCCCTGGGTAGTCCAACCTTGGGGGTCGTCTCGGGTCATCCTGTGTGGAGTTTTGTATGTTCTCACCATGTCTACACGGGTTTCCTCTGGGTGCTCCGGTTTCCTCCCACAGTCCAAAGACATGCAGGTCAGGTAAATCAGGCGTACTAAATTGTCCCTATGTGTGAATGTGTGTGTGTGAATGTGTGTGTGTGTGTGGGGGGGGGGGCTGTGATGGACTGGCGGCTTGTACAGGGTGTCTCCCCGCTTGCCGCCCAATGACTGCTGGGATAGGCTCCAGCTTCCCGCGACCCCGATTGGGATAAGCAGCTTGGATAATGGATGGATGGATGGATGGATGGATGGATGACACAACTCCCAAATATGATGAATTTCTGAGACATTATTATGCCCCCCTACTCCAACATAAGTTGTTTTTATAAACCCCTACAAACCATTTTCTCAACCAAAAACACAAAATACACATTCAGGAGCATTTATTTAAAGCATCTGATACATCTTTCTTCTCAAAAGGGTTATGTTCAATAAACGTAAAAATGGTGAGGAATTAACCCGGAGTCGTCGTGCTGCAAGTAATTTCTGTGACAAGCTTATCAGTGGGGATAAGATGATACCAGCATATCTACGAAATGTTGAAATGTGAAAACGTTGGCCAATAATGTTGGGGTGTCAATTCATCAGTTAGCTCTTCGTTAATGTGGCCTGCAAAACAGGGACAGAGGTCAAATTCAATGGGTCAGGTCACATCGAGCCATATCTGTAAAAGCACATAAAAAGCATAAAAAGGAGATTAAGAAAAAAGCAGCACAAAGCAGGTGGAAGGGATACTAGTAAACAAGGCTTTGCTAGTCTTTTCAAATTTAGCACCAGTTTAAATCCAGTTTCCACAACTGCGATACTGAGCCGAGTGTTGCATCGTATCTTTATGGGGAATATTTCCAAAAGGTACAATCTGTTGCTGAATCCTCTTTTACACTGGTCAGTTACTTGGTGGTGAGTGGCAGAAGCGGTAGGTGAGCGATGGTTCAGAGCCTTTAACAAAAGCTCAGTTGATTTCTATTAGCAGACGTGACATCTACACAATACGAAACCATCCTTCATCTTCCACAGCTCTGGCAGCAACCAGGCATGGAGCCAGGACCAAGGGATTAACAGACTGCCAGCTAGGCTTGCTAGGTCTGTGACTTGGAAGACGTGATTCACTGGAGTGAGCGAGGCCAGCCACAGAATCACAGTCATATTCTAATTTTATAGCGCCATGGTTTAACGTCTAAAAAGAAAGAGACCCTACATGGAGAGAAAAAAAAGGAGAGATTTTAGCGTCTCTCCTCTCTTGACTCTACTAACATTGTCAGGAGAAGCTGGTTATTGGTCCGTGAGCCTGATTGATCAGCTAATGCACTGGAGCAATGAATCAAGGACTCGATCCAGGCTGGATTGAATAACACTTAAGCGGCTGACAAATTAATCCTTCAGCTACAAGTGCCTTATAGTCTCAGCCTAAAGGGAAACATATAGCAAGCATGTAGATTCTGCGACCCAAATCAATAAATGGCTTTTCTTAAAAGTTGAGTACAGAGCTCAAAACTTCTATGACTTATCTAAGCTCACCAAAGTTCTTCCTTCCTGCTGGAAAGACGAGTGAGAGAACATCTTCTCCATCCAAAACAAGACTAAAAGGTGCTAACAGCCCAGTAAAAAAGGAGGCAATAACACTCTTTAATTTAGGGGTTGAAGCCAAAGCCAAACCACACTCCTCAGGTGTTATGAAAACAGTGGCCGGGACACTTGGTCCAGTCAAGCAGACCACAGATTGGTGGTCCATAAATCACCTGGACCACAATGATGAACAGTCCCATACATAACCCCTTAAAAGAGGTTTCTGGAGGACAGTGTGTACCCTCACCAAGTCCTTCACCGCTGCAAGCTGGAGGACAGTGTGTACCCTCACCAAGTCCTTCACCGCTGCAAGCCCTCTCAACTATTGTCCTCATCATTAATCTCCTCCTTCCCATCTCTTTCTTATTATATATTTTAGTCCCCTTATCACTGCTTGCACATATTTCTCCATTTCCTCTTCTGCCTTATCTTTGATTTCTCCCAATATTCTTGTCATTGACAATAAACGGGGACAATCCCAGAGCAGAGTTGATGTGACCAGAGTCCAGCGCTAAACCATGCACCTTGAAAATATCAAGAATCAGGGCAGACCTGAGCACAGCGGCTACAGAGTGCTTAATGGACAAATGGAGTAGCGTGACTATCATTAGCTGTAAATAGTGTTCGGTGCTTTGCAAAGCCTCTCTGGTGGGAGACAATCAGCTTTACTTCATACAAGTTCAGGCTCACAGGTCCACAGTCATGAGTTAGTCGTTGGTAAAAACTATATGTGTGTGTGTGTGTGTGTGTGTGTGTGTGTGTGTGTGTGTGTGTGTGTGTGTGTGTGTGTGTGTGTGTGTGTGTGTGTGTGTGTGTGTGTGTGTGTGTGTGAGACGTTAATTGCATTTGAGGTGACTGAAGCAAGCCCGGTTTGTCTAGACAAAGCAAGCTCAAATAGTCTGAGCGTGACTTTATTGGATGAATGAACCTTTCACAAAGCCGGATCGAACATAACTCAGAGCTGCTATTCCTGCAAGTTTCACAACTTCGATAGCTGGTCTTTTATACAGTCGAATTATTTAACGTGGCCCTTCTATTCCCTATGGCACAGGGACACACCAAGCAAAATGTTAGAAAAAAAAATATTTTGGACTTCAAAAAGCGCCTTGTCTTTGGGCTCCTATGAATTCTGAGCACAGCGTGGGAAATCTTTCAGGCATTATCGTCCCCATCTCTGTGTGCGAGACAAGCGGAATAAATAACTCGGTACAGGATCAGAGCCCTGCTTCTGAGAATCAAGAGTTCAAAGTGTGAGTGGAACTGAGTGATTTCAAAACCATTACAGTACAGCCTTCTGTAAAGTCATCTCCCCTCCCCGGCAGCCCAGATGGACTGTGTCTGTGTCAGTCGAGGGTGGGGCTCTACATGTACACAGCTGCTGTGGACATGGGAGATACTCAGCAGTGGTAATTGGTTAGATACATTTAAAAACCCCTTCCAACAGCCGATTTCCCCTTGTCCTGCTATGAAAAGCTAACCCTAAACCCCAACTTTCACTCAGAATTTGGAAAATTAAATCTTTTTAACCAAAATGAATCATTTTGTATGAAATGTGACATTTTAGTGCATGTACGTTTGTATTTTATGATACTTTACGTAGCAACATTGGGTGTCCGGGCAGCGTAGCGGTCTATTCCGTTGCCTACCAACACAGGGATCACCGGTTCAAATCCTCATGTTACCTCCGACTTGGTCGGGCGTCCCTACAGACACACCTGGCCATGTCTGCGGGTGGGAAGCTAGAAGTGTGTATAAGTCCTGGTCACTGCACTAGCACCTCTTCTGATCGGTCGGGGCACCTGTTCAAAGGGAAGGGGGAACTGGGGAGAGTAGCGGGATCCCCCCCACGCGCTATATCCCCCTGGCGAAACTCCTCAACGTCAGGTGAAAAGAAGCAGCTGGCGACTCCACATGTATCAGAGGAGGCATGTGGTAGTTTCTGCAGCCCTACCCTGATCAGCAGAGGGGGTGGAGCAATGACCGGGACAGCTCGGAAGAGTGGGGTAATTGGCCAGGTGCAATTGGGAAGAAAAAGGGGGGAAAATGTAATAATTTTTTTTTAAAGTCTAAAGTAGCAACATTACCTTAGAACACTTATTACTCAGCGCCCTGACCACTTTAAGTTGGACTGGAAGAAAGATGTGTTCTGTTTTTTTTAGAGCATTTATTCCAGGTTGCATGTGTGTGTGTGTGCAAGAGAGAGAGAGAGAGAGTCAGTCAGAATGTTACTACGTGTTTATATTATTGAGAGGAAGAAGGGAAGCAAGGAGGAAAAGGGGGATAAGGATTGCTTGCTACCATATTGGAAGAATGAACCCAGACCTTATTTTGCAACAGGAAATGACCTCTACATGACCAAGTGACTGTGTAGCCCAGAGCAAAAAGCCCCTTGGTATCAATCATTCTGAAGAATGAAGAAAAGGACAGAAGCAATGGGTGGGTTGCTCATCATTCTCACAGCTGAAAGGGAAATCCAGAGTCCTCTCCAACTTCCTCTTTCTGTGTCTTGATATCCCCGTCTCTGCTTTTTTCTTTCTTTTCCTCTCTCTCATTCTCTGTCTAGAGTGAGCGCCAGTTGGACGGGCCCCTTCTCTTCCTGTCCCATCCCATCTGACTGTCTATGCCGCACAGCTCCCAGACAGCCAGCAGAAAGCGCTCACAGGAAATTGTCCAAAATGAAAGTTGCCCAGATAACAAAAAGAAAAAGAGATACTTCCAGTCTAGACTAGTTATAAGTCACTTAAACCAGCTGTCATAACCTCAAGTTACAGTTGAGAACTCCCCCGTCCGGAGACAATAGTAATTCCACATCTTTAAAGCAAGGCGGTTCAGTGAGGCAAACACAAGGGAGGACTATGAGTAGAGGTGCATCGCACTGCAAGGCCCTTCACAGCCACCGTAAGTCATCTCACAACATCCTGGCATGCGCCAAGTCAGCCAAAATCAATTTGTCCAGTTATGTTAAAACGGATTTATTACAGAAGAGAAAGACAAATTCCAATCTAGGACTAGTCAATATTAGGGCTGCTGGCCTCAAACCTGCCTCCTCTTTGAAAAACAACATCTTTGTGTAGTTATACTCTACTGTGTGTTCTCATCTTTCCATAAAATTACGTAGCAGGATGTAGTTTGCCTAAAACAAATAAATAAATAAATAACTGCAGCAAAACAAAAAACAAGACAGAATGAAACCTACTGAGGCTAATAAAGACAGAAATGCTGCGACTGAAGCTCTTGATCCTGCTTTTTCGATGACCCAACAGGTGCCCTGGACGCTTCCTAATGGGAGTGGGTTATATGTGGGTATCTCACACCTGCAGTCCCTCATGGAGACAGGGGCAAGGGGTGAGGTCCAGAGCTAGGAAAAGTGGGTGCCACTGGGTCAATGGTCACCAGGCTCCAGGGACTGACCTTTAACACCGTCTTTGACAGGGCAGTGTGGTACTGGTGGTGGAAGATATCGATAGGGGATGGTGCATGACCTCCGGGTGCTACTCAGACTACAGGGGGGACAGTTAAATTGGATACATTGATGTGGGGAGGACTAGAGAGACACTAAGTAAGTGTGAAAGAGTATTTACAGCCATGCTTATAAGTACGCTAGTTCCCTCTTGCCCGAGTGTATTTCTGCACGTTTGTGTGTGGCCGACTCACAATGCTGAATTAGATTGATAATCTCTGTTTACTAAACAGAACTGCGAGACTGATTGAGCCCAGTTTCCAAGGACATGTCAACAGCCATGACAGTGAACTGCCAGTCCGGAGAGGGGACCCTGCCACCCAAAGCTCAGGGTCTGTTTGATAAACACGACAAATGGCTTAGGATGAAAAACAAGACAGGAGGAAGGATGCCACTAACTCAAACTGAGGTGGAAATACTTCCACAACAGGTCTACAAATACCTTTAGAAGGAAATGCTGAGGCTGGTTCGGGAAGGTGGGAATCCTCAGCAAGGTTGAGTAACTGTACCTGCCATTCCACGCCACCATTTCCCAGAATTCAGTGCAAATCAATCACACTCAATCTCTTATTGACCTACGGAAGCTTTTTCCACCTCCCTTGTGAAAACTAAACACACACACACACACTATAACAAAGGCCCTTGTTTCACTTACTAAATGTTTTGCAGATGTCAGAGACAGCCTTGAAGACACGGTCGGAGAAGTTGACCTTGACCTTCATGTGCTTCATGTTGGGCAGCTGGAGGCGCAGCAACTTGTGCTGTGGTGTGAAGAGCAACCTGGCATCTGCTTGGATGCCGTACTTGTCCAGGGTCCAGTGGGTCTTCAACAGCCATGTCTTCTTCTTCTCCCACCACAGAGCATGGTCCGACCAGTCCTTTTTCACATCTGAAGAGGAGGGGAGGAGAAAAAAAAGTGTAGGAGTTAGTAGTTGCACAGCTGACTGCAGGGAGACAATCTAAATGGGCAGCCAATCCATCTCAGGGTCCACACACAAAAAGACCCCGTTTACACTTGGTTTTAAAATGCGTTTTTTTTTTTTTTTTTGCGATCGGATCACAAGTGGACAGTGCTAAATACAAGTGTAAATGACACCACTAAAACGTTTTGTGAACAAGTTACTCAAACAACTTGCCGAGGTAGTCTGGGATGCATTTGACCACATATCTTTTGTAGTGTAAACGCTGACGCATCCCGATGCATCCCCGACAAGGACGTAACAAGAAATCTTCTTCTTCTTTGGAGTAATGAAATCTGATCACAAGTGGCCAACAGAAGGCATTTGGAGACACATGATAGCCACATGTATAAACGGTGATGTGTCTCGCTGTCCACTTGTGATCCAATCGTCCAAAAAGCATTTTAAAACCAAGTGCAAACAGGGTCAAACATTCATACTCTCATTTACACTTTGGGAAATCAAGAGTCTCCAATTTATCAAGAGTCTCTGATCTACCAAATGTGCATGTCTTTGGACAATGAAAACCATGCAAAAATGGGGGGGACAAGTAAATTCCAAACTGAAGGACCTGGATTAAACCCCAGACCTATTTTCTATGAGGCAACAGTGCTATCCACGTCAGCAGGAGAATATTTGTATAACCGACATTCTCCTTGCTTGACTACACAACTGCCTGGGCTGATATTGATATCAAGCTAATGATACCAGTGCCGAAGGGCTGTAGCGTATTGAAGTAATGGGACAATGGGGGTGTAAGAGGAGCCCTCTATATGCCTCACAGTATAGTGGCCTGACATCACCAAATATAACCCTCATGCAGGAGAAGTTGGGGGGGGGCATCATGTTTAGGGTGAAGGGGGTTAGAGGGGTTCCAAGGGCATCTGAGAGGGTGTGTATGCGGGCGGCGAAGTCAAAGTGGAGAAGAGGGAAAGACCGAGAGAGTGTGAAAGAAGACTGCTGTTTGCATGACACCCCATGGATATCAGGTTCGTACCTCCTTCTTTGTTCCAGAGTCACGCTATGATCCGTCTAAAGCTGAGACTTGCCACCCAAAACCCTGCTCAGTTCTCAGTCCTGTGCTCTGCGGGGGCTCAACACAATGGCCATGGACATGAACAGTCCGTGTGTCTGTCTGGCTGGCTTTAGAGGTAAAGCAAAAACCTACTTGGATTTGGGGTAACTCAAACCAGCTGGTGTGCAAATCACCTTGCTCTGGCTTCACATAAGCAGTATTGTGATGAGCTCTGTGCTTAAATTCAGTGGATTTGATCTATCGAGTTGCCCCAAAGCTCAAGGGAACGCTGAAGATATAGAAATCCCCTTCTCTTAAAGTGAGACTAGATGGGTTACCAGACAATTTATGCATGTCATATCTATTGATCCGGCTAATGGGAAACATTTGCAAAGGAGCTCAGTATTTTGAGCCTAAGCTCAAACAAATAACCAGCCAAGCTGCTGGGTGCATGCACCACACCATGGGTAGGAAACACGTGTCAATGTGCGAGACACAAGTTATTTATCTGATCATATCGTTACCATCTAATCTGAAATACTGTTTAGCCGAACAACTGGTCCAGCATTATACATGGTGTATTTATTTTAGAACATTATGCTCATGGGTGCCGAGCAGTGATGTCATTACCCCGGCATTTGTCCAGGAAGGCACTTCCCTGAGCGGTGTCCCATTTCCTCCACCCACGAATGCCTTCATCGCCTCTCTAACCACCCCCACCCCCCTACCCCCATCTCACTCTAGTTCTTCCATCTCCTGGATGCACAGAGTCACTATGACTGGACACCGCTGACGGTTTGCACAGATATTCTTCGATAGCGGCATACGATCCAAGTGATTTTGGTTTTTATACCACTGCGTCAATTGAGTGCCTTTACAGGAACATATCCATATTAAAGACTATGATATAAGCTAGTTTATGAAGCTTTTCCATCTGATCACAAATATTCTTAAATACATGAATTACAAGAACATTTGGAATATTACTGCAGAGGTAAAACAAACTGCAAAAATACAAATGTGGATAAGGTAACTCTGTATTGTAGTATCCCTGCTGTAGTCAGTGTATTGTAGGTTAATGTTGACTGAAATGCTTCATACTGAAATTAAATAAACAAGAATACTGACATTATTTTGTGAAAACAACTTTACTTGGCAAAATAAACCAAAATATCCTGTGTCTTAGGAATATGAAATATCTAATGGCTAGAGATGTAACGGTATGAAAATTTCATATCACGATTATAGTGACCAAAATTATCACGGTTATCAGTATTATCGCGGTATTGTTAAAATGTGCTACAAATGTTCAGAAAGTACTGATACACACACGGAAATCTTTTCACCAAGTTTTATTTTGAAAACCACAAATAAAATTAGCAGCACTACGCACTTTTTGTTTGCATAAACATTAAAATAATAAAAATAATAACATTCCTTATGTAAACATATGAAAAAAACCATACAAATGTTCATTAAATATGTCACCATGTGGCCATGAGAGGTAACTGCACTTTGTGCACATTGCAAATAAGAAAACAGCAACCAAAAAGACATTTCTTCACATTGTCTGTGAATGTTCTCATTCATCCAGGTCGTGGTTATCCAAGGAATTGAATCAAGTGCAGCTGGACTTGGTATATATCCGTGAAGACGTTTCGCCTCTCATCCAAGAGGCTTTCTCAGTTCATGCCTTTCTTAGTTACTTTAAATAATGTTTATAATGTTTACATTGATAGCTTTGGATATGATCTGCATTAGGAATGCTGTTTTGGTATAGATAAGC
Source organism: Lampris incognitus (assembly GCF_029633865.1). Classification (NCBI taxonomy): domain Eukaryota; kingdom Metazoa; phylum Chordata; class Actinopteri; order Lampriformes; family Lampridae; genus Lampris; species Lampris incognitus. Next base: position 28,097,262 of record NC_079226.1, read on the forward strand.
ATATGAAACAGTTTTATTTAGCTCAGTGCTCATGTTGAACATTAGGGCTACTGTCACTTTAAGAAGATCGCAAATTTCTTTGTACGTGAACCAGGAAGCGTCTAGATTTGTGAGTGTTGAGTCGGCGGTGATTTTGGAGACTGAAGCTATACAGTTTTCTTACCGTAGCCATAGTAATAACGTGGCAGTAATAGCCAGCCTTAGTTATAGTTTAGGAAATTATTATTTGATTACTCCTGTATGAAGATTTCGCTGTGGAACCGAAATAAATTTTCGTTTTGTTATCTTTTTACACCGGAGTCCTGTAGAGGTTTTTTCCTTGCTTTTCCTTAAGAACGTACTACGCACGAGTAGCTAACTTTAGCCAGTGGGACGGACCGTCGGCCCTCACAAAGAGTAACGTTTGGTAACATGAAAGCTCAAGTTTACATTATTGACAAGCTATTAGCAAGTTAGACTTGCAAACCATGACATTTCCCCCCATTCTGACATCCCCATATCAGGCATTCAGCTAAAAGTTAACTTACCTTGCATTCGCTGTAAAGTTGTGGATGGTGGTCATGGAGATGACTCATAAGATTAGAGGTGTTGCCCCCTTTCGCAGCAATTTTCTTTCTGCATGTTCTGCAGACAGGGTAACCATCTTCCATCAGTTTTCCCTCAGCACTCTTACAAAAACCAAAATACGACCACACTTCAGACTTAGTCCTCTTAGTAGGCGAAAAAAATCTCCTGAGCGCCGTCACTGCCTGTGCCTTCCATGTTTCATTGAGGCAAAACAAACCCATGTTGCCTGCTGCGCCTGCGTCTGACAGACTATGCTGGACAGTATTTACCGTGAGTTTTTCAAAGCGCGGTAATCAAACACGGTTTTAACAATAATTAAAAATTTAAACGGTAATACTAACCGTCGGGAATTTTACCGCGGTTAATCATTAAACCAGTAACCGTTAGTTACATCCCTACTAATGGTGCAGATTCCTCATGAACCTTTTAAGTTTGAGGAGAACAATACACATGACCACAATTTACTGCAGTTAATCTGCTTAATATGCTACACTGCCAAGTCATTAGCTAAATGCTCCATCAACATATTATATAATTTACAACTGAAGGAAGGACTTAATTACCAGGAGATGGCAGTGTGGACAATCTCCTCTTACTGACACTAGGCTAGCTCCCATATCAGGAGAACATCATACATAAAGATATGCCATCGATATGGGGGAGGTTAGGGGTGAGCGCTTATGTGGGGGTTATGGCTTCTCCCCCATTACGATACCCATTTCTGCATTTCTACAGCAAAGATGAACTCAAACATCTCAACATTTCCATCATTTTTTCCCACCCACCCTGAAAAGAGGAACAAAATGTTGTAGATAAGAGGGTCGATCTTGAATGTTACCCTATGCTGAGCTCTTCTGCCTGTCAATCAAACCACAGGGCGCTATGGTAAACAAAACCTCGGGGGTAGCCCCCATTTCTATGTCTCGCTGTTGTTGTCTCTGACCGAAACATTACATCGGGTCATCCATACACACTGTTGACACTCTCTCCCGCTGATCCCTTCTTAAAGGTTGAATGAAAGGGTGAGTGATGAATGGCAGAACGGCTGCCTGAGACCAGTAAACAACGCCACTGTGATGTAAGCAAGCCAAACACACTGCTGGGGGACTGAGACACCAGGAGATTACACTGGTGATTAGGGACAGAGGGAAGTTTAAGGGAGAGTGGCCACCAGCATCTCAATTCAAATGCCATTGTGTTGGGCCAGGACTGCATAACTAGAGGTGCGAGGGTTGGAGGCTGGGAGGTATTTGTCAAGCTGTTGGCTTTTAGACCATTTACTCTGGGGGCAAACACTTGGTACTTGACTGAAAGCATTCCAAATTTTCTTTTCAGGGCACTCTGTGTGTGTGTGTGTGTGTGTGTGTGTGTGTGTGTGTGTGTGTGTGTGTGTGTGTGTGTGTGTGTGTGTGTGTGTGTGTGTGTGTGTCCTCCTCAAGCAGCATGGGGTCTAGCTGTCACCACTTTGTCCTGATGTCTCAGCTGTGCAGGATACAACTTCATTGCTCCCAATTACAGGAGCTGATTGCCAAAGCGCAGACTGAAGACCAAAATAATAAGAGAGGGAGAGTCAGGAGAGGAAAATTGAAAATAGACCTGAGCACATTTTCATAGCTCTCTGTAGAGTTTTTTCCTTTACAACCTAGTAATTTCTGGTGTCTGAGAGTCTTGTGGAACTGAATTTTGTTAGCTAGATTAACATTTGGCAGCCCAGGCCAGGACCACAGTCCACGTTCCATACTCAGGATACTTGACCCCCATCCCTCTCTCTCTCACACACGCACGCACACGTCTTGATTAGGCGTGGCATCAATTACCCCCACCACCGACCCAATGCTCCCTGTTTTACTGTGTCTTTCCACCCACCACCAAACCTTATTGGCTGTAGCTTTCCAACTGCTTCATTGTTACATCAGGCAATGGTCTGCTTATATGATAGGATGAGGGCTGCCCTGGTCGCTATCCACTGGGTTTTTTCAATAACAGGCTGGTAATTCAATCTGCAGAGTGGGAGGGAGGGAGGGCCAATGGCATCTCCAAGCTAAAAATACAGCCTGCCAAGCCTGATGTAATACACCAGCCAGATGAAGCAAGGGCCTAAGTAATTGGCTGCATTAAATGTGGACCCGCAGTCCTTCAGTAGATTGGTGTGTGCGTGTGTGGCGCGTGCTTTTTTTGTGCATTTGTGTGCGTGTATGTAGCAGATGGGGGGCGCTTGAAAGCTGATCGGAGGACAAGAGAAGTGGGAAGCCATGTTTTATGACCTCTACAAGCACATGAAAGATACAGAAATTGTCCTTGTGTGTGTGTGTGTGTGTGTGTGTGTGCATGCGTGTGAGGGTGGGTAGCAGGGTGTTTGCGTGTGTTTAGGGGGGGGGGAGGTTAGATTTGTCAATGAGAGGATGCTCTTATCCATCCACCAGTTTCCTGCGTATGTTTGAATGTGTGTGTATGTGTGTGTGTGTGTGTGTGTGTGTGTGTGTGTGTGTGAGGGCGGGACGGGGCGCATTCTAACGGGCCATATTAATCCATAAATGCTGTCAAAATGACAGCTTTTCATTCACCTTCACCACCACTGCCATTAGCACAACCTTGGATAACAGCTCTCAACGCCGACAGCTTTCTCTACTCAGTACACACCGTTCCGCAACTAGATAGAGCGCTCTAAATAACACACTGGCGTTTTAACTGCCATAATGTCATCAAAATGACAACCAATAAGGTAGAAAAAGCACAACTTTTGGGTGACAGTTACAAAGGCAAAAGGAGTGCCCAGTGTGACAGACTTAGGCTGGTATCATTAGGAAAACTGTCTTTCTCATGGATCCTCCCACTCCTCTCTCCCTCCTTGGTTCATCCTCTCTCCTCCCATCCATCCTTCTTACCTCCCTCCCTCCTGCTCTCCTTCTCAGCGTATCTGTGATGTTTACACAAAGAGACTGCCATGTTTACGAAGGCCTGTCTTCGAGGGGGATCGGAAGGGATGACAGAGGAGAGGATGAGAGGGAGGGAGCGAGGGAAAGGGCGATAAGGAGGAGAGAAGCTATAACAGAGGACACATTAATGAGGACAGACGGGAAAGAAATCACAAAGTAAAAGGAGTGAGAAAGTATATTTCACATTACTGGTCCGCTGACAACTCAACCTTACTGATACAAATCGAATGTGGAGGGAATACGAACCTCAGACTCTTCAGGCCAGAAAAAATTTGCAAACTTCAATCTTAAAAAAAAAAAAAGAAGAAGAAGAGCGATATTCCTCCCCATATCACCCAAGGAATCGTTCCTGGGGCCATGTCTGGTGACTGACCCAAGTTTACCCTTTGCTAGTCTGTGACTGCAGTCACCTGATGTCTGGAACAAGTTTCAGGCATTTCTTTAGATAGATTAAGAGGCAGCAGAAACCTAAAGAGCAGGACAAGCCGATGAACCAAATAAATCTGCTGAATTTTTAGTTCTAAGGATATTGTACGCACGTGAAACCACAATGTCTTTTCTGTGGAGAAAAGTGTCTCTTCTTTTTATTTTTAGATAATAACCACGATGTTCATGCACTGCAAGTTTTAAGAGTGGCAGCCATCAGCTGATAAAAAGCCTTCCAGCTGGTTGAGGAGGTTCATGCCGTTTCCTTGGTGACTCCTGCTTGACGCCACAGGGGTAGTGGTGCAAAGCGACAGCCATGTTTTCATACACAACAAAAGGCACATGCCGGCAGCTCTTCCCCCTCCATCCAACAGACACACATACATACACACACACACCCAGACCAGAGTTTATTTGCCCCCTATAACATGAGGCCTTCGGTGTCTAATTCTGTAAATTGTATTGTATTCATAAGCTATGACACAGCAGACAACTGTTGTGCATTGTCCTAATATAAGATGGGCTGCAAATGGCGTACAGGCAGTCCGCTCGCTCTGGGTCTATGTGCAGTAGAGGTAGATAGCATCAAAACCAGATCGCCACCATAGGACTAACAGAGGACTGATAACGGGTGATGACAGTATCTGCATGGCAGACAGGGCGTTGTCAATGGCAGGTTGAACTCTGGTACAGTGAACTCACCAGGACCTGGGCTCATGCTGAAGACAACAGTTCGAGCCACTTATGTGAAAATAACATTGTTCATCAGTCAAAGAACTTGCATGCAAAGAGCAGCCAAACATGTTTCTGGACTGATGTGTTATTCAGATATGAAAGCCATGACAAATCTCAAACAACTAGAGCAATAAACATGTCACTTCTCTTCCATTTCAACACGCAAAGCCAACACAGGCTACCAAACGCTAGCATTTGTATACTGTGGCCACCGACTATAAAAGCAGCATAGAGTAAAATCATTAGCATGCTAATCTATCCCGGCCGACCTTCGGATATTTCAGCTCATCCTCAACCTCAAAGTGTTTTCCATTGACAGGCACTGAGATGAACAGTGTTAGCCAAGCTTATTTTCCGTCCCTTATTACGACAGCTCAGACAGCTTCCTGTCAATAATCAATCGAAGACTAACCAGCCATTTGTCATCCATGTAGCATTAAATATGCAACATATACAGCCTTTGGACCTATGTTCTCTCCAGAGACAAAGAATCTGAAATCTTTCAAGCTGTCCATCTCTATCTAACCATACCTGTATGTAAAGGATCTGTCCATGGAGCTACAGCAGGCTACAGAAACAGGAGACTCCCCAGGCTGTGACCTGCGTCACTGACACACACACACACACACACACACACACACACACACACACACACACACACACACACACACACACACACACACACACACACACACACACACACACACACACACACACACACACACACAGTTTCCACAAGGGACGCATCCTAAAAGGTCGTGGCCATCCGAAGAGGAATCAAGGGAGAGATTGACTGTGTTATTGACCCTTGATCCTGTTGAATTTACCGTTTCTCACGTGCAATCTCTTCCAATGGAACCCTCACACAAATACACACACTTTACCAATAAGTTTACTCTTTGTATTTTTCTGAAGAGAGTGGGATGCTGCCCGAGCAACGAATACACACACAATCCACACTCATCTTTCTGCAGCCAGAGAATTAAAGGAGAAGCCAGGCATCTATCCTTCTGGGTCAGTCCTGCCAAGTCGGCATGAAACATGCAGACTTTCCCCTCAGAGGCTGGCCAGCAGTAGGGCTTTGGTGCATTCAATCCTCAATTCCCAGCTCACCTGAGAGCTCCAGAGGATAAGTTTTCCTGACAGGCCCAGAGCCGAGGCAGTCAGCAGAGAAGAGCTATGTCCAACTGGAGAGGCTGCCGTGTTGGCGCCAGTTGTGTAGTTAGTTGAGCTCTGAAGCATGCTGATGAAGACTACAAGTTTTCAAAGTCAAGGGCAAGGGTCATGATTTTTGAAATCCAAATGGACCAGCAATCATTTATCATGATGCACAATGAAGATAGTAAACTTCACAGCAGCCAAGTCTTGTTCCATCTGTCAGAAAAAAAGGGGGTGGGGGTGGACTCCCTTCCGGCTGTGAGGCATTAGGAGGAGAGGCTAGCAGACTATTACCTAAGACCTCCTCAGAGATAGATAGTTTGTATCCATTTGTGTCATAATCCAAACACAGCAAAACAATGGGGGTGCTGCCCCTCCGCCCTGACCCAGTTTTATACGATTAGGCGTTCATGGACGGACTGCAGTAACAACATTACAAAGCGACTCCTAGCCATAGATCAATGGAGCGTAGAGAGAAAACCCATTCGCCCTGTTTCATCCTTCTACGGCATTGCCTATCCATTTCTTTTTATCCAGATATTCCCTCAGGACAAGAAGATGGGATATGTGCACTTTCTCTCACTGTGACAAGGCATCTCACTAATGCCTCTTCAGAGTTGACCATAGGGAGCAGTCCTGTCCCCTGTTTCATAAATGCATCCCACGCAAAAAGCTGAGATCCTTTATGATATAGTGAGACTTGTGAATATGCAAGCCCGGCTCATAGGCCTGCTAAATGTTGGGTCGGAGAAAGTGACATAAGCGCTGCCTTGCAGCATGCCTTTTAAGACAAGATGAAAAGCACAGCCACTACACATATGAGCATCTGTTAAGGAAATAAACTGTCAGTGCTGAATACAGTCAGCTTTTGCTATACTGTGTCGATAAAGCCGCTTTGTGTAAAAAGTATACCCTAGTTGTGAAAAACTACACCTCTGTTGTTTGAGACTAGGGAGAGGGAACAGCTAAAAAGAATGAAATGTGGCCTGAGAATCTAAACACGAACACAAGATCAATTAACTCCACTGACCCACCGCTGTACAGCGACGATATAAAGGCTCTGTCATTTCCCTTAACTGGATCTGCAACGCTGACTTCCACTACAGGAAGTAGAGAGGGACAAAAGGAGCAACAGGCTGAGATTCCCAGATTAGCTGCAAGAGTTTGTTCCACTACATTTTTGACATGCCAACCAAGACTAAATTAATGTGCCCATTTTGTTTTTTCCAGGAACACTCCAAGAAACACGGACAGTTAATAATTGAAATTGCTGGAAATGCAAATTTGAGCTATTTCATCCCTCACAGGAATTTGAACATGCTGTGCATTTGAGAGGTTGATTGGCAAAGTGCCCTTAATTTGTAGTGGGTTTGCTTTTGGCATTGTTGAGATGTTTTTTCTGCAAATTGATGTGGCTAGTTAAATGTTAAGTGAAACCCCAAGTATTTGTCATGTATGTATGTGGTAGTGCTTATTATATACATGCATGAATATGCTACAGGTAAATCAAAGCCTAATCTTGCAAGTGTAACAGGAAAGCTCTGGCCTGGGCAGGACCCCACTCTTTGGCTAACAACTTCCTGTCAGATAGATTAGAGTGCAGGGTTTCAAACAGTCAGGCCATTTATCGCTCTGGCGTACATGACACTGAAGACGGCTCTAACCAATTCCATCTCTCTGCGCGAGGTAATGTAATACATTGTGGACATCACAGAACAGCAGGAGGATATGTAAAGAGAGGGGATACACACCTATAAAGGAAATTCACCACTCTCTCTCAATGCGAGATAAGGAATACAAAGACATGGCAACTACCCTTGCTGAGGAAAAAAAGGGTTATGTCAATTTCTCATCTCACTAACTGCAGGGATCAAAAATCCTTGTTTTCCTCTCTACCTCAAAGAATCATGGGAAGGCATCATATCCTTAGAAGAAAAAAAAGGGGGGGGGGCCTAAACTCTAAGGCAGGGGTAGGATGCAGGAGAAAAAAAAGGCACGCAAAGAAAAAAAAATTACAGAGGAAGTTTAGCATCCTGTGTTAAATTGCGTCCGTTTCCTAACGAAGCCCGAGCTCCATTGTCAAAACGGGGGCCATCTTCCCCTGGCCACCACCTCCTCCAGCAGACAGGCTGGAGGACCCCTGACGGTCATGGCACCAGTCAGTGTGCAACATTCAAATTGCTTGTTAAGAGGAGAAAAATAGCTCTTACTAACAGGAAATATTAAAGTGACTAAGTCTGATTACAATGTTTGCTTCCAAAAAGCCAGGATTAGAGGTGCCTTTGATCAGTACTTAAGACGCGTCAAATAGAAATGAGCGTGTGACTGCAGGCACATTTCTCATATGACTTAATACAACCCAATAGTAAAATCGGTGGAGGGGGGTTACAACTGATGTGAAAAAAAATCTAGGTCATCTGAAATGCGAAGTACACATTTTCCCTGACATCTAGGGAAAGATATCTGTGGCTGGATGGAGTTGTCGCCGCCAAAAATTGTCGGCCCCTCACTGGAAACCAACGCATGAACCTTCAGTGTCTCACTGGTAAAATTAGTTTGCTTAAGTTTTTTTTTTTTTTGCATGGTTATAATTCAACCACCGGGTTAGATGGACTTTAACCAGGAACACTTATGGATGGCTGAGCACTGGAAAAGTGATTAGGCACTTTTGATGGGGGAATGGACTGTACATGATAGTCCCATTAATTATTCATTTTTTTATCTATGTTTTTATTAATGATTAAAAAAAATTATATAAAGTACATGGGATGAGAGAGAGAGAGAGAGAGAGAGAGAGAGAAGAAAGAAAAAAGGAGGAAAGTGGGGGGTTGAGAGATTGAAGGGAGAGATGAAGCAGGCAGTAGAGAATCCAGCGATGACGGCAGCGACCAGAGAACAACATGCCAAACCCTGGAAGTCATTTCCTGCCCGGCTGAAGACTTTTATGGAATTCTGGTGCTGTGGCTGACGTGACGTCACATTGTGTGTGTGTGTGTGTGTGTGTGTGTGTGTGTGTGTGTGTGTGTGTGTGCGTGTGTGCGTGTGTGCGAAAGAGAGAGAGCCCCCCCCCCTTTCTAAAGCTCACACTACTCCCCTCCTCTTTTCGTCTCCATCCAGTACAAGGCTACTCTTCCCTCCCACTCTCTATCCACAGCTGTCCATTTGAGGATAAGCAGAAGCAGTAGAAACAGGGCAGATACTACAGTGGAACTCTGCAAAAATCCAAAACACAAATGTTCTCTAGCTCATATATGGCTAACTAAGGAATCACTTTCTCAAATATTTAACGGCGATAACCTAAGAACTGTAGGTTTATACCCTTGGTCTTAACATGCAATCCTAGGCTGCAGGTCAGAGCGAGGAAAAGACATCATTATGGCCTTCCCACCTTTAACTGCAAAAAAAAACCAAAACTGTTAACCAAGAAGAACAGATCTATATAGATAAAAGTTATCTTAGGAGGCGCTTTTCTTTTTTTTTTAAATCGCAAAAGACTCCCGACAGCTAATGGTACTTATACAATGTTTGTTTACCCATTTAAGTAGTATAAGCTTTTAGGGGGGGGGGGGCACTTGGGAAAAGAACAAAGTTGGAGATGCCACCAAGTGAAGAGGAGCAATGGAGGGATGAAAGGATGACTAAAGGGGTAACAGGAGGGGGTTTCAATCAGTTGGCCTTAAATACTGCTCTCCTGGAGGGTTACGAGGGAAATGGAGGCTGCACTCACTGCTGTAATCAATAACTAAGTGCTTTCCTGGCATTTGTCTATTTAATCCATTACAGGGGGCCATCTGAGCCTGCGATCTTCGGTGGGGAGACCCGCGGGCTCACAGGAAGAGCAGAAAGATGGAGGCTGGTCCCATGTGGAGACTGCGGAACACACCCACTCGCCTACACTCACATGTGGGGGAGCACACACACGCACGCCACACAGAGACCATAAAGTATCAGCAAAGAAAAAGGCTGACTTCTACAAATATCCCCACTGGCACGCATGTGGAAGTTTCAACCCTATGAATGTACAAGTCCACAAACACAGGGCGCGACAAATGTTAGGAGGCAAGTTTGTGCACCGTCAGCTTTGTGGACGGTAACTGCTGAATCACAAATGGCCCTTGTTTTGATTTAGAGGGTGAGACAGACAAACAGACGGTCCCACAGAAAGAGAGAGAGAGGGAGATGGAAAGAAACAGAAAAAGTTAGTTATGTCATTACAACAGGGTGTCCTTTTTGCCTAGGGAAAATGTTCTGCCAAGACTCGATGGTACCTACGTGCCCCTTAGCTCAGCGCCACAGAATGACATGCTCACACACACGCATACACAAACACCCAACACACAAGTGTGTAACCACTGAGCCAACCAATCAACAGATGTCTCGGTAGATAGGTGACAGCACTTTAGAGCTGTTCAGTGGGGACCACTCTGGTTTGTGCAACACTGTCACCAGTGAGAGTTGGAAGGTCTGAAAGGAGGTCACCGACAAATGAAAGACCTGAGAACTTTTCCCACACTACACCATGGAAAGGGTGTCCCGTGAGAGGAGTTTGTCTGCTGTTCCCTGGACTGACACTGTCTCCTTTTCTTATTCAAGTTCACAAAAACTCCAGTGATCTGTGAGGCGGCTCCTTTACAGTTCAGCACACTGGCACAGGCAAAATTTAAACAGAATTTTCTGTAAAATCACATCACTAAAATCCTTTTCCCTTGTGAAGGTCTCATAACTTAAGTCTAAAACTAGAATCCAGAAGTTTTACATGCATACCATTGTCCTTTGATACTTTCTACAGCTGGTGTATTTATGATTTATGATTTATTCATGATTTCGATAGTCACTGATTAGTGACTATCGAAATCATGTATACTTATACTTGCTCATTTAATTTGTACTGACCGGTAAGACTTCCCCAGGAGAAAAACATACGGTGCATAGAACAGATGTTGCAGAAAAAGCTCAAAGAAGACCTTTAGACCAGCAGATACAGCATCAATAACTAAAATCCTGCTTCACCCATATTTTATTTGGCGGTGGAGAGGGTGCTGAGAAAAGAGCACTGGCGACTTTTCTTCATTTCAAATGAATCTCTGAGGTTCGGCTTGCAGAAATACCACCACAATTACCAAAGTATCGGTCAGATTTCATAATTTAAACAGATGCAGTGATCGTCAGGATTGTAGCTTTAATATTTCAAATGTTAGCCGAATCATATTTTAACAGAAAAAAAAAATGCCGTGGCATGCATTGAGCATGCATAGACACTGTGGTCATTATTTCTGACTGCCCGAGGTAAGGTGTGCAGCATTTCAACTGAAGTTACAGCAGAAACAGCCTAACTTTTACCAGACTGTCAACAAGAGTGTCTTTACTCCTGGCAAGTACAGAGGTTATAACGCTTTATGCCTCACCAACGCTGTACAGTTTTATCTACTACAGAGCGTGACCATGTGTGAGGCCTGTGTTAAGAGAGGGTTAATGATTACATGGCATAAAAACAACCCACGGACTCAGGACAGGAGGCAGACAGTAGTCAAATGTAATGCCCATATAATTCAAAAGTAAAACCATGTGAAAGTGCTCCAATTTAGTACAGAAAGGAGGTGTTCTGTTCCAAAATAGGCACGTTTTAAATCATGTAGATTATTAACTTCATCTCTTACAAACGCATATTGCAGAGGCACAGATCCACTTTCAGCATAACACAGTAGGCCATGGCATACCCCATTTAACTGCACCACTGGTGGCGAGGGATGCTTCAGTAAGAAGATCGAGAAGAGAGATCAAGACTATAATTAGAAGATGGATGCTCTCAGATAAAACAATGGTGGAAAAACGCTTCCACATCACACACAGACACTCTCCACCCATACTTTGGGGGGTTTTTCAGTGCAACAACATCCAATGATTGGTCAGGGTTGGTTGGAAAATCCAAACCATTGTAATCTGTGGACATGAAAACCTAAAGCCACTGGAATCCACAGCAGATGGACAACAGAACAACACAGCAGTTACGAAAATATAGGCCAATGTCAAAGGTATGGAGGCCAAAGGTAGTCATGAGGCCAAAGGTAGTCTTGCATTACAAGTGAATGGGAGCCATGCTTGTTCAAGAAGCCTACAGTCCAACCCCTGCCCCCCCCCCCAGAAAAATCATATGTGAGCAGCTGGTTCTTGATAAAGACAATTTAACCATTTCAAAAGATGAAACACAAAATTCTATGAAAATGTCACTCCACCATTATGCCTCAACATTTCACATGAGGAACAATCATTGAACAATCCATTACCTGAAGCAATACCTATCAACGCACGTATTTGCAAACAAAAAGCCTGCACACAACCCAAACAAAGGATAAAGCTGGCCCTTGAATGGAGCTCGTGTTGGAGGACCAATGAATTCATATCGTCCCACATACAACGGCAACACTGCACATGTGCATGGTTTACATGATGCTGTTGAGCACAAACGACCACTGGGAACAAAGACCTCAATTATGTGGCACTCTGACAGTAGGGCTAAAAACAGGACCACGGGTCGAGAATAAAACCTTGGTGCGCTGAAGGAATGCCGGGCACTCGGGCGCCACCCACACAGCACACTGTCACTTCCCAAAATGCACAGCCACCACTACTGACCTCTGTCCATCCTCTGTGAAACAGGTCAGTGTTCAAGTGGCTGGAACAGAGGACTCCTAGTATGCCTGCTTGCACCCAGACTTGTCAAATGCATGACTCCAGTTACACAAGAGTGCATGCGATTGCAAAGGGAAGACACGGAGTATATTTTTCCGTTGGTTTTTTTTATTGCTCTAGATGACAGATATGGCGGCATAACTAAGCATGCTAAACCAATGACGTGCAAGGTTTGAACACCAAATCTCCTCAGAGTGGTCCTCAACAAGAAGGAAGACATTTTGCTTCGATTTTTATATTTCTGTGCTGAATTAAATCCAAAATAAAAAGGTAAAACAAAAATACCATTCTCAGTCAAAGGTGCCTGGTTCTGATAGATTACAGATGATCCCTGGCACAAAGGACATTTTGGACTCCCTGCCATGAAAAAGCTTGACAGACTCTCTTCTAAACCATGGCTTTTATTCTGAAACAAGGCTTGCAAACAAGTTGTTTATCCAGGAGTTCAATCTCAGTTCTCAGACATATCTATGTCACAAAAGAGAGGAATTTACAACCTCACATGTAGTATTGCTAACACAACCAGTTATTAACACGCTCAGTGTTGAATCGAGCAACAGCAATGAAGCACAGGGGCAGAGGTCAGGGGCAAAGGTATTACAGCCAACTACAATAATAACCATAACTTGCAGCGACCAGCTCATGCAGACTTAAAGGACAATTCATGCTGGATGGTTGCCAAATAGCCCACGTGTATCCTTATTACATTAGTATCTGTAAGGGGTTTGACGATGTGAAATCCAAAACTAGTTCCGTTTGAAAAGGAGCCACGCCGGTTTTTAAGCTGTGCGTGACAATACAAAGCTGGCTGAAATTTCTTACCAAGTTTCTCCACGAGTTTGAGCATGACCCCACCGATGTGGATTTCTCCGGTGACCCTCAGAGACACGTCCCTGTGCAGGTCGGTAACATGCATCTTCAGTTCCCACGTCCCGTCTGCATAGCAGCCATCCGGCATCCGGATCCCGTCCAGCGCCATCCTGTCAAACAGAAAAACACAAAGTAATGGTCAGACCATCTCCCTCTCCTCCTCTGACCTTCTTCACGCTTGTCTCTGATATCCTTCTTCAAAGGCATCACGTGTTAAGATCATCAGAATCCTTTCTTTGCCACGTGTAGTCACACATTGGTTCTCTCAAAAAAAGAACACTAAAACGGCAATAAACGCAATTAAGGTAACAGAATGGATAAATCTGTCTAAAGAAATGCCACACTGCACTGCAAACGAGTGCGATGTTCAAGAGCAAGAGAGAACTTCAGGGGTGTTGCTAAGCTCACGTGAAGCTTGACATTATCCTTCACCTGCACAATCTGCTGTGGGTTAAACAACCCTGTGCGAGTTACGCCGCTAAAGCCAACGTTAAAACGTTAAATCCGCCTTTCACGTCACGGTTTGGTTTAAAAGGGCGGTCATGGGTGATCTTAACAGCCAGTTGATCCACAAACAAAACAGAAGTGAAGGTAAAGCGTAGGCCCGGGGCTTCATTCATTGAGGGACTTCAGCGGGGGGGTTTCCATCGATTCGTAACGTGCTTGCTCACCTGTTCAATCTAACGGTAAACGTACGCTTACAATTAAGACAGGATTACGTAAGCGGAGCCCGTGCCGCAACGCTCTCTCGCTCATTCAAAGAGTTGTACGAAAGTTAAGCGACCCCAGAAAAAAAACAACCTCACAATCCTGACTAAAAGTTGTTTCGGGAGAAGGGTGGATTAAACCAAGCCGTGACGCTATGCTAAAGCAACGTGAAGCGTATCATTTTTTTTCCTCCATATTTCATAGCGGTGCACTGGCAAAAGAAAAAGAAAGAAAACGCACTGAGGGCGAAAATCAAAACCCGTTTTTACTCACCTTCACAAAATACAACCAGCCCAGAGAGGAAAATCCACCAAAACCGTCGACGTAGCGATTATCAGACAGTTCCCCTTGTTCTAATCATGTATAAAGTTTTTTGGGGTTTTTTTTAAACACAGGAGGAGGAGGAGGAGGAGGAGGAGGAGGGGAAAAATCCCAAAGAAGTCGCCGAAGTGAAATATCCCCCAAACTGTTTCCTCGGGCTTCAGCTAATGGAGTCCAAGCCGTCCCTCTTTTTCTCCCTCCTCCCCTCTTTCCGACAGACGGATAACGTCACTGCTCCAATCCCACTTTTCCTCTCATACTGAGGGCTTTCTGTGCCCGACACATTACGGTCCGACTCCGAGGCTGGGTATGTGTTGGTGCAAAACCACTGATGTTACGCAGGAAAACTGCAGAAAGAACAGAGGGTCGATTCTTTCATGTGGTGGTTTTTTCTTCTTCTTCTTCTTCCTTTGTCAAACTCTCCGTTTTGTAGAACCGGGGGTCTGCAAACTATATCGGCGCGCGCACACACGTACACATACAAGCCCTTCATACAGCCTGTATGGGAGACATTCCTGTTTTTCCTAATCGCAATACTCCCAACGGAGAAAATTCAACGGTTTTGGGGAAGGGACAGGGAACTGGACATAAAGACCTCTGGCTGGCTGCCTTTTATGGAAATAGTCCTACGCTACCGAGCCATGCAGCCTGCATCCGGGGATCATTATGGGGGTAGCCTGTTTTGTCCTGGGAATATCACACAAGCAGTCATTTAAAACCCTTTTTTACCCACTTTTTTCCCCCTTTACTTTTCGAATGCCAGAGCCTGCCACTTTTTTTTCCTTCTGCAAAATCGCGTTGCTGTGTGTTCAACTACTTAGAGAAATTATTTACTCAAAGTGGTCCACTTTGAATTGAATTGCGTGAGGCTAACTGAGATTATGGTGCATGATTTAGCAGATGGTCTCGAGTGACTTATTCGTTTATTTTGAGTGTTTGCTCACAAAAAAAAACAACAACAAATAAAACCCATTTAATACTCCTAACGTCAAACATCCGTTTCAATGCCAGCAATGCCAGTCGTTATTTGTACGTTTTCCTGTAAAATCCTTAAGTGCATCCAGGATGTCATTATGGAGAACCCTCACAAGGTTTCTAACTCAGCAAGCTGATTAACTACAACTCTCTACACAGAACACAGTTCATTCCCAGGGGGCTTGGGCTTGTTAGATTCAGATATTGGGCCACACTTGGCACTGAAAAGCAGAATAAAGGAACATTCTGACACTTTGGGGACAAGGTGATCCATTAACAATCCTGAGCCGCAGTCATGAAGGGTCTTTTTTTTCACTATGCCCTCTACGCCTCAAGGCTCATGGTTGAAACACCGCAGATGATAGTTATTAATTTCAGGTTTCCTGACAGTGAAAAAGACTGATCGCACTACACTGGAAATGTGCTGATCGAATAAATTACGATCGGTGGTTTGTGAACTTTTCTCGATGTGTTGGTTATGGAAAAGACAGCCACAAACCTTGGCGAGCTGTTTTAAAGAGGTACTTGCATCAAAATCCGGCTTTTTCTGTTGTTAATCGATGTAAGGAGTGTGGATGTGATCGACGAGACAAATTGTAGTCCTAAACTCACATTTATGGCCGGACGAGAGATACCGGCGGCCGAATAACCGATTTCCAGTTGGCGAAAACGTGGTAACTGGCCGCGTCATCAATTATGTTCATTAGCATAGACGACACGCCCTCTATGCTAATGACATAGAGGGCGTGTCCGTAGCGGGACGCTATAAAAGCGGAGACGCGCCCCCTTCCGCTTCCTTGCTAGTTCGAGTTGAAGTTGGCTTTGCTGTGACGTTGTTATCGAGCTTGCTAGCCGTATTGCTATCTAGCCGTATTGCTATCTATCTGTCTAGCTATCTATCTGTCTATCTATCTGTCACCAGTGAACTTCTCGTTTTTCTGAGGCAAGCGGTGTAGCTAGCCCACCCAGCCACACCCACATGACCACCCTGAATTTCAGTAGCCAATAGATATGAAATCATAAAATCACACCTTTCTTCCGGTTGTAATTCAAACTACCCGTGTTAAAAATGTGCCCAGAAACAGCATAAAAGTATCTAACAATGAGCCCTTCATTTGGTCCTAAACTGAACATCTACTTACCCTCGACTCGTTCCGTCAACCGTTTCACTGAATTTACCTAAACGTAACGTAAGCTACCTTAACCTGATTTAACCTCATCCTCTACCTAACCCTAACCCAACGCCTACCTTAACCTAACCTTAGCCGTTAACTAACCTACTCGCTAGCTAACCCACAGGGCGAAGGGAACATAGGGCTGACCCCTTTTGAACTAACTTAAATGTCACGTCGCCAGTCTCACCTGAAACACCGCGATTTCATTGCGTGCCTCTGTAAATCCTTCACCATTTTTATTTTCTTCTATGTGATGCATGTGTTTTGCATTACTTGAGGAATACAAAGTTCAAGTCAAAGGGGGAAAAAACAAGTTCTTGTAACCATTTACTGTGATTTCTGGTTTCTCTTCAACTTGGAAAAACTACAGCGGTCTCTCAATGCAGCCTAGTAGTAACTACAGCTTGGGTAAGGAATTTTGCAGAGCTGGGCATTAAAATATGTCGACTCCAACTTTTTCACCTCCCCATGCATTAAATTCAGAGTGCCTCGACTCAAACTACAGCTCAGGGACAAGGCTTGCAAGTAAATCACCCATTTCTGTACGGACGGCATAAACGGTAATCACTGTCAACAATGGAGTCACACATCATCAGTGTGCGGAATTTCACAGCTTTCCTCATATAAGGAATGCAAAACACCAGAGATCACATTATTCTTCCCGGTTCTTAAACGCTGTGTTTAGGTGCGTTCGGTGCAAACCCCCGTACAAATGGCCACTTACACGGCAGCAGCACAGCTCTCCGAGTGGTCGGCTGTAAAGAAACCATGAATCATCAGAGGTTTCTGGCTCGGACCTCCGGTGAACTCGCTGTAGTATAGCTCCAGCTCCCAGGCTTCCCGCACCAGAGCTCCAGCTTAGGAATTCGGGCCTTCAGGACTACAGTCTGCAACTAAGCGATTTACAGCCCCCCCTCTCCTCCACGTCCCCCCCATCTCTGTCAGTCTCTGGCAGCCAACCCGTTGCCTTTTATAGGCTGTGTTTTAATTGCAGGATAAACATTTGAGTCACTCAGATGCTGAACAGGGGAGTCAGATAGGGAGCTGCACTTGGCTGCTGTGGATGAGGGAGGGAGGGAGATGAGAGGTAACAGAGGTGACAAGAGGCCAACAAAAGACTCATACCATCAGTATAGTATTTGTATATTGGGGCGTCAGCGACACAGCCTCAAAAAATCATCTGGTTTATTTTTATTTCTTATTTGTGCCGAGAAGTTGTAGCTAGTAGCTCTGCAATCAAGGCAACAGGGACTTAATGTGATGTGTCACTGGACCAATCACTCCAGATATTTATTACGACATAAAATTGCCAACTCCGCACTTACACTGAGAATCATTGTAATTGGGAATTTTAAGAACTTTCCTACTAACTCAATTATCAGTGGCTGTTACAAAAAAACAACAAATGGATGTTGAGAGTTGAGGCAGATGGTCCATGATAAGAGGGGGATGGGCAATAGCAGCCATCGTTACTGTTGTAGTATCTATGGTAGCTGGTAACTTGCTGCTCTCTCCTGGTCAAATACCGAACAGCAAGACCTAATCCATTATTTATGTGAGTCTCCTCTGGTGTAACTGGTCCCATCTGTGAGACGCTCTGGCGCTCACTGCAGCTGCATTAAAGTGCGAGTAAGTCATTTTGGACCCACGGCTTCCGGTGAATTACAAAAAGGCCCATTCATGAAACGTCAATCAGCTCTGCCGTTCATATTGTAACGTGCATGGATAAGAAGACACGCTGGCCGCTGGCTCGCGGGTCTGACCCTTTAGTCTATCGGTTAGCGATGTCTCCTGCGGTGCGGGCGATACAGGTTCGCTTCCCGGCCGCGGCAGGTCCCGTGGTTGCGTTGTCCCCCGAATTCGCTACATTGGTGTCAGAAGTGGGATGGAGCGACCGTAAGGCCATCGGAAGCGTAGGCGTGAAGGAGCTGATATGCTTAAGCGTGGGGACGCGCTTGTTAGCGATGTCTCCTGTGGTGCGGGCGATACAGGTTCGCTTCCCGACCGCGGCAGTTCCTGTGGTTGCGTTGTCCCCCGAATTCGCTACAATATGTTAAGGGGTGCCTTGAAAAGAATTAGGTACACTTTTCAGATTAACAAATAGCTCTATTGTCCTCCAAAGTCACCGTTTCATTTCAATATTCTCTCATTTCCCCAACCCTCTATAGTACTTTTGGCCGCAGATAAATTCCCAAAAAAAGAAAACAACGTTTCTCTCATTGACACCGTCTCTGGGAAATGACTGGAGAACTACGGAGCAGCAGATGCCATTTATAAAAATATATTTCCACAAGGAAAAAGTACAGTCATCGTTTCTCCCCAAAATATAAGTGTTTTAATAAAAGGAAATAAATACAGTGCTGCTAATGGCAGTTTTAATCCATTACAGGCATTGACCAGCTCTATACAGACAAACCACTTAAAACATCCTTTCAAAGTTAAAGTAACAGTCAGTCATCCCCTGAAACAAGTGAACGGTTTTACTTTGTTTTCCATCACAAAGTTGTAACATGTGCGTTTCTTCCCAGGACCTCCGACCCAGCGGGGAGTGACGTCAAACAAACACAGGCCCTTGCGTGTTATAACCCCATAAACATTCAGAGGGATACCGACTACCGGACACAAGTTAGACCGCAGACAGCACTTGATAACGTGTTAATACCTCTCCGTGTCACTATGTCACTCTTTACTTGAATGGCTAACTCTGACGATGTGTAACCGCAGACGTATGGCTGGAGTTTGATAAGTGACACTACCCGGAGAAAATACAACCATCACATTTCTCAACCGCACAAACCTGTGTCGTAGATATGACTAAACCCTCACGTAGTGTTCCCCTCACAAGTTTCCAGCTCTGTGAGGAGCTGCTAAATAGTTAGCAAGTTGAGATGGAGGGGACAAAAATATCATTGGCGTACCGTGATTCATTCAGAAAATGGAGTCACATCGGGCTTGTGCGGATGGGAGACATGTAAATTTACGACAAATTTAGGAATCGCGCGGCCATATTTCAAATTCGGACAAACGTATTGGTTGTTGCAGTGGACTAACGACACCCATATTTAGTTTATAAGCTGTGTCCATAGCAACCCAGTGTCATTTTAACATGCAGAGGCAAGAGTGGAACTCTATATTGTCCCATTGAAAGGATGCGGTGTCGAGATTACAAGTCTATGGTGTATATTCCCCCAAAGTCAGTGACATCCCAGCAAACAAAAGAACGTCTCCAGCATGTCCCCTAAAGGTCCTCTCCGAACGTCCAGTAAATGCCAATGTGTAGGGTTTTCATTACGTCACGGGGAAGTTATTCTGGGACGTTCTTTGAACGTCTCGCAATAACATCCCCGTGACGTCTGGAGGATTTTCCCCTAACGTCCCTGTAATGTCCCCGGGACGCACAATAACTTTCCCGGGACGTCCAGAGGGCTTTCCCCTAACGTTCCTGTAATGTCCTCGGGACGTTACACGGACGTCCCGCAATAACGTCCCCGGGACGTCTAGAGGACTTTCCCCTAACATCCCTGTAGTACTTGGGACGTCCCTGAACGTCGCACAATAACGTCCCCCGGACGTCATGGGAATGTCTAGAGGACTTTCCTCTAACGTCCCTGTAATGTCATTGGAACGTGGGACGCTACAGGGACGTCCCGCGATAACGTCCCCGGGACGGTGCTGTAACGTCTAGAGGACTTTTCCCCTAACGTCCCTGTAGTACTCAGGACTTTCCTGAACGTCGCGCAATAACGTCCCCCGGACGTCATGGGAAGGTCTAGAGGACTTTCCCCAAACGTCCAATTAACGTCCCGATAACGTCCTACACAATGACATTTATCGGACGTTCGGAGAAGACCTTTAGGGGACGTGCTGGGGACGGTTTTTTTTTTTTTTGCTGTGATGCCCTCTCTGTGTAACAAAGTCTATCCAAAAGTAGGATTACAATCAACGCCATCTTAACTGTCGGTGCTTTGTAACACGCAATCAGCAAAATTAACACAGAAGCAACAAAGATCCATTCATGTGTTAATGTGCAAATCAATGCTGATGAGTATGTGCAAGGTCAACCATATCACCATTAAAAAAAATAATTCCAAATCACTTATTTCACTTCCTCTTTGACTAGTCATTTGGCTAGTCCTTGTTGGTTTTCAAACTGGTCATGGGGGACCACCACTGTGTTGGTTTTCCATTCTGCCAAGTAGTTAATTACAGTGACCCGTTGTTCCAGGAACAACAGATGAATGTAATTAACTACCTCACAGATTACAAAATCAGCGGTACTTTTCAGTTCTGGAGGACCAGATTGGAAACCACTGCTTTTAAAAACGAGGTCAGACACTCGTCTCTCTCTCTCTCACGCGCGCGCGCAATGAAACAACGAAATTCAATGAATTTAAAATCAGTAATGGACCAGTGTGTAGCCCTTGATTGTGTGAAGCATTCAAGCAGCAGCTTAAATTATGCTAATTCATAGACATGTAGGACACAAACAAAGTTTGACACCGACAATAATCAAGTCAGACATAATGTAACTTAAAGATTAACATGAGATTAGTTGTTTTTCTTCATCCATCACAGTCATAGCGTAAAACATTTCAATGAAAACCCCCAGGCAGTCTTGAGTGTTTTAAATCTAGCGAAGAACTTAAAAATAAAAAAAGACTTCGATGTGTGTTGGCACTCTCTGTCCACCTGTTCTGACGTCAGTTTCCCATCAACACCACAGCATGAAACATACAATGTGGCTGACCTTATAATGAGTTAACAAATCACACAACTGGCGATATCATTCCTGGATGTCTTCTCATAAGAGTGAATATATATATATATATATATATATATATATATATATATATATATATATATATATATTTATATATATATATACATACATACATACATACATACATACATACACACATACACACACACACAACCCCCTTTTCTCCCCAAATTATATCCGGCTAATTTACCCCACTCTTCTGAGCTGCCCCGGTCGCTGCTCCACCCCCTCTGCCGATCCAGGGAGGGCTGCAGACTTCCTCCACTACATGTGGAGTCAGTCGCCAGCCGCTTTTTTTTTCCACCTGACAGTGAGGAGTTTCACCAGGGGGATGTAGCAGGAGGATCACGTTATTCCCCCCAGTTCCCCCTCCCCCCTGAACAGACGCCCCGACCGATCACAGGAGGCGCTAGTGCAGCGACCAGGACACATACCCACACCCGGCTTCCCATCCACAGACACGGTCAATTGTGTCTGTAGGGACGCCCGACCAAGCCGGAGGTAACACGGGATTCGAACCAGCGATCCCCTTGTTGGTAGGCAATGGAATAGACCGTCACGCCACCCTGATGCCCATAAGGGTGAATCTTAGCCTAGGACCCATTATACCTCATGAAATGCCCTTTACACAGTATGTGCTGACTTAATTCTAAGGCAGGATCACTCATCAGTATATCAGCCATCAGAAAACAAAACAGACAAAACGTGATTTTTTCCCCCCCAAATGTTCATGGTGCCAATTCAAAAAGTAGTCTCTAAGAACTGGGCAGTCCCACATCTATCCAATCACTTCAATTGCCGTGAAACAAACATGGGTCAAACAGATAATCTTGCACATGGTTAACATTGACACAAGTGGTAAGGTGCACAGTGTTTGCTGTCAAATTACGTATAGAACACACCCCGATCACATATTGAACCAAAAAGGAGAAATAAGCACCAAAACATCTTAATCACTTCTTTGTGTAAATTAGCTTCAGTCGTGGCAGAGTTTTCCATAACTGAGGACTGGTTGCATTGAGATCTAGACCCATTATTGCAAGAGATATTTGGCTGTTAGTTTGAATCCCATTTCCCCAAATGAGATACAAGCTTACATCCAAAATGGGTTAAAAACTTCTGAAAAAGGACTTCTCTTATTGGAAAAAGTCATTATTGATTTCATGCGAGTATCAATGTAAACACATTCAGGTAGAAAGGTCTCTCCAATGCTTTAAAAAGTCTTAAATGCCTCGTCCAGTTGACTAGAGGATTATGGCTCAACACTCAGTACATCAGGAACTTCTTAGACCTGCCATCTGGAAATATCTGTATTTTTGTTTGCGCTCTTAAAATGCTGTGTAGAAATTAAAATAAAAATCACCAACACTTACATAGTGGCCTGCAAAACCCCCAAGGCCTTAAAGATTTCCCAATGCCACTGCAGGAGAGGAAGGCTTTTTAAATGGTCAAGGCTCAAAAGGAAAAACAAAATTGACACAATAAATATAAGCCTATCCCAGCAGTCATTGGGCGGCAGGCAGGGAGACACCCTGGACAGGCTGCCAGTTCATCACAGGGCCAACACACACACACACGTACACACACACATTCACCCCTAGGGACAATTTTGTATGGCCGATTCACCTGACCTGCATCTCTTTGGACTGTGGGAGGAAACCGGAGCACTCGGAGGAAACCCACGCAGACACAGGGAGAACATGCAAACTCAACACAGAGGACAACTCGGGACAACCCCAAGGGGCTCGAACCCAGGACCTTCTTGCTGTGACTGCTGGGATAGGCTCCAGCATCCCCGCGACCCTGAGTTAGGATAAGCGGTTTGGATAATGGATAATGAATATGTGGCTGGTAGTCATTAGCCACTCCGGATGTTACACTTAGAGCGCACTGTTGCATATGTCAAGCTGTCATTTTTCTCGGAGACACTGAGTCTCTCCTATTGACACAAAATATCCCATTTCCAGAAGAACCTTTCTCACAATGAAATGAACTCTGCTGAGTACAAAAGATCTGCTGAATCTTCGAGAGAGAGAAAAAAAACTGAATTGGTGGGCTCTTTTTTCCTCAGTTTCATCAGATGGTTAAAAGATGTTACCTGTTAGCTGTTGCTATTAACTCAACAGTCCTGCGGCATTTTTGAGAAATAAAAAATAAAAATAGCTTTTGTTAGTTGTCTCTTTCTTTAGAGTTCCCACATTCAAGGAAAAATATATGCAATATACATATTTTCCGTAGAGAAATATATTAAAATTTTACATAAATAACATTGTTTTACCCTATCTGAAAGGCTGCATTGAGATTGCTCTTTGACATTTAGTTTACTGAGATATGGTGGTGGATGTTCTTGTTTTCTCAGTAAAACCATTATTACTCAGTCGGTATACACATAATCATGTCAGAAGACAGATTATGGAGAGAACAGTGACGGAGAGGACAAAATTACTGAGGATTAATGAGGTCTCGGCTCATACGTGACGAGGCTCCAACTAGTCTGTTGGACAGGGGAGCGAGAGAGAGAGTTTTGGGCTGGACAAAAGTATGGCTGTGACACATTAGTGGGCAGCTGGTAGAAACTGAATAAACTGGATTCCAGAGTTTGCAAAGAAGAAAAAAAAAATGTTGATTTCAGTGTACCAGTCTTCTAAACGAGTTGGGCCAGCGTCACCGACCAGTGTTATTGCCCATGTTCCATGGGAGTATGCCATGTGGGGCATCTGGCCTCAGTGGCATAGGGTTCACCTCCTTAGGGGTTTCTGAAGCAAAATTGTCACCCTTAGGGTGAGCATGTGTGTGTCAATAATAGAATATGAGATAAAAGTTTGTGTGCGTGTGTTTGTTGGAGAGTAGTAGTCAGTATGATTAAGCAGAATTTGCAATTTATGATTTAATTACGAATTAAAGGTTGCAATAAGAGATAGAAAGATGGGGAAATAGATGCAAATGAGTGTGAAGGGTGTTTCAAAGAGCGCCCCATCTCAATCCGGGTCCAGGTTTTCTTCTGATGTTTCAGGGAGCGTTTCTATCTGCTTGTATATGAAGGTCAACAGGAAGAGGGCCACATCATGTGAACACCAGTAACCTGTGTGCGAGGTCACCGCCGACCAGTACCGGCTCTCCACCAGACCTTCTCGGAGCTCGAAGTCGATGCGTCGCTCCAGCTCAACTAGAAAACAGAGACAGATGTCGGACAAATGATAAAGCAGTGATGTACAGGGCAAAACAGACATGAACCATTTGGTGTAATCGCCTTGTTTGGATAATATCTAGTGTCATATTCAGGGCAAGTGAACTAACGTGATGTGTCAGTGATGCTGGAGGCTGACTGGGTCATGGTGGAGAGGCCATATGCTGACTGGCTATCTGTCCTCTTCTGCTCCTCCCCTTCAGTGGCAGCCACTCCCTCCACTCCTGCAGACACTGAGGAGGGCTGGCTGTTGGAGCGAGAGAAACGAGAGAAAAGGATGCCGCCGATGCCTTTCCCTATGCTAGCCGCTCCTAAAATGAGGGAAAGATAGAAGAAAGGAGGGTAGGTTGTGGTTTAGAAGGAAATGAAGAGAGCGTGGTTAGTGTTATAATTATTTATATATATATATGAAATATATAATAATTATAATATAATATAATATATATAATCCAGTGATTCAAGTACATTCTTTATGAGACAGTTCGGGCTTTATGAGACAGTTGGTTTTGGGTTCAAACCCAGGACCTTCTTGCTGTGAGGTGACAGTGCTAACCACTGCGCCACCATGCTGCCTTTTATATATATATATATACACTCACTGGCCACTTTATTAGGTACACCTTGCTAGTACCGGGTTGGACCCCCTTTTGCCTTCAGAACTGCCTTAATCCTTCGTGGCATAGATTCAACAAGGTACTGGAAACATTCCTCAGAGAGTTTGGTCCATATTGACATGATAGCATCACGCAGTTGCTGCAGATTTGTCGGCTGCACATCCATGATGCGAATCTCCCGGTCCACCCCGTCCCAAAGGTGCTCTATTGGATTGAGATCTGGTGACTGTGGAGGCCATTTGAGTACAGTGAACTCATTGTCATGTTCAAGAAACCAGTCTGAGATGATTCGAGCTTTATGACATGGCGTGTTATCCTGCTGGAAGTAGCCATCAGAAGATGGGAACACTGTGGTCATAAAGGGATGGACATGGTCAGCAACAATACTCAGGTAGGCTGTGGCGTTGACACGATGCTCAATTGGTACTATGGGGCCCAAAGTGTGCCAAGAAAATATCCCCCACACCATTACACCACCACCACCAGCCTGAACCGTTGATACAAGGCAGGATGGATCCATGTTTTCATGTTGTTGACGCCAAATTCTGACCCTACCATCCGAATGTCGCAGCAGAAATCGAGACTCATCAGACCAGGCAACGTTTTTCCAATCTTCTATTGTCCAATTTTGGTGAGCCTGTGCGAATTGTAGCCTCAGTTTCCTGTTCTTAGCTGACAGGAGTGGTACCCGGTGTGGTCTTCTGCTGCTGTAGCCCATCGGCCTCAAGGTTCGACGTGTTGTGCGTTCAGAGATGCTCTTCTGCATACCTCGGTTGTAATGAGTGGTTATTTGAGTTACTGTTGCCTTTCTATCAGCTCGAACCAGTCTGGCCATTCTCCTCTGACCTCTGGCATCAACGAGGCATTTTCGCCCACAGAACTGCCGCTCACTGGATATTTTCTCTTTTTCGGACCATTCTCTGTAAACCCTAGAGATGGTTGTGCGTGAAAATCCCAGTAGATCAGCAGTTTCTGAAATACTCAGACCAGCCCGTCTGGCACCAACAACCATGCCACGTTCAAAGTCACTTAAATCACCTTTCTTCCCCATTCTGATGCTTGGTTTGAACTGCAGCAGATCGTCCTGACCATGTCTACATGCCTAAATGCATTGAGTTGCTGCCATGTGATTGGCTGATTAGAAATTTGCGTTAACGAGCAGTTGGACAGGTGTGCCTAATAAAGTGGCCGGTGAGTGTATATGAGACAAACACCCTGCTGCAAGGGTCGTCATTATTTAATCTCGCCACATGATGGCGTAGTTGCCCTACACTGCCAAAAATCAAACCACTGCCTGCATATATAATACTGGCATGAACTGTATGAAATGTCTGAAAGCTTGTCATGACACAGTGCTGTAGCTGAGCAAAAATTCAATGGATCTCATTTAAGATACTAATATTCAGAGCTAGCAGGCTTGGGTACCTGTACCTGTGAGAACCACATGCTTTGTCAACCCAACCTTAAACTGTACATTTGAACAACAAGACAGATGAAAAGATACATGTACAAATCAACACGGAGAGTACAGCTTTTTCCTGCCAAGCAATGGCTATCGTCTTAGTGAGATGTTATTCTTTCAGCCTGAGCTCTGGATCTCATACTGTCTAAATCCGCTATTGTCCATAGTTAATCAGATTAGTCAGAGAACATCAATAGATACTGTGGTCAGAGTTTTCTTTTTCTTTTGATAAGGTTGAGCTGAGAAGAAAAGGGCCCTTGTGAAAGGATAACACAAGGTTAAAGGAAAGAAAAGCTTGGCCCTGTGTGCATTGCCACAGACATTTCATTTTCACCCAGTCTATCCTCATCTCTGACAAATGAACACAGACAAAAAAACAACTTAATCTTGGTTTCATCCAGCGAAGTTACAGATCTCCTGCTCTGGTACAGAACACGATTATGTAGGATCAGTTTTACAACCATATTCAATAATCTTATCTTGCTAATAACAAAAACAACAAGGGAAGTTTTTTTTTTTAGAATTATTTCTGATTTTCCCTTTTTTTCTCCCAATTTAGTGGCCAATCGATCCTTTTTTTAATTCAAACACCCATCCTCGTACTGCATGCGTTCGCCAACTGCATCTCTCTAGCCGGCAGTCTTGAAGGAGACGCCTCGCCACTTTCGTGACAAGGCAAATCCAGGCCGAACCACTGCTTTTTCCGACACACACAGAGAGGCATTCATGTGACGAACACAAGCCGACTCCACCCCCCTCCCGAAGACAGCGTTGCCAATTATTGCTGCTTCATCGAGTCCGGCCATAGTCAGATCTAACGAGACCAGGGCGCGAACCCCGATCCCCAGTGGGCAACTGCATCGACACAAAGCCGATGCTTAGACCGCTACACCACCGTGGACCCTCAAAGGAAGTTTTTATTGTGTGTGTGTGTGTGTGTGTATATGCATGTATATTTATGTGTATGTATGTATATGCATATGTATCATTATTTACCTCTTTCAATTGCCCCTGATTGTTGCTTATGATTTAAATTGTGTACATATGTGTATGTATATGCATATGTTTCATTAAATACCTCTTGCAATTGTTCTCTAATGTTGCCTATGTTTTGAATTTCCTTGCCCTGGAAAGCACTTTGTGCTTATTGCTTGAAAAGTGCTCTATAAATAAAATGATCATTATTATAGTGCCTTTACCCAGTATGCTGGCTTTGCCCAGGCTGGTGATAGACTCTCCGTAGTGTCTGCGGGGAAGGACAGGGGAGGTACTGGGGCTGGGAATGCTCTCACTGTCAGATGCCGGGTCTTTCACTGGGTTCAGGAATGTAGGCCGGATCTCATCGTACGGCGTGGAGTTGATGGCGCTGCACCTATTTGGGGAGATGCAAACAATGTCTTTCATCTCAGTTCCCTGCTTTATGTCAACAGGAAAAGAAATATACATTGTGGTAATGTCACGATGCATGGATGCAATGTCACTTAATAATGAAAAAAAAAAAGGTTCTTACCAGTGTATCTGAACAGGTGCAATGTTGCTGTAATGTTTGAGGATGAGGGGCTCCAGTCTGTAGGCCTAAAGAGTACCGTATAACATGAATAAAGCCCAAGGAAAAAGTGCCAAAACTCGGTAACGTGCACACACTGTTAATGGTCATAGCACATATTTCAGTTTTTTAATTTACTGAAGTGGTCGTGATCATTTTCACCGGTGGATGAATCCATAAAAGTAGTATTGTTAGCATGTGTGTTCTAAAGGTTTGGTTTAGTTTGGCAAAGTGGAAAATGAAACGCCCAAGGAAAAATAATGAAATCCCTCCTATGTAGAGCACACCCTAAATGTGTGTTGGGCAAGTCAGCAGAGAAAAAGAAAAGACCTGCTGTGATAACCCGAACTCGATCTGACAGCACACTGCTTGGGCTTGGTAAACCAAGGAGACTGACCACAGGATCTGTAGGGTGGAACACGTTGAAGAGCCTGCTACAGATGGAGGTGGGCAGGATGTGGTCCTGGTGGCAGCTGGTCCCAGGGCGGATCCCTCTCAGCGCCAGGAACACTGCCAGTGGAGAACCCATACAGAAGAAGTTCTCAACCTGAGAGATGGACAAGCACAACGATGACATAAATGTCCATATTCAAAATCAAAAACCTGACCCCCTTAAAAGGAGTTATGTATCATATTTTGACTCTCCTGAAGCATATGACCAGGCTATATCAGCAGGGATTGCTGAATGGTACTTATCAGTACAAAGAAGCCCACTCCCTAGATTTCTGCATTCAAAAACACAGAAGTACAGCCAGGAGATTTATTTTTGGTTGTTTGACGCTTGACTCCCAAAAGACTTGGTTTGAACTCGTTGTCCTCAGCAAACTATGCAACGACTGCAGCAGAGGTAGGTAAATGTGCTGTGCATCTGCTACCCTTCTATTTGAATTTGTTTTGTCTTGCTTACTTTGATTTGGTATCGTCATTTAATTGCTGGACGATAGAAATCACGATTTAAGAGGAAAAACACCTTTACATGGGAGTAGCTGGGAAATTCAAAATCATTCAAACGTTATTTTCCAAAGGCTAAAACTACATCTTTGTCTAAATCAGTAAAACTCAAACTGGTAAATATGCACTGCAAAGGGGTGTCTGGGTAGCGTAGCGGTCTATTCCATTGCCTGCCAACACAAGGATTGCCGGTTCGAATCCCCGTGTTACCTCCGGCTTGGTCGGGTGTCCCTACAGACACAACTGGCTGTGTCTGCAGGTGGGAAACTGGATGTGGGTATGTGTCCTGGTCGCTGCACTAGTGCCTCCTCTGGTCGGTTGGGGCACCTGTTCGGGGGGAGGGAGAACTGGGGGCCTCCCACGTGCTACGTCCCCCTGGTGAAACTCCTCACTGTCAGGTGAAAAGAAGCAGCAGATGACTCCACATGTATCGAAGGAGGCACGTGGTAGTCTGCAGCCCTCCCCGGATTGGCAGAGGAGGTGGAGCAGCGACCGGGACGGCTTGGAAGAATTGGGTGATTGGCTGGATGCAATTGGGAAGAAAAAAAAAGAAGGGGGGAGGGATCCCAAAAAAAAGAAAGAAAAAAGGCACTGCAATTGCTTTTTTAAAGCCGGCAGAATCCAACATATTGGTGATGTAACTGTTTCCATTTGACTGACTGCACTTTACCTTGAACTTGAGGGCCGGGGGTGATGAGGGTCTTGAGGCTTCCAGACCCTGGAGCTGATCTTCTAGTTCTCGTAACCTATTGACAGATGGAGAGAGCAAGAGAAAGAAAGAAGCAGAGTGTAAATACATGATCGATCCAAACACTGATAAACTGTAGCCTTTATCTTAATGTACGCAACCCAAGCGATACAGACGAAAACCTTGGTCCACTAGTTCCCCCTCAGGGCCCCGGCAACTCAGCTCTGATTATGAATTCCTTTTACATTACAGCAAGAGTCACCAAACTGGGGACTATAATGATACAGAGTTTTTTCGGGTTGTTTTCCCTGACATCAAACTGCTTGGATTTTCCTGTGTGCCAAAGTGCGTTCTTACTTCGTGCCGACCCGTCTTTTGTTGGAGGGACCCAGAATTTGGGTTGAGAGCAGATGATGTACACCAACTTAACCCCTACCGGTTCTTTGTAATCTGTAGCTGCTTCAGCAAATTCCTCTCCTCATAGGAAATCCAGCGCAGGTCCAGCTCCTCTTCCATGGCATGGTGCTCTTGCAGACAGAAGCGCACCGGGTCCCAACCCGTCATGATGTCAAATGTGATGACACAGCCGAGGGAGTGGGACACAATGGACACCTTGCCCCCCTTTTCCTCAAACTCGGGGTTCCGGGAGCAGAAGAGTGAGTAGAGCCGGTTCAACTCCTGCGTTAGGCCCTTAGTAATCTAGATAGATAAGAAGAGGCAAGGGAGGCAAGATGGTTTCTGAAATCTAAGACAAACAGCTTTGAATATGGTTCACGTGGAAACACATTCTCCAAGTGTGTTTGTGTGTATCTCACCTCATCCCGGTAAAGTGGACTAGTGTAGTACATGATATCCATGGCACTGCTGTTGAGAAGGTCTCTCAGTCCCCGCACTTTGTCCGGGGTGATTGAATCTACCGTATCTATGGAAAAATTGCATAATACTCGTAAATCTGAGTGTCACATTATCTTGCACCAATTCATTTATGGAATTCAACTTACTTTAGATGTTCCAAAAGGTCCTAAGAGGACTAGTGGTGACATTTCAATTTCTTTTAGATTTGGCCAAATGAAGTTGAATATTTTTAAACTTTTATTTTGTCACGGGTACTTACAAAAAGGGCATTAGTATGCATATGTGTTTTCATTTTTTTCTTGTAATAATCCACTTTATGCTTATCGAATTGCAGATCTAGATGAATGAGTGTGTTTAACACAGGCTATGGAATTCTTGGAAAAGAGCTGATGTTTTGCCTGCAGAGCCAGAAACCTGCCGGTGTTACCTCAGAGACACTACAATGAATGGTAACAGCTCTACTGACTCAGCCATTGTAGAATAGGAAAGAATGAGACACAGGAAGGACTGAGAACTGGTCTATTATAGACACTGTAACACAGGACACACATCATGGGTAAATTACATGGTGTCCTGCAAAAGTTACTGATATCTGTGTCACACACACACAAACAAACCTCCATCCAGTGCAAGTTTGGAGCGCCATTCCACAGGAAGGAACTCGACATGTTCATCATTGTGCTCTGAAAAGTGCTTTTCCTCCATCTTCCTTACAGCCTCCCTCAGCCTGAATATATTAACACAGAAAAATGACATTTATACTTCTTTTCAAATCAGTTTATTTACCATCTAATTCATTGTCATTGGAAGGACAAACAAACAATGTCATTCTGGATAGGCTAAATAGAAAAATGTGTTAGATCTGTGTGTTGAAGGCAACACACAGATCTAACAAGATCCAACAGATCTTTTTATTTATTTTTTTGGGTGTCCTGATGGACAACCTAGGTGAGGGAGATGAGGTGCTTTCAATGTTTATCAAATGTGACACCTGCTGCACTCATCTTGTTGTCTCACAACAATGAAGCTAACCCCCATCTCCACGGTGTCATCATTGGTTTATGAAATGTGTTGGCTCTCTGGGGAGTAGCGTTGTGTTGTTTGGTCCTGAGTGCGTGTCTATTATCCCCTTTACTTTCATCCTGGCGCAGGTCGTTGTGTTTGGTTTGGTTATCCACCCAAGTCTTAATGACCATCAGGAAGAGAGAATCACCTTTTCATAATTCACTTATTCTATCAACACAGCATGGAGTCTGCAAGTTTTATCTATGGAAATGTAAACGCTTTCTAAGACGAGAACGCCAGCAGGGAAAATAGAGCTTAAGATGGACTATGCAGATGAAATAAATGAGAAAATTTAAACAACTTTGGAACTATCGGAGTGAAGGTCTGGGGCAATACTGGGCTACAGGATCTGTAAGATACATTAGAAATAAAGAGAGAGATAGACAGAGTGGCGCTGTTGACAGGGCCCAGTGGACGGTGAGAGTAGCTTTTAGGTAAAATGGTATTTTGTTTTTTTTTTGTGGCTTTTTCTCCTCAATTGTACTTGGCCAATTACCCCACTCTAAGCCGTCCCGGTCGCTGCTTCACCTCCTCTGCTGATCCGGGGAGGGCTGCAGACTACCACATGCCTCCTCCGATACATGTGGAGTCGCCAGCCGCTTCTTTTTACCTGACAGTGAGGAATTTCACCAGGGGGATGTAGCGCGTGGGTGAATCATGCTACACCCCCCAGTCCCCCCCCCCCGAACAGGCGCCCCGACCGACCAGAGGAGGCGCTAGTGCAGCAATCAGGACACATACTCAAATTCAGCTTCCCAACTGCAGACACGGCCAATTGTGTCTGTAGGGACATCTGACCAAGCTGGAGGTAACATGGGGATTCGAACCAGTGATCCCCGTGTTGATAGGCAACAGAATAGACCGCTACGCTACCCGGACGCCAGGTGAAATGGTCTTTGACTGGGACACCAATCACAGTCTCCGATAGGCTATCTGCAAGCTAGTAGGCCTGCAGCAGGACTTTAACACTCTGAGAGCAGAGTGCAGCTTTATGCACTGCGCCCATGAGTCTTTCCTACGATTTAAGTAAGCATTAATTGACAAGTAAGTATCCAAGCATTGACTAGCTCAGTTAAACAATGACTGGAATGCAAACACAAGAAAGTCACATCAACAAAACAGGCTGGTGGTAACCGGAGCGTTCTTCAATAACATATTCTAGGCAATTAATGGCTAGCATGAGGCTAACAGGCAAACAGTGCCATTACACAGTCTTAAAAACCCCAAATGACAACTTGAAGAGTATCATATTAGAAGCTGCCCTGGAGCACTCTGCTCTATCCAGGCTGTATAGAGGAGGCAGTCTCCGCTCTTATGACAACACTTGCAAGGTGAGGGGTGATGCAGAGAGGACAGCTACAAAGTCAGAGATGGAAAAGCCAAGTACAAGAGGGTGAAAAGAGAGTAACAGGGAAAGGCTGAGAATGGACGCAGTGCAACCACGGAAGTGCTTCAGATATAAGACAATGGAGATGAGTGAGGAGCTTTGTCATATGGGTCAGAGAGTTCAACAGAAATAAAGAAAAACAGAAGGGTGGGAGGCAAAGCACAGCGCTGGCTAGACATGGCCGGCTGATCTTTCCTTTTTAGAGCCAAGGAAGGCCTATAGACAGTAATCCACAAGCAGCTAGTAGTGAGGCTTAAGAGTCAATTCGGCGGCCTGACTTGGTCTACTTTACCTGCTTAGCTGGCCTAAGCCCCTGGCAGAGCAAGGTGCCATTAGTAACTTTGTAACACAGTGACACACAGGGCTCGGTATGTTCTGTACAACTGCCTATGGCGTCCATGGACCAAGGCCAGCACAGCTGTGCCATTTAGACAGCCAACTGGATGCACTGACACATATGCATGACTACATCTTGCAGCAATGGTAGAGACCAGTGTTGATTTTTATGTCTTGTACTTGTGAGAGCTGCACTATTTAACTCTTACAATGTTACTGCTTGGACAAGCAGGCATATTTAGCTTGCTTTGTTGAGTTGCTGGAGTTACAGCATGTATCTCTCGTGTGTTTTGTCCTGTTATTTTAACTCTCCCCCACTAGAAGCTAGTGGACTCAAAGCAAACAAGTCAATTACCCCCTACCTCTACAGTTCATAACAAAAGGTTAACCTTTCAAGAGAATGGAACGAGAGAGAGAGAGAGAGAGAGAGAGAGAGAGAGAGAGAGAGAGAGAGAGAGAGAGAGAGAGAGAGAGAGAGAGAGAGAAAAGACAATAAGCTGCAGGTGGAGCAGTGACCAGCTGAAATCTATGTTGCACTTTGGCACCTTTGATTCACCCAGTCATGCTGTAAAATATCACTTGTGTTTGAACATCGTAGTCATTTAAATTTGCAAAGGGTATCAGGTAGGAGCTGCGGACGGTTTATCAGGAAAGCCATTGTTATTGCTTGAAAATAAATATTTAACATTCACAGACTGTTAACACATGGGTGGGTTATGCTGATTTTTTCTATTGTAATTCTACATCCACCACTAAAGACCCACGATGGGAAAAGGGCAATAATCAAGAATCGGCCAAACAGGATTCTTTTAGATCTAAACAGCAAAATACTTCAATAACAGCATAGTTCTGGAACAATGAAAGGTACAAAGTCAGCCAAACAGTTTGGCATTTGTCTCAGTAATCCAATCCAGATAGGGACAAGGCGGTATTGTGTCTTTTTTGCACATGCTGAGAATGCAATATTAGATGCACAGAGAGTGAGAATGTGCGTTTAAGAAGCAACAGAAAAAAAACAGACCGTAGATTATCATAGGCAGAAAATGACAAGTAGAACAAAGGAAAAAAATAACGTACCATTTTAGGTTCAGATGCGAGATTTATCATGCAATCCTATCAATTTCACTATGACTACCTTGTATTTGAGAAAGATCTTCCTGAAGATATGCTTGTGTTCATTTGTAGGGATCATAACAATTTTAATCAATTCAACCAATCAACCAATCAATCAATCAATCAACAATAACCATCTCCCCTGAAATGCAATGGTGAAGCACAATTAATAGATGCTGTAAAGAGCCTTACTGTAATGATTTCTACATCTTTGAACGTTTGAAGTTGGACTGTTTGAATCTTGACTCAGGGAAGCATACTCATGTTTTATGCTTGTGTAACACATGGAGTTTGAAATAAAAGCATTTTGTTGCACATTTTCTTTGATCATTGCAGTTCTCACACTTCACTGTGTTCTTCAAGATGGGGGGTGGGTGGCTGCATTCTCTATGGACATACTGCAGCGTGTTGTTGGGCTTAATGTACGGCTTGTATGTGCCATTCCTAAGGTCCACTGAGATGTCCAGAAAGTTAATCTGTTTTTTGTTTGCTTAAATTGTGATTTTTAGCCCATTTTTTGAGAATATTTTGCATATTGTTTTCTTAACTTGCTCGACCTCTCTTGGTGTTTTCTTGCAAATTGCTAGCCCATCATCCCTATAGAGTCCGACATTGATGTCTAGGTCTTATAGTTGAGATAACAAGCCAGTTGATGGTTCCCTGCAGTGTGGGAGGATGGTCTCCTGTAGTTGGAAATGTCTTTCAAACCACTCCAGACTGATGCTGGGTCGTTGGCAGAAAACTTGTTTTTCAGCTTTTCAGAGTAGCACCTTTTTGCTACTCTGATCTCCTGTTGTAAGCTGAAGAACTCTTAAAGGCCCTAAAACCTATTTCCTTAAACAGCTTCTTACTATAGGCAGTAGGGTCCTGTGTAAGCATACTACTGACAAAAGGAAGAACCATGTGTGTGAATTAATTAATTGTAAAGCGCTTTGAGTAGCTGTTGCAGCTAGAAAAGCGCTATATAAAATGCAACTTGATTGACTGATTGATGATGGCACTAAAATATTGTTGTAATATCAAATCGAGAGGTGCCTGCTAATTCTCAGCCCTATAATTTGCATCTGCTTTGGTTAAGGTTGAGCACACAATATAAAAAGAAAGCTGAGCAACAGTAGACCTCATTATATCACACATTCCAGTAGTATGCATCCTTTATCACGCCTGCCTTTGGCTCAATGCATCTCTAATGTTGGAAAAAAAGTGACAACTAGTCCAAAGGACATGTGATTTGCAAATAAAGGCATATGCACATAGCACTCATTCAAATTTCAAGCCTTTAACTGAATAAGAGAGTACGCTGTTGCTCACATGCCAGTGTTTTTAATAATGCGCCCTTGGTCCATCTTCTGTCCGATGCCATGGACAACAAAGACGATGTGTGTTGTCTGAGGAGGCCGGTCCTCTGGAGAGGCCTCTTCCACGTAGCCTCGATGAAGCCGCGTTCCACTGCTGGAGGCTGGAAAAGGGCAACAAACACAATTCACTACTTAAAAAAAAAAAAAGCAAGAGGATTGTGTATAACAATATTGTCGTTAAACAAGAGCATTATGAGCCCATCTTGAGTGATTAGGAGCAAATTTAATATATTTACTTGAGAGAAAAAGTGGAAAAACTAGACTGCTGGCCATAAATATCTCAGTCATTATGTTTGGGTAAAGTGCTGTTCAGAGTTCACAGGGGCCAGTAGGTGAGACTGGGAAACCTGCTGTGCTTGTGGTCGAGTTTGTGTGGTAGCAGCTGTAATGTGCCAACTGGGCTGAGCGTGTGGCCTTATTTAGCATCTCCACTCCAGTCTAGTCAAGTTCAGTCACGTGGTGCTTGCAAGAGCGATGAGAGCCTGTGAGATCTGCTGCTGTCTGGACAGCACTAAGGAGATTTTCCCTAACCAAGCATTTGTGTGTCAGGGGAGACTGGGATAAGCACAGTCAGGTCCTCATTTTAATCAGCGAACAAATGGTGAAATTGTGCCAAAGTGCCAGGAGATTGTACTGCAGACTGGAGTCTTCCATATAAATCAAACTGTAGCCAAACCAGATCAGTGGTAACACTCAAAAACCAAAGCGAATTTCTTTTAATTATTTTTGTCAGTTTGCTTGAGTCTAGCCTGAAAATGCCAGATGGATTGGGTGTCTCTCTCTGGGCTAATTCAACTAACAGAAAGGATTATATTGAACCACATTCAGTCAGTCACTGAAAACCATAGCATTTAACACGTACTCCTACCCGTCAATTTTGCAGTTTTTATTATGACGGAACCTCGTTGCAAAAAGAAATAGAAGTAAAGTAGAGCCTGCTGGGGTATACCGAGTTCCCTAGGTTCAAATCTGAGCCAAAATTCAGGGAGCATCCTCTTCATGGAGGAAGGTAAAGGTGAGCAGTCACTGACCTTTGGAGAAGCCAAGTTTCTGTGAGACGGTGCGTGCAATTTTGGAGGTGGTGGCATCACTGTACAGATAGACCTCGTCCACACTATGCCAGTCCACATGGGTCCGACTCAGCTTCAGACTGTGGATGGCTATGAAGGGCAGGGAAAAGAAGAGGAGTGAATCAGAGGAAAGAGAGGAAATGATTGAGAGACAGAATTGAGAGAACGAGAGGGAAAAGAAGGGTGTCTCAAAGAAAAAAAGAGGGAAAGGTAGAATGAGACAGCGGGGAGGATAAAGTGTTTACATGGGGAGGAACAACAGACCATGAGACCACGATTGAAGGGGGTCAAACTTAGGAATATAAAACCTTAGTGCAACACATTAAAGGTCCTTTATCCTACTGGCTTACGAGCTCGATCAAATACTGTCAAGGGCATTGATCTGCAGCGTCATCAGAGAAACACACATCATTACGCTATATGTCCGCATTCTGCATAATTCAGCTGTTGCTTGCCCATCATGGTTGAGTGTCATCAATCTGTGCGGACTGCACATGAAACTGCACTTGAGGAGAAGTCCCGCTCACCTCAAGTTCAGCTTCTCCCTGGGCTAATGGATCAATCTGAGACGCAGTGACTAGGGCAAGCAAGAGCAGAGGTATGCCTGGAGAGCAGACGCTACTCACTAGAGAAAACAAGAGCAATAAATGAAACTGGTTGACTTGAAAGAGTGATTTCTGTCAGTGAAGTCTGTTCTTACTGTCCATTCAGGTGTCCTGCGCAGGCAAGTACAACTGGATGAGGTGGGCAAGAAATTTTGTAGAGGAGCTGGTGCAAAGTCATCGTTCTGTATGCTTCTCGAAACTAATCAGGGGATTAAAAAGCCTATGGGAAAGGGCAATGTTCTTGGAAGGAGAGGTGGAATGCTCCACAGACTGTGGAGAGTCTCTTGGAGAAATTAAAAAATAGCAACACTTAATGACCATCAAGCCTGTGCACTATTCTTTCACTCTTAGTTTCAAGATTAAAACTAATGCAATAGCCTTTTGCTGACAGGCACTTCCAACTCTCCAGCTAGCACATTTTTCAGCCAGGCCTGCAGAGCCAGAATAAGTGAGCACCGTCTTCTTACAGCTGATCATTCTTCCAGTTCTCTGTTATTAACAAAAATATGGCCTGCCAATCCAAATTTATCTGATTTACTTTTAAGACAGGGAACTTAGATAGGGAACCAACAGGGTCCTCAGACCCGCTGGTAGTAACCTAATGACTATATCCAGATATCAGACCTTTGGCTGGACATCTCTTACAATTTATGGCCCCACCCTCTGGAAAGGTCTGCCAGAGGGTGGGGCGACTGACTCTTTGGATAGTTTCAAGGACCTAAAGACGTACCCTCACAGCATTGCTGAAGTCGAGTTGTTGCTTAAGCAATTATATTAACTTGTTTTTAATTTGATTCATTTTATAATATTTTTCCTTATATCACTATTAGGTTCAATTGGTTATTTCTTTTGTTATTAACCTTGTATTACTGTTTAATGTATTTTCTTTTAAGTATATTGTTTTACACTTAAGTGTATGGAACTGTGCAAATCCGATAAGAGTTATCGACTCAAACCTGAGGCTTCTGAGCTAGTTAAGATAATACTTTTTATCATATATATGTTGTAATGTTTGTTACTGCTATTGGCTAATCTGTTGGGTGGGTAAAAGCTAAAGATGAGTATGGATGGGCCCTGTACTTCCTGCTCTCGAGTCCTGGTTTCCTCTCTGAGGTTGGCTAATGAGGAAGTGAATTACTCCCATTGCCTCCAGAGAAGAACGCCAAGCTGAGACTGGCAGCCAGTTTGTCACCATGAATGGAACTGGTGAAGTGAGTAAGGAGTACTTGGTTATAGAATTAAAAAAAAAAAAACAGATTTAGGATCTAGTTTTCAAAACTCCATTTAGGGATCTTGAATTGGTCCTAGACAGAAAAAACAAACAAACATTAAGCCAATGTTAAAATACAAAGGAGGTTATTCCTGAGGGAAAATGTTTGGTGTAACTGATTCTTCCGTCACATGTTTTCATTTATCACTGTAGATCTTCAAAAGAAATAATTTAATAGCGAAAGAACCACATGCTTAACAACATCTACCACACAGTACATCATTGTACTACTCTACAACAGCACCAGCAGCAAGGAGGGAAAGGAAAATCTACCAAAAGTCCATTTCAACACCCAGTGAGGGAGAAATCTCAATCAGTCTAAAGTTGCCTACTTTCCTCATCTACTCTCCTTCATGTGCACTGACAGGCTAAGACACAAGAAAGGAGAAAAGCTAGATGCTGTTGACACCAATCCACCTTTTTGTCATACAAAGGAAATGGATGTGGAGATGGACAGAGGCACTTCAGACTGTTGAGTTCTACCTGTAATCGCATGCCACTGTAAAACAGGATGCCTTTGAAACCAAGCGTGTTTGGGGAGGGGGCACTGTTGGAATCATTCCAATTAGAGCTAGCCTTGTAAATAATGAACATGAGCTAGATGGTGTAGGTAGGAGGAAGTGCAGCTAGTAAGGCAGAGCCAAGTGATGCTTGGGGGATTGAGCAAAGACATTTCCCGTTTTACAATGAAAAGGCAGTATGATGCTAAGAAAGGACAGGAAAAGAAAGCCACAGGGATCACAGAGTGCTGAGGATCTGACTGGCAATCACAAAAGGTTTCAAGGTTTACTGAAATTTCTAACACTGCTCCTGAGAGCAAAGGAGGGCGAGAGAGAGAGAGAGAGAGATCAGGGGGGATGAAACAAAGCGAGAATCATGACAGAATTTGATGAAGAGCAGAGTGAGTTGTAGGCATGTGAGAAAAGAGGCGCTTGAGGAAAAAAAGCTGAGAGGACAAAGCATGGAAGGGAGGGGAAAAAGACAAGAAAAGGCCCTATATTTGTCACTATCATGGACAGCTGTCTCTTAAATCAGAGCAAAGCTCCTTTCCTGACAATCACAGATGCAGAATGATAATGATAAAACAGGCTTTTTGTAAGGACGCTGGCCTGGGGCTGTGTTATTCATTTCACTCATGGAGAGTTACAGGGTACCAGGGACACAATTTGCTTTGCTATAGCCCTACAAACACCTCACCTATGCTCCTCGCTGCACAACCTGGGCAGACAAGGGAAGTGCACTCCTCTGATAGTGTAACTAGACAAATAGTGGTCTCTGTGACCATAAGAGTTATGCATGAGAATCCTAACATTTAAGCAATTTACAGAGCTATGTGGGAGTATAGTGTGGAAACTTGACTAAAAGGTCAGTGCCCCCCTCAGCTTTCAGGACACCATCCTCTAGACTGCTCTACTCAGAAGTTCTTCTTTTCTTTTTTTTTCATTTCCCTCCCTTTTTCTCCCCAATTGTACCTGTCCCATTACCCCGCTCTTCTAAGCCATCCTGGTTGCTGCTCCACCCTCTCTGCCAATCCGGGGAGGGCTGCAGACTACCACATGCCTCCTCTGATATATGTGGAGTCACCAGCCGCTTCTTTTCACCTGACAGTGAGGAGTTTCGCCAGGGGGACATAGCGCGTGGGAGGATCACGCTATTCCCTCCAGTTCCCCCTTCACCCCGAGCAGGCACCCCGACCGACCAGAGGAGGTGCAGCGACCAGGACACATACCCACATCCAGCTTCCCACCCGCAGACATGGCCAAATATGTCTGTAGGGTCGCCCGACCAAGTTGGCGATAACATGGGGATTCAAACTGGCGATCACCGTGTTGGTAGGCAACGGAATAGACTGCTACGCTACCCGGGCCCCCAACTCAGTTCTGATGGGGTTCAATGCATCCAGAATGGGGGTAAATCTAGACCTCAAAGAGCTCGACTTCATGCAGGGAACAAAACACAGGGCCATGTAGAGGGCCTCAATGGCTCCTCTATTCTGCCTACCACTTCTGCCTGCCTCTGAACAGAGAGCTTTGTTCACCAACCTCAGAGCAGGGGTTGGAGATAGTAGTTCATTAATGACATGTTCTAACTGAAAAAGGGGGTATAGTGAAGCAAAGAAGGGGAGGACGAGAGGGAGGATGAGAAAGTCAGTGAGAACGAGAGCAATAGAGAGAGAGTGTGGGAGGGTTATGAAGAAAAATAGGGTACAGTAGGGCAGCTTTTTGGAGAACCAGTTTTTTTTTTTTTTTTGTAGCTCAGATCTATCCCTGTGAAGGGAGTCAGTAGATTATCTGACTAATTGGTCCGTATGGGTTATCTCCTCAAGGTTAGCTGTGCGGTCCAAGTTATGTCCTAGAAAACAGGCCGGAGCATTATTCA
The DNA here is from genome assembly GCF_029633865.1 of Lampris incognitus. NCBI lineage: Eukaryota > Metazoa > Chordata > Actinopteri > Lampriformes > Lampridae > Lampris > Lampris incognitus. The sequence goes on from NC_079226.1 coordinate 28,138,489, forward strand.
CGGGTTTTCTCAAAAAGTCTTCAAAGCAGTGACAGCAGAAGCAGATGGAGCCGATGCAAGGTCACCACTCGGAAAGAGAAGTTCTAGCAACTGGGCCCACTTAAGGGGAATTACAAGTAAATGCAGTAGCAGTCTAAATCCTTGATTTTTGGGGAGCACTTCTAATTGAGCCCAGGTCGAGTTCTAGCAGCCCCTCAGTATGAGCCACGGGAGAAAGGAAGCTTTAATTCCACAGAGAGCTGGGATCTACAGGGATAGAGGGTATGGGCTAGCAGATCTAATGTAGTAAGAAAATAAAAAATAGAAAATGAGTTGGCATTTTACAGTACCTTGGCAGCGTTTGCGCTTGTGACATGTAGTTTTAGCACTCGTCTGATATCCACTCCATTTGAACAGAAAAGGGAGGTAGAAAGGGGGCAGGTGGGAGAGAACTAACAACCAAGAGAGAGTGAGTTACGGCATGGCCATGGCGTATATTATAAAAGCTACCGCCGTCATCACTTTTGGACAAGGGCATCAATCAACAGCGCTGCCAACAGGTAACCATGCAGTGTCCTGGACACAGAGGCTGTCCTGGATACTGACAAAAGCTAACAGCTAGTAGTTGGAGGGAGATATTATTTCATGCTGGATTACAATTTGCTGAGGAATTGTGCGGGGATGAATAAGTATGAGTGCAAGATGCAAAATGCAGCGCTGCTTGAAATGTGCCCAAGATGACTGCGGTAGCATTTAAATTCTTTACACATATTTACTGACATCTACTAGTATGCCCTTTTTTTGAGGGGAGGGGGGGAATTAGGTATAAAACACAATGGCACTCATCTGAACAACAAGGCAGTCCTGTTCATATAATGTCATAACATTAAATTAGCTTAACAGGTAAACATGCTTTAAAGGACAAGCATCATTCAAGAGAAACCAAAGGACGCTTCCCAAACACTAAATGAGTCTTGGATGTAATTTACTTCACAAAGTACAAAAGCCATCAACATACACACAAAGAGCACAAACTCGTTTTAAGACTATTTCCATCAAAGTCGGCCAAAGTTGTGATGCCTGTTTAACAAGTTCCTAACCATCCTGCACATTACTCAAGTTTAAGCTTAATGACAGTTTCTACTCCAGTTTGGGTGACTGAAAAAAAAAAAACATTAGACCTCGTGGACCACTGAAAAGAAAAGTCAAACACTGTGACATGGTTTTTCATTTTCAAATTCATGTGCTGTAATGCGGCAATGTTGTCTCGTGAGTGCATTGTACCACAAGTGTTGCATTTCACCCGTGCAATATTGTCGTTGTGCCCCCCCCCCCAACTTCATTTCAAAATGTATGTAGCCTAACTTTCATTTCCACAAAATCATTTCCACAAACTATTCTCTAAATAATAACGCATTCCCAAAGAACTTCCCTGCTTTCCTTCTCAAACAGTATGAACAGTTAACTCAGCTGGAAAATTTCCTGATACAAACTGATTAACTGGTCATGACATATGTTTACTATGAAGTATGTTCCAAAAAGTGCTGTTTGAACTGATTTAAGTGATCTAATCTATATCATAATGCACCTTTTCTGTTTTAAGAAATTTATGACAAGTTTCCCGCATTCTCAAAAAAAAAAAAAAAACCAGACACAATTACACAAACATGCATGCAAGAAGTTTTGGACCAAATTTTTTCCCGCCACAATTAGAGCAAATCATATATTCATTTATTTATCATTATTAATAACTGCATAAATACCAACTTGCCTAAATGAATACTGGCATAAGATCAGGCCAACAGGAACGTTTATCAGAGAATTCAATCAGATACGGAATTAGGCATAGTCATAAAGAGGATCTAAAATTCAAAAGGACCCATCAGCTTTTGATTATCAAATGAAGGGAAATTCTGCTTTGGACAGGCAAGGCAAAAATCTGGCCAATTCATTTCTTCCTGCAGAGATCAGACTTGCAAATGTCAGCAGTACTTCTCTCAGCAAAGGTGAAAGGCAGAGAGAAACCTGCCGAGTCCTCTGGCAGTTAGGCTGGCATGCATTAAAGGCTACAGCGGCTATCAATGAGGTCCATCTGGGTGAAACAACAATAATAGATCCATACACAAACAGGATCTTCTCCTGAGACTGGGATCTCCACTATCTGAAGCCTCCACTTTATTCGGATTAGATGGATAAAGCGAACCCTCATTCATAATACCGTATAGCACAAAGCCCATAAGTGTGTTACTGGCACTGCTCGCAGTTTGACCTATATACTGCAATGCTCGTGTGACAACACCTGAATTCAAATCGCCCAGTGCAGCCATGTCTGTTAGAGTGATGATCACATCAGATTAGAGCTGGACTGCAAGTAAGCAAAGCCTTTGGTAATTTATCCATGGCCCATCAAAACAACCTCTCGGCAACAAATTTTTTAAAACACACTGGGTACCACTTATCACTGGTACCATACAATATAGGATGGTTGAAATAAAAAAGTATGATTGTTTTACGACAACCTTTTTAGGGCTTTGCCTTACTTAGCGTTATGAGAGAAAGTAGCCACCTGAGAGAGTCAGACTGCTGTTGCTTTTCGGAAGATGTCATCCTCCCCTTTACTGCAACGTATTTTTTGCCCGGTTTGTTGACAGATAACCCTGTGCCCAGCCCTTCGGGTGTCGCTCTGTTTTGCCCTGACACTGTAGAAGCGTGACATACGGGGGGCACATCCTGCTGTGGCTACTGTTCTACACATGCAATAAATTCTTGCTGCCCTTGAAATGCAGATGTTTATTAAACAGATTCTCACTCATGCTTTCACAGATTGTAAGTCACTCAAATACAGTTGCTGCATAAAGGCAGGGATTTTCTTATGAAGAGAAATTAATAAAATAACATGGGGTGTAATATCTTATTCAATTCTCTATTCATGCAACCCTACTGTGACCTAGCAGCAACCAACCAACCATCCCTACACACTATTCTTGCTGCATTGTGTGCTTGTTGGTAAACCAATATCTGAACAGCAGAAATTGCCTGCTTTATGAAAACAGAATATTTCCCTTCCTCTCTTGATCACTCTGTCCTCTGATAAAGACAGCAAAGCTTGTCTATTCAGAACACGGCACAAGAGAATGTCATTCCGGAAACTGAATTGACCCCGTGGGTGTTTTCAGCTTAGGCTGCTGAAAAAAAGGGCATTGTGCTCCTCCTCCACTGCCATGTGCTTTACCATCTGTGAGCATCATCAACGTTAAGTAAGTACCAGAGTAACAGAGGCTAGCCAATGATGACCGACGAATCCTGGGTAGGGGAAATAACATCAAAATGGTTCAATGTGTAAAAACACCAAACTGAAATGAAATAATCCACTAATCAGATTGAGTAAGAACAACACAGCCGAGTCCTATTCGACAGTTCATCATTTATGTTACATAAAAGCAACGCAAGCACAATCTGTGGCCTCAGTATTTGAGGAAGACTGCCAGAAGTACAAGTGTGGATTCATGACTACTTTAGCAAACTATTAAAAAATAACCAGTACATAAAATTGCTAAAACGTGTGTCTCTGCATCCCTCCCTGTGGGTAAAAAAACAAAAAAGCCAAAAACAAATCAGTAGATACCTAATCCCGGACCAAATGTCTGTGACCCTGACTGAGGCATGGCAAGAAGAGCTGGAGTTGGCCCCCGGGTGCTGCAGGGTGGCTGCCCACTGCTCCTAGCTACAGTGTGTCGGGATGGGTTAAATGAGGAGGGTGAATTTCCCCACGGGGATTAATAAAGTACATCTCATCTGTTATCTTATCAAAAGGGAACATGCTATCACTCAAACTTCCTCTCTGCATGATCATATTATATACATATAGTGCATAGCATGCTTGTATGCCATGTCTTCTGCCTCTTCAAGCTTAAGGCTCTCAACATGGTGCTGGAGAAGAGTGTGTGTGTGTGTTGAGAGGTTGCAGGTAGTGTAGGACTGTCACATCATAGCTAGCTTTTTCACGTATTCAGCGTTGGTGTGGATTAAGTCAGCCTACTGCCTACTTGCAGCACATAGGGAGCCTTCTGAGTACCAGTGTTATGACCAAAAGGGTCCTCTGTAGCAACTGCCAGTAGTCAAGTCTCAGAAATATTAATGATTTAGTCAAAGGTATTATTAGCAATAACATCTTATTCATACTAGCGAATCACGCTCTGTTGAGTTCAAGTTTATGAAATCATCTGACAATGTTTCATACAAGGTTCTGAAGGATGTCACTAATGTAAATCATGAACTGAAAAATGAAATTAATGAAATCAAGAATACAACACCACGACATTGTGGTACAGTTGTACGGTACTGTGACATTTACCCTGGCCAGTACTCTTACCCCCTTAGCAGACACCCCTAGGTCATGTGACCTAGAGGGGTGTGTGTGTGTGTGTGTGTGTGTGTGTGTGTGTGTGTGTGTGTGTGTGTACTAGAATGCAAGTGTCACCTTGTGTCACAATTCCCAAAGGCATCATATTTCAAAAACTTGCATCACAGGCAATGTGATTATGACCCCTGTATCCTATACGACTGTTCATAGGTATACAACCTTAATAGTCTCTTGTGTGTTTGACTTTTTCGAACACTGGTGACTTCCCCATCTTCCCGCACTGCTCATGTGATTTGGTTTGAGGGACGTACTGGTTTCCAGGGTGGGCAGCTGAGTACACAACACAAAGGGTGACAATGCAGGCAGGGGTGGCCAACCTAGTGAGACTAGTGTAACAGAGTTGAAAATGACCTCACTCAGATAAAGTGAATTCTCCCAAAATTTGTATTTTAACATGTTATTGTAATCCAATGCTTTTTGATGGTTTGTGTAAACCCCAGATGTTGTACCGCATTCACTAAGGTTAAATATGAGGCTGCGCGACTGTTTGTCTATTTACTCTCACTTTGACACATTTTGGGCACTTGCGCTATCCGTACCTTAGAGCTAGACCATTTCCGCTGGAGACTTGTATGCAGTCGCATTGCAGCAGAAATCTCATGGATTGTTGTTTTATTTGTGAATGCAGGCAATAAAAGCCACTGTTAGGAACCCCTGGTCTGAATCTCTATCACGAACACCTGCACAAGTGAGGGTCGTTACACTAGCCTCCTCTGCTCTGCTGACTGCTTTATATATAGGCCTTTATAGCTTGCGAGTAAGGGAGTGTGACAGAATGTTCTTAAATGTCAGCTTTATATACTGCACTGTACCGGGGACTGGAGTTAAGTCTATACACTGGCTAGATGTGGAGTTACCGTGAACAGGCAAATTAAGTCAACTGACTGAGGTTTTGTTTGACCAATCTTGAGTTAGGCATAGAGTCACAATAGGTTAATCAAATATATGAAGTCAGGGCTACAGGCAGTCAGGGCATTCAAATATAACTTTCATCTTTCACTGATCTAGAATGCACCAAGCTACAATAAAGGCTACCTAATAATGTCCCTATCATTTGTAGCAGAACACTGCTCCATGCTCTGGGCAAGTGTTAAATATATGCCTGCAAGTGCTCCTCTCAAACATATTCTCTATCTTCGAATCATACAGACCGAACATAACTCTCCATCAAATGCTTCATCTGTTTTTCTTCTCACTCAAACATAAAAAGACACAGTATTACAAGAGTCAGGCGTGTGCTGCATCTAACACGTGGATGCACACCCGCTCATTTATTATCGATAAAAGGCATCTTTGATGGGCTAAGATATGACTGCCTTCAACAGACTGCCGAAGCAGAGATCGTCTTTTTCATTTCTTTTTACACTTGAAGTCTGCAACATATGGCCTAAATCACACTGGTAAGACAAACTGCTACAATATCCTGGCCTTGTGTACTGAAGCTTACACATCAATGCAAAAACCTACTCCATTAATTTTCCTTTGCTATGTGTGAATATTACAGTAGGCACGGCTTCCACATAATCCACAATATTGACTCAGAACACATTATCAGCAAGGCGGGCCAAGGCCCTCACTGCAAAGTTAAGTATAATTCATTAACCACTCAGACAACACCAACAAAAGATCTTCATCTTCTGCACAAACAGCATTTAATATGCATTCTTGAAGATTCCTTGGGCCTTGAAAACTAACAGCATATAGTCACTTGATCCACTAGTAAGAAAAACTACACTAAAGGAAAATTTCGCCAATGGGTTTGTGCCTGTGAAGTCAATGCTGATGAGTGATGTAGTCCGCTGAAGCAATGAAATCCTCACTGCATACCAAACTGACAGAGAAATTAGTGTTCTCCTGCTTACAGAGCCTTTGCCACAGCACCTACACATACCAGAATGCATTGCAAATAAGCTTCTGTATCACTGTATCATTGTCTATAAAGTCCTCTGTGCTAGTGTTGTTGGATGTCATTTCCACCACTGGAAACGTAGCTTAGCTGAGAAAACGAGGACGTTTTTGGGAACAGTGTCTTTAGAGTAGATAGAGAGTATTTGTCCTTGTTCAGACTGCCAGCCCAAATCTTCTTTTTTTTTGCATATCCAGATTGATTTTAGAAAGTCTGGACAGCAAAAAAAAAACCAAAAAAAAACACATGAAATGCCATTTTTGCAAATCGGCTCTAAAGCAAATTTGGAAGCGATTTGAAATGCGATTCCAATCGGATTTCTACAGATGCGTCTCAGTCCGGACGGATGCTCTGGCTACCCAAATTGGATTTCAAACTGTCTTTTCCATCCCTAGCAACGCCACACACAACGACGATGTCAAATCCAGAGTGCCCGCCACGACTGCAGCACGGAACATCGCAAGTCCTGCACCGCGACTCGACGGCGTGATTGTTTGGAGGGCGAGATAATAGATCTCCCATTTCTCATGCATCTGCTTTGGTAAACCGCATCACCAAAAAACGTAGTTACTCACACCTACGTCGTTACCACAGCAACCCATGCAGATATAGGTTGTTGATGTCTGGACACACAAATCCGATCTGATCACTTGCAAATATACGGACAGTCTGTCTTAAAGATCTGATTTGAGACACAAATCCGATGTGCCTGCAGTCTGAACAAGGCCTTAAGCTGCGTTCACCCTGGTAGAGACAACAAGAGACAAAGCGACCAGAAGTCATTCATTTCCAATAGTCTCTGGGCTACACTGAGCGACATGTTGTGGCGAGTCGCCTGGCGACAAAATTTCCGGGAAAAAAAAAAAAGTTGAGCAATGTTTAACTTTATGCAAATGAGCAGGGACAGAGTTGAGCAAAGGCCAATCAGAAGGCAAATGTGTTCCTCTTATATTCTTTCGCTGCTTAACGTTTTCTTTAACTTCAGTTCCTATATTGGCATTTTAGTTCCCATGGAGGAGAAACTGATCGCAGCTGCTGCTGGCTTTCCTGTCGAGATATGTTGAACATGAACCTTTTCAAACTTAAGTTGGCTCGCCTGAAATGGTTTAATTGGAAATACATGCATCAGGGTGTGACTTGATTTTTGATTAAAACATGCAAGATGAAAGATATATTTGAATGTGCAGAGAATAGGCTACCAATAAACATTGCATGAACATGCATATGTGTGTTGTTTTTTCATTTTCGTTTTTTAAAGTTAAGACAGTTTACACCAAGAGGAAAAACTTGTCAGACTTTTCACCCAATAATGGGTTTACACAGGACAGCATATTTTGCTGAGATGGCGTGAGATGTGGCCCTAATAACTGTGTGTGTGTGTGTGCGCGCGTCTATTTATCCCTCACTCCAATCAACACTGTCATTCATTTGGATCCAACAAGGCAAAAACACAAACCAGGCAGCCCACAACACATCTGAACACAACTGTGAATGCTTTCAGTACCTTTGCTGCATCGGCGAGTGTTGGAGTGAGGAATATATATTTTAATATCTATCAGTATATACATCTCCTGTAAATACATTTGTAGCACAAAACTACATTAGCAATGCCCACAAGCTGGTTTCAAGTGACAGCAACACAATGACTTGGCGACAAACAGCGACAATGTCGCTGCTGGTGTGAATGCAAAATTAGAAAACCCAGCTAGGCTGTAGTTTTTCAGGCCGTCACCTGACCTCACAATACGTCACTTGGTGAACAGAAAAAAAAATCTGTTTTACTGCCACCCCAGAGATCCAGAAATGATTGGGAACAACTGCAGGTGTTTTTCAGGTGCTACCCCTGTTGCAGCTAGACAGCGGTGACAAGGTTAGAAATTGGCGAATTTTCCCTTCCAGTGTGAGAGAATTGCCTTTGTGTGGGTCTTTGCTTCAACAACACTAATTCCTTCACTGGAATTATTCAAACCTTGGTCACCTGAAAGACATGTTTTACTGCTCTATTGTTTCAGAGGTTTATAACAGCTCCTAACTCTCTAGATTTAGAGTTCTGTAATGCACAATTGATTAATGATACATAACTCAAGACTAATATTGTTTTACCACTTTTTCACTAATCTCAGTGTTTCCTGGCTCTCACCATCATGGCTATCAACAGTCTTCACCACTGCATCTGATTTAAAGGTGTCCTGCATCTGTTGCCCACGGAAACAGTTCAGGTGCTCTTGCTCAATAAGGTCACTCTCCTCCTCGTCCAATGGGAGCCACGTACCATCAATGAACCACTGGCCCCGCATCACAGGAATACAATCCTGCTCTGTAAGGCAGGGAAAAAGAGGGATAAGAAAAGACAAAAATGAACAAGTTCATACTTAACACTAATCAGGATATCTTGAATGAGCAAACTCAATGGGTATAGTAACACCAAGAGGGCCCTATCTCAATGGTCTGCAGAAAGAGGTCAGTTTTGATTACAGTCTTGACTGGCACAATGAACTGATTCTCTGGTGGTAGCTAAGAACATAATCACAGACCTGCATGTAGGCCTACATTCTGCAATAGCCAGAGGCTATTTACTATTTGATAAAGCAATAACTTTTCTGGCAAATGCAAAAACACTAATGTCCCTTTTAGACTTGCTCATATCCGTTCGGAAAAGATGGGTCTATAGCGGTGGTGTAGGTCAAGCTGGAACAGGAAAGAAAGGTCTTAAATCTGACTACTAAGGACCTGCATCCTCATCAAGGACTCCAAGGAACATATTTGTCCTCAACACTTGGGGTTACCATCATAAGAACTCTAACATGGCTAGTTAGCCACGCATCCCTTCAGGGAGGTCATGTTTCAAAGGCTTTGCAGTAACTAGCCACCCCAACACTATAGATACCTTCACATCGGCCTCCTTTTCTGGGAAACTTCCATTAATTATTTAGCATGGCTCAGCTGAGCTCAATAGAATAACAGCACTAGTGGATGGTTAGAGGAGGCCACTGTTATCAAATACTAGGTCAGTGAAATGTGGGATTGATGTCCAACACTGTGACACAATGCAAATCCTGTTATCCACTAACCTGCAGGAGCTGGTTAACATTTATTCTGTATACTGGGCATGCATTACACAAAAGGACTCTTGTTACACCTTTTCCTCCAATATAGAGTAGACAAGAGCAAGGAGGGATAGTGCAGTCCGTCTCAGTGTGTAAACTGTAATCTCTACACTGTGCGGCCATTCTATTGCAGAGAGCATAGCCACAGCAGGAATTACGGATAAATATCTGCATCAGTCTCAATATACAGATGTGCAATAGTCCCACTGCAAAGAATGCAATGCAAAGCAAATCGGGCCCCTCAGTCATGTTAGGCTAAAAAAAATGTATGAGCATGGTTGGTGAAATCAAGTACCTCCTTTCAATTGTTCAATACTGCAGTACATACCGTAAAAACAAATATCACAATATTGATTTTTTTCCAACATTGCTTAGCCCGTGCACATATGTAAAAATCATGGACTCCACTCAGCCAATATCCATCCCCCGAGTTTCGCGCATATAAACTACATCTCATACAACTCTAACAGGTGTAGCAGGCAGACGGGTAAATGTGTTGGCCTGCAATACTTACGATTCCAGTAAACTGGGTAGCACTCTCTTTCTTTGATATCCACCTCATAGAGCCCTCCCCGGACGCATACGGCCTCTATATTGATTTCGACGTTGTCGGGGTCTCCATCATCTGGGTCGGTGGCTCTTGTGTGCATCGGCACCGGCCCGGTCCTCTCCGCTCCGTTATCGACCGGACCGCTGCCCTCGACTCCGTTCGCATGCCTGTTCTCTTCCCCGCTCACCTGCGGCTCTACAGCGTCTGGACGCCTGGCCACGTCAGGGCCATCGGACTCGCAGAATTTCCGAAACATTATTTCGATTTTCAACGAGTCGTGTCCGACGAAAGACTTCCAGGTTTTCTTGTCCTCTTTGTAAAACCACCGCACCTCTTCGGGACCCAGTTCGGTGACGACCTCGTTGTAACGGTGCCTCGCACTGTTGGACCTCGTCCTCTTCCTGCTGTCGAACAGCAGGCCGGCTTCGATCCCGTCACCTATCAAGTCCGGCGAACCGGGGTCGAGGTAAGTCGCCGCCGAACTCCGGCTGAAAGAAGCTTCGTCCAGGCCCAACACCAGCCCGTTCTGGGCGTCGTGGTTTCGGGTGCGTAACAAGGGCAGCGACCCGTCCAGTCCCGGCTGCACAGAGGGCATGGCTGCCTGTATCGTTTCGCCGACGGACTTTTCATAACAACGCAAAAAGTCATTACCCGCCACGTCCCAGTCGGTGTTGTTGTTGCCGCCGAGCGTGGGGGTCTTACTCGTAGAGTTGAAACCGCTCATGACTATAGGGGCGACGTAACCGGCGCTATCCACATCTATATCTAACTTCCTAGGTTACCTCCTTCGCCGTGAGGCCAAGCTTCGGCTTCCGCAAGCCGGGGTTAACCCAAACCTACGCGTTGACATGGCGCGGCATGTTGGTCGGAAGGTTAAATAGGCATTCAGAGTAAGCAGAGCTCCTCCATCATCCAGCGTGTTAGCCTGCTAGTTAGCGAAGCTGGTCTCGGAGTTATGTGTGCGTGTTCTCGGTAACTGCTGGCCGGAGCTCTTGAGTCACAGCCGTTGACACTGGCAAGCCTCGTCCTTCGTTCCTTTCGTTTCACCTCGTCGAATCGCTCGGTCGGATTGGATCAGTCGAGGGAACCACTCAAGTCCGGCTTGAGAAAGGTTAATTTTGCAGGCGGGGGGGGGGGGGGTAACCAAACACTCTGCCTCCTCCTGCGGTCCAAACCCTTTTCCGCGTCCGTTGAACTCGCCGGCATTCATAGAAACGGCGGATACACTGACCGCGCATCACTTGACAGCTACGGCACCGATCACAGGATTCCGACGGGAGCGCGCACGTCAAAATTGCGTGTACATTACGCATGGGCCGACTTCCGTCTCGCAGGGTTGCGCCGCCCCGAGGAAGGAACGTGCAAAAGATTGGTGAAAAGTAATTATAGGATTAATTAACTGAGAAATATTAAATGGCACAGAATTGCCACAAGATGTCGCTAGTGTCCGTAGAATCCGGGTCACACGTACTCTGCACTGTTAGTCCTGGGTTTGTAGATAAACCATTTCCTTTACAAGAGTATCTGGTTATTGAGAAACGGGCCACTTTTTAACCCGTTTATGAATTTATCACTTAATTGACAGTATTAGTTACTTTACACTATTTGTATATTTTTTCCACTGAGGTTGAAAAGGAAGAGTGGAATCACACCATTTTATCTGTACCCACTTTACTCAATCCTCACAATTATAAAAAAGGAACAGAATTCGGTTTATACAATAAGCTGGCTGTACATACTTAAGTGTCCATAGAATCATGCATGTATCAGTGGTCAGTTTTTGCTACAGCTCATCACCAGTCACTACAAATTGGGTATGAGACTAGATAGACTGACAAACTGTGAAGATATCCCTATAAATGCCCAAACTTGGTGATGTACTCATTGTTTTCAGTTACCATCGAAGGACATTGTATTTAAAGACAAATGGCAACTATGCAGTTAGATAGGTAGTTTATTTCAGTTTACAATTTATCTACAATATTGTTATACTCATCTACAATGTTTGAAACTGCTTTTTCAAGAGGTGTATCTGTTTTTCTAGTATCTTTAAATGCCTGTACTCTTCAAATATCCATCCATCCATCTATCCATTATCCTAGCCACTTATCCCAGTCGGGGTCGCGGGGATGCTGGAGCCTATCCCAGCAGTCATTGGGCGGCAGGCGGGGAGACACTCTGGACAGGCTGCCAGTCCATCACAGGGCCAACACATTCACACCTAGGGACAATTTAGTATGGCCGATTCACCTGACCTACAGTCCACCTTTGGACTGTGGGAGGAAACCCACACAGACACGGGGAGAACTTGCAACCCCCACACAGAGGATGACCCCCAAGGATGGACAACACCGGTATTCGAACCCAGGACTTGCTGTGAGGCGGCCACGCTAACCACTGTGCCACCATGCCGCCCTCTTCAAATATATTACTTTAAACTTCAAAAAGCACATTTTTTTCCCATGAGTGCCTGTAATCTAACTACCATAGGTCTAGGTAACAATTGGTAACTGAAACACAACACATTTGGGGTGGGATGTGGGGGCTTTTTGATTTCAAAATTCACAGACATTTGCTGTGAAGGTGGTTTATGATAAATTGAATTATTTGGATGCTTATTGAGGTGCTGTTCTCTATAGGTTACTTGATAATCAGTGGTACAGGTTGCTATAAAAGTCACAGCCCATTGCAACCATCTTTCAAAAATGAATCTAAAATCAAGTAATCTGTTCAAATGAGTCTGCGCTATGAGGGACATAATCTACAGCCCTACACTGCCCCCACCAGAAGGGGGCAGTGTAGGGCTGCTAGAAGGCAGCCCTACACTGCCCCCTTCTGGTGGTTAAAGATAATTAGAGGGGTGGGGCCTACCCCAGCATGCAATGGACAGAGGGAGGGGAGGCACCCTGGACAGCTCGCCAGTCCATATGCTAGGGTCATTTTGAGTCTATAACTAGGCTAAGATAATTTTGAGTCTCCAGTTCGCCTGTCTTTGAATTTAGGGATGAAACTCACAGGACTCTCAAACTGAAAGGCAACAGTGCTAACCAATACGCCTGATGAGACGAGTCTCTGTTAATATTAGTTGGCTTGCTATGTCTTGTCAACGGTATGATTCATTACTCTGCTCTTCTTTATGGATAAAAGAAAGGATTTTATGATGAGTTGCATCACTAAAACACCTGCGCTCTAAGTTAATCAAAAGTGGGAAACAGAGATGCAGATGTTCTCTATAGATGAATCAACTGCAGTTAACTATATATGCTCTTCTGTTTAATGTAGTTATATAATTTAAAATATTTAAAACTTAATCACACATAATATAATCAGTAATTGTTTTATTGTTAATTACCCTGAAACACTTATAAACATTTCGACAGAGGGATAAGAAAAGAGGCTAACCAAAACCACAGTAGGCAGGGGTCAGGGGTGGAAAGACCTTCATGAAATTTGAGTTCTGGGGCCTCTTGCCCTCATGCCAGCATATAACCTTACTCATCCATTGGTATCCATCCATTATCTGAACCGCTTATCCTGCTCTCAGGGTCGCGGGGATGCTGGAGTCTATTCCAGCAGTCATAGGGCGGCAGGCGGGGAGACACCCTGGACAGGCCACCAGCCCAACACAAGGCCCACACATTCATACCTACGGACAATTTAGTATGGCCGATTCATCTGACTTACATGTCTTTGGACTGTGGGAGGAAACCGGAGCCCCCGGGGGAAACCCACACAGAGACGGGGAGAACATGCAAACTCCATAGGATGACCTGGGATGATCCACCAAGGTTGAACTACCCTGAGTCTCGAACCCAGGACCTTCTTGCTGTGAGGCGACCACGCTAACCACAGCGCCACCGTGCCACCCTTGATGATAGTAACATTAAATTTAAAAAATTTGCATTGATTATATTTGACATAATTTTACATACACTGTTGGTGTCGACACAACACTACAAAAGTGACTGGAAAACACAAAGTATAACATCCCTTCACCTTAGCCTAAAAAGTCAAAAGGGCACAACATCCAATCAAACCGGCATCATGTTTTCTGTTTTTTTTAAACGAATACACTCACTGATGGACAAATAAATGGTGGGGCTAGCCTTAAACATGATAGGTTCTCTGTTACATATAGTCTGATACATGCTTCCAATGGCGTGCAGTGGCCAATATTCCTTAGGCTACTTTATAAAAAGCCCACCATTCACAAATTGCAGGGAATAACTTGGTGGATGAATAAATTCACAAGATTCGCTGGAGAAAAAGATTTATGGATACTGTGCACTTAAAAAAAAAACAAGTACTAACGATTCATGCAATGGATAGTGTGGATTTCACAATGGGTAAAAATAAAGGCAGCGGATCCTGTCAGAGGAGAGCCATCACTGTGGTGGTCATATGTTGATTCCCTCACATCTGTTTCCCCATGCAGTTGCGTAAATAACTCCTAGTGGGGAGCAAATTATTACAGCAAATGACGTCAAAAGTTATCGTTATCTTCTTCTTGTGTAACAGCTGGCTTTGAAGCATTACAGATATGAGCCATTCACAGCTAGCATCGCAATCCACATTTTTAACATTATGATTCCTTGTCACTGTTGTTTCCGAGAGGGAATACATTTTCATGAATGCTGTGTCGTGACTGGTCCTCTGTTGCTCTCCCTGAGGTTTCTTCCTATTTATTCTCCCTGTTAAAGGTTTTTTTTTTTTAAGGGAGTTGTTCCTTATCCGATGAGAGGGTCTAAGGACGGGATGTTGTGTTGCTGTTAAGCCTACTGAGGCAAATTTGTAATATGTGATATTGGGCTATACAAATAAACTACTACTACTACTACTACTTTCGGCTGTTCCCGTTAGGGGTCACCACAGCGGATCATCCGTTTCCACAAATAAAATTGATTTGATTTTTTTTCTTGACTGGTCGAAATACTTTCCGGTCTGATGAGTTTTCGCAGTGGAACATGACAGCTTCCGGAGGAGGTTCTCTTCGTCTCCTCAAATTTGAATGGGCTGAATGAACCTGGGGTAGGCAACGTTCGTGCAGCGTTATCTTTGACAAATGTCATAACCCTCTTACAGCTAGCTAGCTAACTATGAGCAATTCAAATGGTCTGAGGGAAAATTAAACGTCTGTTAAATCCTGCGCTCAGGATTTCAAAATCTCACCCCTGATTGGCTGACGGCTACCGGGAGCGGCAAAGCTTCAGCCTATCAGGGGACCTCTGTGACGGGGTGGTCCTACTGCACGGAGGCAACAAGTACTGGCCAATCAGAGGCAGAGTGCCCAGAAAAGCAGTGGGATCCATAATAGCGCGTCAGGCATTAGTGTGCACAACTTTTGGGTAGGTTTAGCTGTGAATCTTGTAGATCATTGTTAGGGTAACAAAGAGATTCGCTGAAATAAAATGGTTTTTGCATGCATAGATTACAACTGCGATTTTACTCTCCACGGCAAAGGGATGTTGGACAGAAATCATCACACAACCGTGCTATTTTCATTCATTCATTCATTATCCAAACCGCTTATCCTACACAGGGTCGCGGGATGCTGGAGCCTATCCCAGCAGTCATTGGGCGGCAGGCGGGGAGACACCCTGGACAGGCCATTTATTTTTTGTTTGTTTGTTTTTGGGCATGGTCAGTTTATAAGGGCAAAAGTGCAGCACAACATCAATATCGAGGTAACTAAAAGCTTCACTGAAAAAAAAAACATTTTTACATACATAGATGAACAACTGCGATAAATTTTACTGTCCACAGCAAAAGGGTGTTGGCCAGAGATAGTCACTCTGTGCTGGTGCTTTGAATACAGCCATATTTATAAATACTTCACCTATAAAACTAAACAGTGCTCCAAAAGAACATCGTTGGTGTTACTAAGAGATTTGCTTAAATGATATTTTTATTTAAAATACCATTTTTTTCAGCAACAATAGCCAAACTCAGACATGACCATGGCATGCACCTGGTTTAGAGGGAGGGGTTATGGGAGGGAAGAAGGAAGCGGGGGGGGGGGATATTATGTCAAAATTGCTCACTTCTCCAAGGTTGCCAACCCCAGTTTTAAAGGAGAAGGAAAACAGCAGATGTATTGGTAGGACATAGATGTTTTCCTCTCTTGTCCTAGTCTCCTAAATTGCATTATCACAGCTAGTCAACATGTAAAATGTAAACAAACTACAATTAACCACAGAAAATTACCATCACAGCAGCGGGGCAGCTCATTGTGACAAACTGCAGACCTGGCATGGGAAAATTTGGGGAGGGAACGTTTGGGAAGTCAACGTAATAGCTCATTACACATGTGAAAAGCATCTATGCATGGAGTCGCCAACTGGATGTGATTTTTGCATTAGTGTAGAGCTATAATATAGACTAAATTAAGACGTGAGCTAACCCTAAAATTACAGTTAGTGTCACTACTTCCTTATCATCATGAAGTTGAGCACAGACCAGGTGTCTGTAGCACACACAAACCTGTGTGCCTCTGACCTCTTTGCTTGTTCATTTACATTTATTTAACCAGGTTAGTCCCACTTAGATTAAAATCTCTTTTACAAGAGAGACCTGATCAAGAATGGCAGCAGTACACCAATTTCAGCACACACTCACATGAAGACAACAGAATAGCTCAAAGTGCAAAATAGCATAAAAACGAAGGGAAAAGATACAAACCTGTTGTCAATTGAAACATTTACTATTTCCAATAGACTCAGATTCCATAGACTTAACCATACCTTTAAATTCGGATAGAGTAACCAAGTCCTGGAGTTAGGTTTATTCTGCAGGCTATTCCTGGCAGATGGTGCGGAAAACATAAAGGTCTTATTGCCCAGCTCAGTCCGAACTTTAGGAACAGAAAAGGCCATTCAACTGGATTAATTCAGATTTTACAAGAGGAAATCAGATTACTTGTTCTTTTAGAATTGTTGTTGCTGTTGTTGTTGTTGTTTTTGGATGGGAATATTTTAATTTCTCAGTTCCAAGCAATAGCTTGCTTACTCGTCTTACCTGGACTCACTCCAGGAAGGATGATGGTATACAGTAAAAAACTGAGCGTTAATTTAACTCCGAGAGTGTACAAATGGATCCTTCCGGGTCCATATGTACACTCTCAGAGTTAAATGAACACTCAGGAAGTTAAATTAACACTCAGGATTTTACTGTGTAGGGACTGACTGGTGATTACGAAGACTGTGTCTACTTAAATATTTACTTTGTTACCACGTTTTCTTCCAAATGTTATTTTCCCCAAGTAAATCAGTTTGACCCATGCAGTACCTTATATTTAGAGACTACTAAATGTCCATGTGTTAAAGGAATAGTTTGTACCCCAAATGAAACCTCTGTGATAATTAGGAGTTGGCTCTTGTAGGAGACGTTCAAACAGAGACGTTCTCCTGAATGTCTCTGTTTCTTGCATGAACTTCTCTGTTTGAACGTCTCTGAACTCGAACGTGCCTGCCTGTGCGAGGTTTGTTTTGAAAGCAAGACAAGGAAGGGAAGATTTGCAGTAAATAATGGCTTGAATTTCAGTCTTTTCGCCTCACAGATCTATTGTATGGCTTTATCTTGGAAGCCATACAATAGATCCAAAATGAAGACTTGGATTGTGCTGCACGAGCAGTTTGAAGTATTTTTATGGTTTTTTTTGCCATTTATGGAACTCTAATGAACTGGCCACCATCCACTGCAATTATTTGGAAGAAATCCGCTCTGACATTTCGTTGGCTAACTCCTTCAGTGTTGTATGGAAACAGAACACTAAACTGGGTTTCTGTTGGCATGATGGTGAGTAGATAATAAGAGTCTTCACTTTGGGGTTGCACTATCACTTTTAACCATGCAGACCGTTGGCTCACAGATATAAAAATCAACCCAAGTCAGCTTAAAGTAATCAGTCATTGTCAATTAACTGTGTAAAACCATCCTAAAAGGGGTTTTGTTTCGGCCAGTTTCACGTGTCCCATAACCTGTTCTTACTGTAGAATTAGCAGGGGCAGTCAGAAAGGAACGCCTCTGGAACAACACTGCCCTCTCTGTACATTTTGGGTATTGACTGGCCAGCTGCCTTGATTGCTGCTCCACATAAACAGCTGCACATCTGTGCAGGCTTAGACGCCTCAGGGGAACAAAGGGGAGGCTGAGGACCGACTGCACGATGTGTAAATGAACTAGGCCCCGAAGGGGACGGCAGTCGACAAGCACCCGTCGTCCTTTTGGCCGCTTTTCCGAGCAGGCTTAAGTTTCCTCCATGGGACTCAGAACATTCCAAGTGTTGCTTTTCCCTTAAGGGTCTTTTTTGTGTGTGTGTGTGTGTGTGTGTGTGTGTGTGTGTGTGTGTGTGATCTTTTTGTTATTTTGCTGTATCCTAATAGTTTTCTGTTTTTTCCTGAGCGTTTTGTCAAGGAGAAGAAGGGTAGCTTGTTGTAAGCTACTTGGATGAATGCTGTATTAAACAGACATCTAACAGAAAGAGACCGACGTTTGCGAGAGATTGTAACAATTAAGGAGTCTGCTGCAAAACCCCACAATGTTCCCTATTAGAGATAGGAAATACATTTTGCTTGGCAATGAGAGCATGTCTCATTGAGTGTTTCCATGTACTCTGTGGGTTTTTTTCTTCATTGTATGTGTTTATATCCATTAGAGTAACCATGTGCATGCCTGCAGGGTCTGTCCTGAATGTGGTGGGGACATTGGCAAATGTCTTTTGTCTTTCTTTTTTTTTCATGCATACATGTGTGTTTTCTGCATGTGTGCTGCTGAGGGACATCTGATCTCATTGCACACTGCACGCCACACTTGCTTGCAGGTGGTCTGTCCGCACATGGGGGCCAAGCAGATTTAATATTTCATAGGAACGCAGCACACCCCTGGACGCCGTCATTGAGTCCACATGGCTGGCCGGAAAGCTGCTCTGTGAACACTTGGCTGAAATATGTGGCCTGCCGGCCCCCTTACCACCATGCTGCTCACACACTTGCTGGGCCTAGCAATTAAGAGCCAGCCACAGCTACAGATGTTGGCAGATGTCTTTAACCCTTTAGGTGTCTTTGTGTTTGCCAGCTTTTCTCTGCGTGGACGGTGAAAAGCAGGTGAAAAAGGGTTGTTTGTGTTTCCACCAAGACTATGATAACTAGTCGCATTAGAATAAATGCAACTAGTGAAGAGAGAAGATGGGTGTGACAGAGATGCAGAGGGACAGAGAGGCACAGAGGAAGAAGAAGTACAAAGATAAAGAAAACGGAGGCGCGTCGGAGAGATGGGAAAGAGGACGCTGGAGAGAGCACAGCCATTAGGCACACTGCATTTCAGTGTGAGAAGTTCCAGGCCAAGTGTGTTAGCTAAGCTTTCAGCTATTCAAAATTTAATGCCCCCTCCACTCCTATGCACCATATAAACAGGAAATCTAAACCAAACATGTTTGTGACCCCGCTGCAAATCAGCTGCGAGGAATTCAAAGTCGGGTCCATATTTTATTCAACATGCAACAAATTCCGGCAAGATTAATTCTTGTCCTGTGTTTGTGGTAAGAGAACGTGCATATCGCATACAGTGCGGGGTTGGACTTGGGCCAAAGAGAGCAGAGGGAACTTCATCAGCACCATTATTCAACAAGGTCAAACTCGATTTAGATTTGGAGTGAAAGCCAAAACAGGGCATCTTGAAGCTCTTAGGAAACTATTCCGGATCTTAAACAGACCAGGGGGACCGTGTACATCTCCCTAATTACACATGTCAATTTATGTACAAGCGCTCGGTTTAGTCAAGCTCCATTACAACCCCCTTCAACTTCTCTCTATTTCTATCATCCTCTCTCTCTCTCTCTCTCTCTCTCTCTCTCTCTCTCTCCCTCTCTCATTCTTTTTTCTTTGTTTCTCTTTGTCTTGATCTCCATCTTCCAATATTCCAAACACACACATATACATACGTACATGCTCAGAAATACACAGCACTTCCGGCATGAGAAAAAACTCCTACAGCTTCACTGTCTGCAGCTTCAGTCTTGTAATTGTGTGCACTTACTACTTGCACGCACGCACACACACATACACGCACATAAATTTGGTTAGCAAGTCAACAAGACAAGCCATGTCAGTTCACAGCTTGACAGCTTGTTAATGCTGTACGACTTCTTTGGGAACAAAGGATGCATTGCAGAAACCCAAGACTGCATGTAATTAATCCAATCCGGGCAATAACTCCCTCAAATATTTACTGAACTCCGCTATCAGAGTTGAGGGAGACAAATGAAGAGCCTGACCAAGACCTCACAAATCCAGCAGAGTGTGCTGAATCCAGAAAGCATGGCGGCGAGGAGGGCAGGTGAAAGACATTTCTGTTATAACTCCTGTCACCCCCCCTGATCGTAATTGTGTGATTCTGTTTTTAAAGGACGGACCGTAACCCATAAGGGACCTTAAACTACCGCAATGTTGTCATCTCCCGGTATGAGAGCAGAGGTTTTTTCAAGCACTTTATGACACGACCGTCTGCAATTCATGGGAGAGTGACCAAAGTAAACACAAAGCAGAGTTATGCAGATTTTCTTCCCCCCCCCGTGCGTCTTGCTCTTGGTGACCTGATACCACGCAGCTTCATAATATTAATGGTAGGCCTCGCTTACTGCACCTTGAAGTTAAATGGTGTAGAAATGTATTTTTTTTAGACCATGCACAAAACACATCATGCACACACACATGCACACATGCACACATGCACACACACACACACACACACACACAGACCACACTACTGATGCAGAGCAAAATGAGGTCCTTTCAATTAAAAAAAACCCAAAACAAACAAACTACAAAACAAAATGCATTGACAGTAGCTTTTCAGTCCCTCAGGTCAGCCATCTTGGGCACGATAAACTGCCGTGTTTGGGAAGCAATCGTCTTGCATACAGGGTTGTATACAGTGAAAGGATGAAAGAGAGGAAAGCACCTGCAAAGGCTGGGGGTGGGGTGGGGGTGGGGGGGGTGCTGAGGAAAATATGGGTGTGGCTCAGTAATGGCATGCCTCCTACCATTTACTCCACCTCAGCTGCAAAGCCTCATGAGACAAAAATCTGAAAACAACAAAACAAAATTATCTTAAAAACTGTTCAGATAATAGAAATGATGCAGGATGTATAGACTAATGTAGCTGTAGACTCATTAGAGTAATACTTTCCCAGCATGCTACAGTGCGGTGCTGTTTCCTTCTAGCCATGCCTTGGTAGCTATTTGCAAAATTTCAGCGTAGTTATCTTTCAGTCAGTGCCGGTTTTTTTACGAGATCTTGAAAATGGTCACGGGCCAGAGCCACAACCTGTGTGTTACAATGCAGCGTTTGTGCAGTCCTGCTCAGCCCTGGTTCGCACAGAGAGGCACGAGTGGTCTGGGTGCGAGCCATAATAACTTTTAACACTAGAGGGTAGCCTATTCAAGCGGGATTAGGCCTGCTTAACTCCGCAGAGATACAATTACCCCGCTGCACAAAGTGTTTCAATAGTTGAGAGAAAGGGCCATTAAAATACCTTTAAAAGGTCACAGAAAGCCAACTTCAAGGTTTGTTGTCTCTCCAGCTCCGAGTTACACGGAGAGGCGGTTGTGATCCCTTATGGGCTTTGCGAAGAGGGGGGTCCTGCCATTCTACAGGTTCACAGGAAAGACATCCAAACATGTTTGCTCATGCCATGGGACACGGTGTTTTCAGAGGGGCAGCAAAAGCAATGGGGAGAGAGAGCGAGAGAAAGACAGACAGAAAGACAGAGAGAGAGAGAGAGAGAGAGAGAGAGAGAGAGAGAGAGAGAGAGAGAGAGAGAGAGAGAGAGAGAGAGAGAGAATGGGGGAGAGAGGAAGGAGGGAGGAGAAACAGGTCTGGTGGCCACATGTCCCCTCTGTTGCTTGGTGTATGGTTATTGCAGGGTAAGGTTTCGTGCTAAACATCCACAGAGGAGCTGAAAATAAACCTTGTCCAAATACAGGGGCTGGGTGGTAGAGTGATGAGGACAGGCCCCCAGACTGGACCCTCCGACTCCCATGGACAACCTCTACCTCCTCTGCTCCGTATCCCTCCACTTTCTGTTCCTTCACTACAAATCCAAGACCCCCCCCAAAAAAAAAATCCGTGTAACTCTGACCCCAACCCATCCACATTATGGGAATTGACCCCTCTTCTCCCCTTACTTCGTTCCTGGCTCAAAACGTGCGAGAAAACTCCTGAATCTTGGGAAGCAATCGTACCGCATTTGGCTCGACGATGACAGCCGGCCGTTTCCCTCTACCTGTTTGCAAAATGTGATTGCAACAATAGCAGCTGTCTGCCATTTTAGGTCACATCCATTGTAGTGTCAGAAACACCCCGAGCTATGTCACATTACTGAGCAGTAAAACAAGTTAAAGAGGACCTTAATTGCCTGGTTGCTGTCCTTTGAAAAACATTTTTTCCCTTCCTCGGAGGAGAATGTTCCTAAACTAGAAAGGTCAGCGCTGAGGCAGAGGGAGAGAGCCACATCAAACAAGGAGCGTGTATGAATCTGTCAGCAATGAAAGGCTATTACTACAGTAGCAGTGCCCTGCCTTAGGGAGCAGGCTGTCAGCTTCCTCATTAAAAGACTGACCTGAGCTGCAGAGCGCCTGGGGATAGTTCACATACACAGGTCGACTCTGCTGCTGGTGCTCTATCTTTTACACAACACCAAGGAATACAGTGACGAGACATGGGTGGATGCATGTAGCAGTGTGTATGTGCATGCAAGTGCGTGCATGTGCGTGTGTGTGTGTGCGTGTGCATGTGCGTGCATGTCTATGTGTGTGTTTGAGCGGGGGAGAGAGATAAAAGCAGAGTGTGGGCGTATTTGGATCTTGCCTCTGTGAAATCAGAAACACAAACACATCAGACCTAAAACAAGCTTACCACATCCCCAGCTTCTGTGAACAATTAGAAAAGCATCAACGCCATTACGCTGACTCTGACACGCCATACCCAAACCCCGTTCCCTTCCCCAATAAGAAAACACACCCGCGGCGGTGAATGAGCTAATGGCGCTCGCTCCTGGGTTCTGGCGAACGGGCCACATGAGGGGCGAGAGTCTCCTATCCGTCTCCGACAACCCCGATCCTGGGCAAGCCAATCCACCGCCGCCGCTGGCCTGGGGGACAAACGACCGCCGAGGTTGTGCGGCAGTCAGTGAACCTGTCTGTCTCCTGTCAGCCTGCTGTCACGCACACATCCAAGCCCTGCATCAATACCCAGCACCCCGCCACCCAAACCCAGGGTCTGCCTGCACTGAACGCACATGTTTTGATTGCTGATGGCCATGTCAGGAGTCAAGTAGAGCCTCTTAAAATGTGGCCTAGGGGCAAGGGTCGTCCGCTAATGAGTAAAAGCTTTTTCTTTCTTGTTTTGCAGGCAGGGAGGGACTGAGGAAATGTGCTCACTAGGCGGCTGTGGGGTGGCGGGGCGCAGAATGTGTGAAGGGATGGGTAGTGGCAGGGGAGAGGAAAGGGTAAAAGGGGTGAGCGGGTGCAGGGGGGTCAGGAAGTGGAGCAAGAGGGGAGGCAAGAGGTGAGGTCTCAGGTGAGAGGGGGCGATAATGATAAACTGGGTTCTTCTGCCGTGCTGGGCAGAGAGAGGGTCAAAGAGATAGAGAGAGACGGAGAGGGAAAATGGGGAGGAGGAGGAAAACAAGGTCAAACTGAGATCCCACGTCTACTATTTTGAGTGCTCCCAACGTGTCCACGGCAGTTAGAAATGACTTTTTTTTTACATGTTTAGTGCGAGTACTGACTCGACCAAATCATTTTGTCTTTATTTCGTGTTTTGTTTTTCAGTTATCCTCAACTCTTTTGGCCAACCACCCGGCTCCCGTGTGGCTCTTCCACCGCCATTTGGCTCTCCTGTGTGAGTGACTCCATCTCCGTGCCCATCTAGATATCTATTTTCTGGCTTATCTGTCTTCCTCCCCTTTGTTTGTGTGTCTGACTTCCAAAAAAAAACAAAAAAAACAAAAACAAATCATAGTGCTCATCTTTGGTTTTGTTTATAGACCCGATGCGGTTTACGACATCGCGTCTCCCCGAGATCCATTAAGGTCTCTGGTAGTGGGACTCCGCTCACCCCTCCTCCCCACTGGACTGGGTGTTGTAGGGGCTTGTCAAAGGCCAGACAGCCTGACCCTGACATACTGGGATTGATTCACAAGAAACTCCCCGTGCCCCTTGGCTTTCCTCTTGTCC
This sequence comes from Lampris incognitus, assembly GCF_029633865.1. Taxonomy (NCBI): domain Eukaryota; kingdom Metazoa; phylum Chordata; class Actinopteri; order Lampriformes; family Lampridae; genus Lampris; species Lampris incognitus. The sequence goes on from NC_079226.1 coordinate 28,162,688, forward strand.
TGGTGGGCCCAGGGCCGTGGCGGGGCTGTATATTAAGAGGATGTGTGGATGAGAAATGCGAGGAAGAGGAAAGCCGGCCCCCCGTGTCAGCAGGGTTAACCCTGGGTGCTGCAGTACCATGGAGTGCAATGAGATGCGCTTTGTTTCTTTCTTCTGGCCGGCCTTTACTTCCATAGGCAGAAGGTGTGTGTGTGTGTGTGTGTGTGTGTGTGTGTGTGTGTGTGTGTGTGTGTGTGCGTGCATGTGTGTGTGTGTCTGTGTGAGAGTTAGTGTTAGCTGTGGTGGGCTGTTTGAAGCCTCTCTGATGGTTCCTCTGGCGCTCACCAGGAAACGTTTGTCTGTACATTGGATGAGCTCCTCCAGATGTTCCCATAATACGGCTGATATGTGCGGGTGTGTGTGTGAGTTTGTGTGTGTGCAAGTGCTCTGGTGTGAATGCATGTGTGTGCGTGTGCGTGCGCGCCCACTCAATTGCGTGCATGTGTATGTGTTTAGAAAGGAAGGGGAGGGAGGGGTGCATGTCCCAATTACAGCAAGGTAAACTGTTGATGTAAAAGAAACTAAAGCTAACATTTACCGGCCGTGACTCTACCGCGTCTCCCATCGTGAGTTCAGTCTGCGCCGTGACGCAGGGCCCGGAGGCCCGCCGAGCCCGGAGGCCCGCCGAGCCCCCCGGAGGCGGGTTTAAATGCAGCTAATGAATTCCCCGTAATGGTTTTCCAAAGGGCACTCGAGCAGTCTAATGGGCGACGTCAGAATAAAAGAAACGCCTGTTTGCTCTGAACTTTACCAGCCTACTGCCCCCCCCGCCCAGCCCCCAAAAAAAGGAAATACACGAAAAGATAATAATCCGTCCTCACTGGTCCTCGAGGTGCTTATATGGACTATTTTAGTGGAATTATGTGTAATTTAGCGAAAATCTTGTGACAGACACTTTTTTTTTTACATATGGTCAGCTGCCTTTGGCTGAGAGGATTGCGGCCAACTATTTTGTTCTGGATTGTGTCACTTATGTTCACTCTGGTTTCCTTTCTCTCTTTTATTTTCTTTTTTTTAATATTCTCTCTAAAATCATAATTTTGGTGCGGAAGATAAGATTTAGTGCCTTTTATCCCCCTTTACCCACCCTGCCCCAGGGCAGGTAAGACAGCCTTGTTCTTGTCGGGTGGATTATGGAGCTCGCTGGGCAGGCTCCAACATTCACATCATCATTTAGCCACCCAGCCCGGGACTCTAACAAAACCCATTCTCAATACGGCCCATTCATTCTACCGCCCTAATTGGCGGCGGAAGGGCACAAAGTTACACCAACAGGAAGCGGTTTGCTCCTCAAGCCTCCACATTGCACCTGATCCTCTAATATACGTTTCCTCGCCCACAGGCTCCCGTCCAGCTGAGTGGTTTAGGAAAAACAATCGAGCGTGGGACATTTCCCTCCTGTTTAGAAAAACGCCTTGGAAATACGTAATCTGTGCAAGTTCTTGCAGACGGCAATATATAGTGATACATATCTGCAAATTCCTGCGGATAAGGACGGCGAGATGGCCACATCAAGGCGATTTCTGTAGGGCATTGTGTCTCATGGGGCACGGACACAATGAGAAATTCCAAAGCAGGAAACATCGGAAGGAAAATACCTGCATACACCCGCCAAGAAGGTGCAGGATAACGGGAGGGTATTGTATCTTACTTTGTGTGTCTGTGTGTGCTCATGTGTGCACATAAGCCTGTGCATGTTAGTACAGTAGTTGGTGTATGCGTGTGTGTTTGCATGTGTGTGTATGTGCGTGCGTGCGAGCATGTGTGTGTGTGTGTGTGTGTTTATGCATGTACACGAGTGTGTATGTGTGTATGTGCATATCTGTTTTCCCATGTAGTTTGTGTGTGTGTTTGTGTGTGCTTAGGTATATATTCTTATTTTTTTCTGTGTATGTGTAATCAGGTATGTGTTCATGTATGTTTTTGTGTTAGCTGTGGCAGGTGTCTGTGTATGCTTGTAAGTGTGTGTATTTGCACTTGGATATACAAATATGTATACAAGTGTGTGTGCGTGTTTGTATGTGTGCGTATGTGTGTGTGTATGTGTGTGTGTGTGTGTAAACATACATTTTTTGCACCTGAGTGTATGTATGTATATGTGTATAACTGTGTGGACATGTGTGTTTTCGTGTGTATATTTGTATATGTTGGTGTCAGTCTTTGTGTGTGTGTGTGTGTGTGTGTGTGTTCACTCGCTAGTCTCCCTCTAAAGCACCTCTGGGGGGGGGGGTGTACAGGGTGTGTTTGGTCCTCACCTGACTGCTTGTCTGCGAGGAGTCGCCTGACATCGTCTCCTCTCCGTCTCTCATCTGGCCTAAAGTTTAGCCAGGGACTGAGCCGCGGCGCAGGCAAAGCTCAAGCCGTCCTAATTCCCGGAGTGTCCACCTGACAGAGAGATCAAAGACAATAAAAATCTCTTTAATTCCCCCGCCCCCCCCCCCATTTTTCCTCGTGGACCTTCACTTACCATTTACGACTACATCAAACGGAAAGGATTCCTCTGTGGCAACGTTAACGCTTACAGGTGCTTTTCTCGAGTCAGGTGTCACCGGGTGAGCCCCCCCCCCACACACACACACACAAATATGGAGGCTGAGAATCCATGTCTCGCCGTTGTCGCGAGAGCCTCTGTGTTTATTTATCACCTCCGCCGAGGCTCCAGGAGAAGAAAAAAAAACCTACCTCCTCTGAAGAACCACACTTGAGCTGTGACCTCATTTGGAAGGCTAGCACCTGTGGAGTGCAAACAATTATCCCATTAGTGCTAAGAGGGGGCCGCCCCTACTCACCTAGCTGCCCCCCCCCACCCCAAAAAAAATCCAGACAAGCTTTGGTTTCTCCCAGTTCCCACATCTGAGGCCGGGGAGTATCTTGGAGGTGCATGGGTGCTCACAAAGAGGAGAGGGGGAGTCGCGGGGTGGGGATCAATGCTGTTCTCTGGCCCGAACAAAGCTCCGACAAATAAAAAAGGGGTCCTTCGCTCGCTGGGACAGACGGACCGGCCCACACACACCTGGATGGCCAGGGGAGTCATGGGGAGGATCCCCATGCTTCAAAGTCCCCCTGCCACCTGGGCTCATCACTGGGAGCGGGGAGGTGTGTGTGTGTGTGTGTGTGTGTGTGGGTTTCTTTGTGTGTCACACACACACACACACACGCCAAAGGGGTCTAAGTGTTTATTCTCAGCAACTGAAGTCAAACTTATCTCAAAGTGAGAGATACACACAGACACCGAGACAAGCACCCATACATCCACATGCACAGACCAAACAAGCACTTAACCCCCCCCCACACACACACACAGACACACACACAGACACACACACAGACACACACACAGACACACACACACAGACACACACACAGACACACACACAGACACACACACACACACACACACACACACACATATATTCACACACAGCCCTGAGTGAGGCTGGGAACCTGGGTGCAGGGCTGCTGTAGGAGCTGTTTGAAGCCAGCTGTCACAACCTGACAGCCTGTTGTTTTAGAGGCCTTTGGTATGGCCAAGGGGCCGAGGGGAGAAAAACAACACCAGGAATGTGTACAAGTCAGGACCCAACAGTAAATCCTTCGTCCGTTTCCTTTCTCCCGACACAGACGGAGGGGAGCGAGGTCGTCCAAGGGAGAGAGCAGAGGGACATGGGAGCGCCTTGAGTCTGCGCCCGAACCCACCGCAACGCTAATCTCCTGCGAGCCCTCTTTTTCTTCTCTCACCCTCTCTCACCTTCTCTCTTAAACTGTGACTGAGTCGCTCACCTTGAGCCTCGTCATCTTAATCTCTCTTCCTGCCCGCTGTGCACTTTCCAGGCTATCTCGCACCCTCTCTATCTCTGACAATTTCTCTTCTCCTCTCCTCTCTTCTCTTCTCTTCTGTACTTCTCCCTTCTTAATCACCCGTTTCCACCTTCCATTCAGTGCAACTTTCTGTGTTTTTGTTTTTCCAGTGTTTCACACATGTCCCTAATTGCATTAGTTTGGCTGTGTTCAGTCGGAACAGAAAAACACAAACAACCACAGAAAGAGAGAGAGAGAGACAGAGAGAGAGAAGCAAGCAAACAAACAAACAAACAAACACATTTAACATAGATTTGAACGAAGCCACAAAAACCCATTAACGCACACAGCTTGAAGTGATCACACAAACAACAACACCTACCACGCGTGCTCAGGAGAAACGTGGATTTTCGGTTTCTTTCTGCAGGCCGTTGCTCTGGTGAACGCTTAAAAACAGTCATACAGTGTCAGAAACAGTCCCCCCGCATTATGACTGCAACACTCAACATCCACTCTACCGACAAATACTAAGTTAAGTACACAGAGGTTTGAACACAGTTGTAACATATCATCATTGTCTGCATATACATGCATATTCTGTCATGTCCACCTATCTCATGTCTATAAAGCGACCTGTTAACATACTTATTCCAGCATTTTTGCACTCTGCACTATTGTCATCCTGTTATAACATCATTTTTTTAATAATCCATCCATCCATCCATTATCCAAGCCGCTTATCCCAGTTGGGGTTGCGGGACGCCGGAGCCTATCCCAGCAGTCAATGGGCAGCAGGCGGGGAGACACCTTGGACACTTTTTTAAAAAATTTCCCCCCTTTTTCTCCCCAATTGTACTTGGCCAATTACTCTACTTTCCCGGTTGCTGCTCCACCCTCTCTGCTGATCCAGGGAGGGCTGCAGACTACCACATGCCTCCTCCGGTACATGTGGAGTCGCCAACCGCTTCTTTTCACCTGACAGTGAGGAGTTTCACCAGGGGGACGTAGCGCGTGGGAGCACGCTATTCCCCCCAGTTCCCCCTCCCCCTCTGAACAGGCGCCCCGACCGAACAGAGGAGGTGCTAGTGCAGTGACCAGGACACATACCCACATCCGGCTTTCCACCTGCAGACACGGCCAATTGTGTCTGTAGGGACCCTCATAGCACCTGACACTGGGCCGGATCCGCCCACAGTCCGGCAGATCCACATAGGAACCACATCCGCCCATAGACCGCCCCTTGCCTGTGTGCCGATTCCGGCAGATCGATCACATCCGCTCCTAGACCGCCCCGCGCCTCTGGCCAGAGTGTGGCCTATTGGCCCGTTGTGCAAAAAGACACTGGGGCGGATCCATTTTGTGAATCCACCAGAGTGTCTGTGATACATCTGGCCCGGATCTGGCCCAGTTTCATTTTGCTGTCTGGGGACGCCTGACCAAACCGGAGGTAACATGGCGATTCGAACCGGCGATCCCCGTATTGGTAGGCAGCAGAATAGACCGCCACGCCACCCGGGCACCCAGGATAGAATTTTTACAATCATTTTACTTATTTACAAATCTATATATAGACATCATATGATGCCAAAATCTGTCCCACAGATCCACATTTTACTCCTTACCCCTCCTAAAACAAAAACAAACGTATGTTGATGATGCATTTAGCACCCATGGAGTCAAACTCAAGTCAACTGAAGCTCATAAGGGATCATTATCGCTATTTTTCACGTATTTATTTTATCTATTTGTTTATTTATTCTGCGTCCTTTTTAGTACAATGGGTGCAATGGACCCTAGACCCATGCCGCAAGCTTCAGTCCCTCCACCTATTCTAATCCTAATACTTTCCCCAATCCCTGCTCTGCTAAATCCCCAAATGAGAATGGCTCTGGTAAATTCTGGCGAATTCCAAAATAAACAGGAATTCCTCCCCGTCGTATGATCGCCACGCTTCCAGCCCGGGTTGAACTCGCCATGAAAAACGAGGCTATTGGTGGTGATATTTGGGTGTACATGGCCTGCTTCAGTCACGTGAACGGTTTACTCCTCGCTGGTTGTAAAAGCTGTAAGGTCGGAGCACGAGGCCAGCTACAGAGCATCGGGCCGGCTGGTAACTGGGAGGGATGTCACGCCGTGACACTTCAGAGGGGCAGACCGTTGCCGACACAGAGCTTGAAGTCGAAAGACAAAACAACTACAACCGCTTGACCACTCTGCCATGATGTGAATGACCTGTCGGATGCACACCTGTGGAAGATGACTTACACTACCAAATCACTTTGCCATCACTATATGGTTTGCACTGCACACATTGTAGTGACTTTATCTACTTAAATGCCGCTCTGTCAGTCATTTTGTCATGCTTCCATCCATCCATCCATCTATCCATCTATCTATCTATCTAGCCAGCCATCCGTCTGTCCATCCATCTATCTATCAGTGACATCATTATTCCTGCAAGGATGTCCTCCATTTCCCTATAATTGAATTGATATGTGTGTGTGTGTGTGTGTGTGTGTGTGTGTGTGTGTGTGTGTGGTTGTGTGCACGCGCACTATGTGTGTTTTTCTTTTCGACCTGTTCCATCTATAAAAAATACATACATGCACACACACACACACACACACACACACACACACACACACACACACACACACACACACACACATGCACTCCGGTTTCACTGAAGCCATGTTCCATGACCTTGGTGGTCCAGTCTGTTCTACAGGCCCATACATCATCCTCCTCAACACTCCTCACACTCCTCTCCCTGCTTTGAACTGAGCACGGTTCACCCAGCAAACTGCCGCCTCCCTATAGGGACACACGGAGAAACCCGGCAAATCACCAGAAAACTCAGCGGTCAAACTTTATGGGCCTCTCCGTGGAAAATGCAACAGATGTTCAAGGGAGCTCTCTCTTCTTTTTTTTTCTTCTTCCTTTTTGAAACACTCGCCATTGTTCAGATTCAGGCGGGTCTCTTGTCTCTTGCTTCGGTGGTAATTGGTAAAATAGGGTAAAATATTGTGTCACCAGAACGGCCCCGGGGCCCACTAAGCAGTGGCGTATGCTGCCTAACATGACTGTGGCTGTGATGTGCATTCAGCAAATAACAGAGGATTCTGGTGTGAAGTGGGGAGGCAGTAAATCTTCTGCAACTGCTTAAAGCTCACAGATTCTCAGTGACTAATTAAGGGCCTCGGTAATCACATCATGACCTTGGAGAGAAAAGGGGGTGAGGTGTATGTATTTGTGTGTGTGTGTGTGTATGTGTGTGGGAGGAAGAGAGAGAGGGGGTCTGGTAACAATATCGTACATACACTGCTCAAATAAATAAAGGGAACACCTAAAAACACAATATAGACCTCGATGAATGAAATATTTCAGCTGAAAATCTTTATTTATTAGACAGAGGAATGTGTTTAGAGCAAAATAACCTAAGAATGATCAATGGAAATCAAAATCATTAGCCCATTAAGGTCTGGATTCAGAATCATACTCAAAATCAAAGTGGAAAATGAGAACATAGGCTGATCCAACTTCTGTGGAAATTCTTCAAGACAATTCAAAATGAGGCTCAGTAGTGTGTGTGGCCTCCACGTGCCTGTATGCACTCCCTACAATGTCTGGGCATGCTCCTGATGAGACGACGGATGGTCTCCTGAGGGATCTCCTCCCAGACCTGGATCAGGGCATCGGTCAACTCCTGGACAGTCTGTGGTGCGACATCGCGTTGGCGGATGGTATGAGACATGATGTCCCAGAGGTGCTCGATTGGATTCAGGTCTGGGGAACGTGCAGGCCAGTCCATAGCATCAATGCCCTCGACATACAGGAACTGCTGACACACTCTGGCCACATGAGGACGAGCATTGTCATGCATGAGCAGGAGCCCAGGGCCCACTGCACCAGCATATGGTCTGACAATGGGTCTGAGGATCTCATCCCGGTACCTAATGGCAGTCATGGTACCTCTGGCTAGCATGTAGAGGTCTGTGCGGCCCTCCAAGGATATGCCTCCCCAGATCATCACTGACCCACCGCCAAACCGGTCATGCTGGAGGATGTTGCGGGCAGCAGAACGTTCTCCACAGCGTCTCCAGACTCTCTCACGTCTGTCACATGTGTTCAGTGTGAACCTGCTCTCATCTGTGAAGAGCACAGGGCGCCAATGGCGAATCTGCCAACCAAGATGTTCTCTGGCAAAGGTCAATCGGGCTGCACGGTGTTGGGCTGTGAGCACAGGCCCCAATTGTGGACGTCGGGCCCTCATACCATCCTCATGCATTCTGTTTCTCACTGTTTGAGCAGAAACCTGCACATTAGTGGCCTGTTGAAGGTCGTTTTGTAGGGCTCCGGCAGTGCTCCTCCTGTTCCTCCTTGCACAAAGGACCAGATAGCGGTCCTGCTGCGGGGTTGTTGTCCTCCTGCGGCCCCCTCCACGTCTCCTGGTGTACTGGCCTGTCTCCTGGTACCTCCTCCATGCTCTGGACACTGTGCTGGGAGACACATCAAATCTTCTTGCCACAGCACGCATTGATGTGCCATCCTGGATGAGCTGCACTACCTGAGCAACTTCTGTAGGTTGCAGATACCGCCTCATGCCACCTCTAGTGGTGAGGGCACTAGCAAAATGAAAAACTAACCAAAGATCGGCCTTAAAGATGAGGACAGGCAAATGGTCTGTGGCCACCACCTGCAAATCCATTCCTTTTATAGGGGTTGTCTTGCAAATTGTCTAATTTCCACCAGGTGGAAATTAGACAATTTACCAACAGGTGAAATTGATTCACAAATCAGTGTTGCTTCCTAACTGGACAGGTTGATATCTCAAAAGTGTCATTGACTTGGAGCTACATTGCATTGCTTATGTGTTCCCTTTATTTTTTTGAGCAGTGTATATTGTTCTTTTATGTACTTGTTTTAAACAAGTTTGGTTGTGTGTGTGTGTGCATTGTGTTCATGCATGTTTGTGTGTGTGTGTGTGTGGGAGGGGGGTCTGCGAACGTTTGCTCCAACCTCCCCAACATGTAAGTACAGCATAAGTGAGTGTTCTGGCAGTCAAAGCACCTTAGCCAACACGACTCCCTTTTCTCCTCCTGCAGTTATTACAGATAAAAAGATATCGAGAGATGGGATGGGAGACAGAGCAAGAGAGAGAGAGAGAGAGAGAGAGAGAAGGAGAGAGAGACTGGCAGTCAAAGGGAGACGGAGCAAAAGTGAGTTTTTCAGTTTATCAGCACACCAGGGTTAGTGCCATGTTTTTTCGTGAAAGTCCAAGTATATTTACTTGGGTCATGGTGTGACCCAGAGACATCTGTGGTCAACGGCGTCCAAACCTCGCAGTGTTCAGGACCTGCAAGTGGGTGAGAGATTGAGAGATTGAGAGATTGAGAGAGAGAGAGAGAGAGAGAGAGAGAGAGAGAGAGAGAGAGAGAGAGAGAGAGAGAGAGAGAGAGAGAGAGAGACTGAGACGGACAGAACAGAGAGAGAGTGAGGAAAAAGAGGGGACGTGATTGATTTGAAAGACACGTGTTCCTCAAACTCTTGCAAACGTATGTGAGTATTTGTCCTTTTGCAGTCAAAATGTCAATAACTTGTCCACAAATAGCCCTCCGAGCATCTGTATTTATTTGCTCAAATAGGTTGCCAGCTATTTCATAACCACATTCTTTCAACCATGATGTCAATTGCTTTAAAAGGATATCAATAAACATGTACTACCAGGACACTGCACATGACAGCTGGTCCTGGTTGTTTACACGCCGTCCATACATGGATGCTAACAGGGGTCTCAGGGGTTTTTGGGTCCCATATTAACACTTGACGATAAAACTGAACCCCTCCCCTCCCCCTCTTCCCCAAAGTGCTTCCCCGGGGATCAGTCTGTGAGAATGACTGCTGGCCTTATGGCTGCCCCCCTGGCCCGAGATCTGCCCCCCACCCCCTCCACACACACACACATGCACACACAACTATCCCGGGGGCTCAGCTCCCCCAGGCCCCCATGTAGACCTGTCCAGTCTGCATCCTTGGGGAACCATGTTAAGCAGCAACCCCCCCCCGCCACTCTCTCGCCTTCAGGAAACAGGGGCCTTCTCCCGCACCTCTCGGCTGCAACATTTGACAGCTAATATTTTTCTGCCGAATCCGTGTCTGTAATCTGCACTTCCATGCAGGGATCCCGTTACGACCTGTCTTGAGCGGGCCAGCTGTTCAAACAGGGTGATTAATTAAAGGAATTCTGTTTGTAAAACAATCCCTAACCTCTCTCTCTCCTGCCATCTAATTCTCTCTCTCTCCCTCTTGCTGTCTCTCCTTGCATCCCTCGCTCTTACTCCAGCATCACTCATTCTCCATCTCTCTGTTTTGCTGCTTCTTCTTCTCTCTCTCTCTCTCTCTCTCACCCCCCCCCCCCCCTCTCTCTCTCTCAGTCTCTCTGGTTTCCCCCCTTCAGACTCCCAGTTCAGCTCTGGCCAGGCTCAGCAAGTGGTTAGGTCTTATTAAGACCCCAGAGTGCAGAGCTTGCGGTCTCTTTGCATTAAGTCTGATTCTCCCACAGGTACTCTGCATTAGCAAGACAAACATCTCTCATGCAGGGGACTTAGCTTCTCTCTCTCTCTCTCTCTCTCTCTCTCTCTCTCTCTCTCTCTCTCTCTCTCTCTCTCTCTCTCTCTCTCTCTCTCTCTCTCTCTCTGTATGTGTGTGTGTGTGTGTGTGCATAGCAGTGGAAGTGAGGGAGGGTCATGCGGAGCTGCAGCTTGCAAAGAGGCAGGAGAGGAGGTTTGCTGGGAGTATGGGGATGTTTTATTGCTCCATGCCTTGTAGCAGGTGAGGTCTCTGGTTGCCAATTTGGAGTTGGACACCCCCTCTCTGTTCCTCCCTCGCTCCATCTCTCAATCTCCGTGGTTTCCGTGAGCAGTGCAGGTGCTTGCTATTCATCACGTGGGGAGACAGATGCCTCTACTCCCACAAGGCCGTGGTGCACTGTGACCTCGCTCATTCACAACGTCCTGCAGCGCCGGGGCCAAGGGTCTTATGGGCTCCAGCAGCACCAAAGCCGCCTGTCCACACATACTTACACACACACACACAATTTACATATGTGTGTAGACGTACACACACAAGTGTACATTTACATATACGTAGATACACACACACACACACACACACACACACACAGTTCATGCACAGACGGTGATGCACGGGGAGAGGTTCACATATATGTGAGCATGCAAATACACAGAAACGCACACTGAGTACGACACCAGGTACGCATAAAAGAACACACACATGCACACACACGGCTTACAATAACAAAACACGTACACTCACACACACACACACACACACACCTACATCCACACACATAAACACTCACACTCGGCCACAGCTGTCTCATCACAGGGACTCTAGACCACATAAAGCCCCGGCGAAAGTGCTCAGAGAAACCGGAGAGGCTGGAGCGCTCACAGGACGGACGCCGCTCTGGTGAAAGCGCAGCGCAGACACGGGCCAGGACGTAAACAACTTGGGCCGCACCTAACACACACGAGACACGTATGGACCCGTTGCTCTGAACTACGCCATGAGTCTGTCCACAAATGGACGCAGATGTTTCATCATAAGAAACAAAAGAGGCCATAAAACCAACTGGACCGAACCCCATAGCACACACGACCTTACACATGCCTCACAATCGCTCTGCTCCTAAGGAGGCAAGGGGGAGTTCCTGAAACTATTTCTATTAGGAGTCTGGGTTTTGTCCATCTAACAACAGCTGTTGTGTAAAAGGACTTGGTGAAAGAATTAGGGCTAGTCGCTGAATATGGCCCCCTTACTACCCCGGTTACTGAGAGACACCGCCTATGAACACCGACTGCACCACCCGGTCACCTCAGGTCCCAGACATCGAATACATCCTGTCACCGAGCCACGAGGGGCTTAGATCAGCTCCACATCAACATGGATTAACTTGAAAATGCATCTTTTGGGGCGGTCTATTCCGTTGCTTACCAACAAGGGAATCGGCGGTTCGAATCGCCGTGTTACCTCCGGCTTGATCGGATGTCCCTACAGACACAATGGGCCGTGTCTGCGGGTGGGTACGTGTCGTGGTCGATGCACTAGCGCCTCCTCTGGTCAGTTGGGGCACCTGTTCGGGGGGAAGGGGTAACCGGGGGGAATAGCGTGATCCTCCCACGCGCTACCTCCCCCTGGCGAAACTCCTCACTGTCAGGTGAAAAGAAGCGGGCTGGCAGCTGCACATGTATGGGCAGAGGAGGCATGTGGTAGTGTGCAGCCCTCCCCCCGGATTGGCAGAGGGGGGGTGGAGCAGCGACCGGGACGGCTCAGAAGAGTGGGGTAATTGGCTGGATACAAGTGGGGAGAAAAAGAGAAAAAAGTTGGAAAAAAAAATGGAAACACTAGTCTCGCATTGTAGTGCGGGAGAGGAAAACGAAGCTTTTCGAAAAGGCTGATGTGTGACTGTCATGTGATCTCGGCCGTATGTATGGTGGTTGTGTGACGCGGGTTCTAGCCATCTACTGACCTGCACAGGCTCAACAGAAGAGACTTAAGCCACTTTATTTTGTCATTGTGCAGGTTACAGTGAAATTCACTGTCTGCATTTAACCCATCCTATCGTATAGGAGCAGTGGGCAGCTGCAGCGCCTGGGGACCGACTCCAGTTCTTCTTTCCATTGCCTTGCTCAGGGGCACAGACAGAGGAGTATTAACCCTAACACGCATGTCTTTTTTGATGGTGGGAGGAAACCGGAGCACCCGGAGGAAACCCACGCAGACTCTGGGAGAACATGCAAACTCCACACAGAAAGGACCTGGGACGGCCTGGGGTTCGAACCCAGGACCTTCTTGCTGTGAAGCAAAAAAGCACTTTGAGTGACCTCTGCGATGATAAGGTGCTATACAAATAAGCTTGCCTTGCCTTGACCTTGAGGCAACAGTGCTAACCACTGGGCCACCATGCCGGCCCGTTTTCCTATTGATTTGGCATTTCAATATGGATGACAAAACTTTGAAAACGATCTCCAAACGTTAGTGTGGACGAAATACTTTCAGCCCATTTTCGACATTAAAATGACATTTTCCGCTTTCTCCGGATGAACGCGGGCATGGCACCGGGTGGAGTACCTGTCCTCCTTCACACAACATGTCTGCGGGCTGCTGGGCCAAATATAGCCCTTAAACCTTATCTCTGGCCTGAATCCGGGCTTACGAGAACGAAAGACAACCATATTCAGGGCGTCCGGGTAGCGTGGCGGTCTATTCCGTTGCATACCAACACGGGGATCTCTGGTTCGAATCCCCGTGCTACCTCAGGCTTGGTCGGGCATCTCCACAGGCACAATTGACCGTGCCTGCGGGGTGGGGAGCCGGATGTGGTTATGTGTCCTGGTCGCTGCACTAACGCCTCCTCTGGTTGGTCAGGGTGCCTGTTCGTGGGCTGGGGGGAATAGCATGATCCCCCCACGTGCTACGTCCCCCTGGCGAAACTCCTCACTGTCAGGTGAAAAGAAGCGGCTGGCGACTCCACATGTACCGGGATGGCTCGGAAGAGTAGGGTAATTGGCTGCATACAATTGGGGAGAATAAGGGGGGGGTTATAGTCCCCATATTTATAATGCAATGGAAGCAACTGTGGGGAAAAAATAAACCAAAAGAGATGGACAAGTCATATGACCAAAGATTTCCATGATTATTAAAGTTAGGTAACGGACTTGATCTTTCCATTGTATTTCACTCATCTGAGGTATACAAAGAGACGGAGGGAATGTGTGTATGTTGCCTGGTCCGAAGCTAACGGAGTATAATGCAGAAAGATGGAAGTTGAAAGAGGAATTACGGCACTCCTGAGCGGCTTATAGCAGCCTGGGCTCTTCTACTGCTCCGGATTCAGAGACTCAGAGATTCCTGGGAGGTATTAGATGACGCTGACCGGAAATCCCCTCTCTGTGACCGCTGGCGTTTGTTTTCCTTAGCTGAGCTCCGAGATGGGTGGCATTCTCGGGCTGGGCCTCACTCATGCTCTCTCGCCCACTTCCAGATGCCCAGGAGGGAATGGTTAGCTCTGCCTTCATGCCCGGCTGGCATCGTGTGGATCAGCTCCAGCTTCTAACAAGCTGGGCTGCCTGGTTACAGTTTACACCCCCCCCCCACACACACACTCACACACACACAGACCTCCTCCCTCTTCCTCTTCCATCTGGCCCTGCGGCCAAGGCTGTACCACTAAGAGGGAGGCTCGCCATCCGATGCAGTGGCTACAGCCTGCAAGACCTTCCTGTTTAATCATCAACACACACACACAAAACACATACACACACACAGCTTTGGCAAATTGACGATCTCACACCCTGTTCTGCTGGCTGCCCAGCATTTTCTTTTAGGAGTGAGCCAAGGGGGTAGGCAGCATGGAGAGCGGGGTGTTGGACAGAGGGCCAGCACCAGCGTGTTTGGACGGGGCTGGATCCTGTTTTAATGGAGGCCAAGGAAAGACCCTATGGGGAGCTAATCTGGCCTTGCTGTTTGTGCTTCATAACAGTGCGGGAAAACAGAGAGCGACAAAACAAAATTTTAGAGTGGGAAGAGAAGAATTGGCAGAGGAGAAGAGAAGAGAAGAAAAGGAGAGATGGAAGGACGCAGAAGAAAAAAAAAAGAAAAGAAAGGGGAAAAACATCTTGAGCTGGAAGCGTTTCTTTATCCTGGCGAATCTCCGCTGCACCTGTGATGACAACCCCTTGTGTGCAGTGCAGTGATTGTGTAACCTGGAATGAAAGGGGCTGAAGCCGGGATGGTGTAAGGGGCTACAGAGGGGTGGGGGGTGGGAGGGGGCGGGGGTGGGATGACATTAAGCGTTCCCCCCAAACTTGTAAATCCATGACAAGACCCAGACAGTCACACTGAAATCCCCCCCACCTCCTCCTGCAGGGCATAGATGGGGGGGAGGGGGAGGGGGAAGAGGTGGGGGGGTTCATGGGCCAGGGCAAAGATCCAGTACACTCCTTCCCTACTCCTGTTACCCACATTCCCCCCTTCCTGGCCTTTCCTGCCCCTCAACACACACACACACACACACTCACGTAAACACACATGCACACGCAAACGTGTGTGTGTGCACAAGCGCACAATCTGCAGGGCAGAGCGTTTCTTCCATTCCATACAAGCTGTTGTTTTAAATCAAAATAGTAACCAGACTGTAATCACATTATTGCACACATGGTGATTTTGACAAGTGGAGGGAGTCATGTGCTGAGGCTTTGGCAGGGTTAGCGCACCATTCTCCCAGCTGTGAGCTCAGTCCACCCCCCACCCCCACCCCCCTTTTCACCCTACCTCTATCATTCTCCACCACCCCTCCCAGCCCGTGTGCTGCTACGCTCTATTCCCCTGGAACCTGCCTGTATTAGTGTGGGCTAATCTAAATCAGACTGCTATATATTGTGTGGTAACACACATGTGATTTAGGAATAGCCACTTATTCCGTAAATATGACTGCTCCACTTTGGTTCAGACCTCTCGGTGTAGCGAGGCAAACGGTGTGACGGGTTTAGCCTTGTGTTGTTTGCTGGTCAGGTTATTAAAACACCACACATTTAGTACGGCAATATCTGCATGTACGTGTGTGTGTGTGCATGCGTGGGCATGTGCTAGTGTGTGTGTGTGTGTGTGTGTGTATGTGTGTGTGTGATTTATATGTATGATGCACATGACTATATGGACATGTGAGTCTGTTTCTCCCGCCGTGTGTGTGTGTGTGTGTGTGTGTGTGTGTGTGTGTGTGTGTGTGTGTGTGAAGCTGCATGGTGGTCATGACAGTGATCAGAAGAGGATCCTCAGATGGCCATGCGTCAGGCCCTAGCATCAGGAAAGTTAACCAGCCCAGAGCCTGGGTTCCACGCCTCAGGATAACGTGAGAGAGAAGTGAGGTCGGACCCAGATCAGTCCTCTCTCCCCTCTCCCACCGTTCCTTTCATTTCTTCTGAGGTGTGGCTGCGCTCTCCACCGCACTGCTAACAAGATCAGGCTGCTGGTGTGTGTGTCGTGTGTTGAAAGAGAAAGAGAATGAGGAAGTGAAAAACACAAGTAATTACTTTTAGAAGCTACAAGTATCCAAATATCAGTGCTGCTGTAGAAGTACCACGATAAAGCTAGGAATAGAAAACAGCCGCAGGAGAGAGACGGAGAGAAAACGGATTGATACAGTTTTCCATTCGGACGAGAAAAGAAGTTCAATGTTAAGGAGAAGTGAAATGCAGTAAAAGAAAGCTAGAAGAGTTCAAAGTAGCCCATTCCAGTGTAAAAGAGGAGGATGGAGGGATGCTAAACGAGTGATGTCCTCCACCGTTTCTCCAGAACATTTGCTGGTAACAAGAGACATAACTTACAGCGCGTCCGGGTGGCGTGGTGGTTTATTCCAGTGCCTACCAGCACGAGGATCGCTGGTTCAAATCCTGTGGTACTTCGGTTTGGTCGGGCGTCCCTACAGACACAACTGGCCGTGTCTGTGGGTGGGAACCCGGATGTGGGTATGTGTCCTGGTCACTGCACTGGCACCTCCTCTGGTCGGTCGGGGCGCCTGTTCGGGGGGGGGGGTAGCGTGATCCTCCCACGCGCTACCTCCTCTGACGAAACTCCTCACTGTCAGGTGAAAAGAAGCGGCTGGCGACCCCACATGTACCCGAGGAGACGTGGTGGTAGTCTGCAGCCCTCCCCGGATCGACGGAGGGGGTGGAGCAGCGACCGGGACGGCTCGGAAGAGTGGGGTAATTGGCCGGATACAACTGGGGAGAAAAGGGGGGGGGGGTTTCCAGGAAGAAAAAAAAAGAGAGACATAACTTAAATCAAGTGCATCGACCAAGACACAAGAGTTTCACTCTTCCCCTCTCAAATTACTCATATCTTGTGCGCAATAACTCAAACGCAACCACAGCATCATGACAACAAGGACGTTTTAAGTGACAGATGGACCAGAGAGGCGGACAGAAGACAGACAGAGAGAGAGAGAGAGAGAGAGAGGAGAGAGAGAGAGAGAGAGAGAGAGAGAGAGAGAGAGAGAGAGAGAGAGAGAGAGAGAGAGAAGGCGAGCCAGACAAGGAGCCGGTGTGCACATGTATCGGAGGCGAAACACAGGCTGTGCTGTTGCGTTTGAGATGTACAACAGAACCGTGCCGTCCCTGACTTTTGTTCACCGTGCCATTGTGGTCTCTGATTTATAGCGGAGGAAAACGACGAGAGGACATTTCTCTCCAAACAAAGAAAGCAGATGTACTCTGTAAGCCCGGCGCTCTGGAAAACATACCGTTCCCTGGCTTGTTGGGGACATGTGACACAGTACATCCATGCAGCCTCAAATGGTCACGTCTTTAAACACTCACAGGTTGAACGCCGGCGCGTACAGTAACGTTCACGCCCCAGGGATCTGTGGGTTGGCATTGTTTTCATTCAGCCTTCGGGGTACGCAGGGACAACGTCTGGAAAAA
Organism: Lampris incognitus; assembly: GCF_029633865.1. Taxonomy (NCBI): domain Eukaryota; kingdom Metazoa; phylum Chordata; class Actinopteri; order Lampriformes; family Lampridae; genus Lampris; species Lampris incognitus. The sequence goes on from NC_079226.1 coordinate 28,180,027, forward strand.
TGATGCCCATATTTGCCTCCTATCTGAGCTTGGCAGGACCCAAAGAGCCAAAACCAACATGCAGTCAAACTTTAATAACCGTGCAGCAGATAAGAGCGGCTCGCGGGGGCGGGGGGGGGGTGATAGAGAGGGGTGGGGTGGACTCCGAGATGTGTCGGTCCTCTCGCCTCCACAGATCCCTCGCTGATTGTTATCAGGTCTCTGCCACAAAGAATTGCCCCTTTGCATGTTGTTAATGTGAGATAATGTAGTTGAGGAGGAGGGAAAAGCCGTTAAGCCCAAAGGAACATCTCCTCATCTACATATGTGGGTGTCTAGGCTTTGATCCCAACACAACACAACACAACACAACACAACACAACACAACACACATGTGTGTATGTGTGTGTTTGTGTGTG